>NC_137130.1:11430715-11590242 GCF_949319135.1 Squalius cephalus
TTTCTGTATTCTTGATTCTGATTGGTTTAAGTTGCATTGAAATTGTCACAAAGTATTAAACTTGCAGACGTAATTGGAGGCATAAGAAAATAATACTGCCCAGAGAAAAATGTATTGTTCAAAGTTTGCTTTTTCATAGCTCAGATGGCTTAAAGTAATTGGTAACACTTTACAATAAGGTTCATTAGTTAACATTAGGTAATGTATTAACTAACATGAACTAACAATGAGCAATACATTTGTTACAGTATTTATTAATCTTTGTTAATAAAAATACAGCTTGTTCATGTTAGTTCACAGTGCATTAACTAACGTTAACAAATACAACCTTTGATTTTAATAATGTATTAGTAATTGTTGAAATTAATACTAACTAAGATTAACAAATGTTAAAGAAGTATTTTTCATTCTTAGTTCATGTTAACTAAGGTTATCTAATGTTAACTAATGAGCCATTTGTATTGCCATTTATGTCTATTAAGTCAATTAATGAAGACAGGATGTCAGATTATTTGATCTATAAGAACATGATGAGATTATTTGATCTATAAGAACATGATGAGACATGTGAGTGAATTAATATTGAAATCTATAACAATGGATTGACATTGGCACCTTAACAAATCTGATCACAGTGTGAGACATTGAGACCTTTTCTGAAACTCTGAGAGACAAGACATTTTGAGTGCCTTTTTACAACAGAAAAAATTAATAAAATGTTGGTGACATGGGTCCACTTGCTGTCTAATAAATTTCATTGCTGTCTGGGAAAAATAAGATATATTAAAAGGATCTCATTGTGATTTTTCTGTCTTGTGGGTCCAGAGGAAGTTTTTGTTGCTTTTACATAGCTCAGAAGATCTACATTAATGCAGTTATCACGATTTCATTTCATTTGAGTCAGATGTTTCTCCTAAATCTTCTTAAGAGAGATACAAATACAAACTGTTTACATAGGAGTATCGAGTTGCACGAGTGTGGATGTCACACTTTAGATATGGTCTTAATTGAATCTGAGGATAAATGTTTCATACTGAAATCTCTGACTCTAGATTGCAGACTTTTGGTATATATCTTGGCAAAATTGAGCACACTATGAGACACAACCTCCTAAACTGGAGAGACACTTTTTTTTTTGTAACATTTTTGCTAAATCGCCATTTGAGAATATGTTAAGGAGGTTTTTAAGGAGATTTGTCACTTTTCTTTCCCTGCTACTCTGTTTTTTGAAAAACACAGATGCTTGAACATTATTCTGCCTGCAAATAATTTTGTCATCTCCCCATTATGCTATGTGTAAGAAGTTTATATTATGTTCAAGACCCATAGGGGCTGGGCAAAGAGCAGAGGATTCTTCCTCTGAAGATAAACACCATTTGCTCACCCGCCACGCTTTTCAATGAAGAGGGACCAACTACCATTCATAAACAACAAGGAGATCAGTGGTGTTGGGCAGGTTGTAGAGTTCAAAGCTGGGTCACAGCACAGATATATACACAGAGGAGAGATGAACCAGGTGTTGGCTACCTCAGAAAGCCTGTTATATGTGGGTCATGAGGGCTATTTTCTGCATCTATTCAGTCCGTCCCTCTTAATCACACCTGGATTTGTTAGCACCCCCAGAATCCACATCATCATTGAAAGATCAAGGGAGAATGATCAAAAGTCTGCATGGTCAAGACCACGTGTGCCTTAGAAGTATCTGATAAACAATCATTTTCCACGCGCTAAAAAGTCTTTTTAAGAAAAGTGGGATGTTTTAGCAATCTAAAATGAAGCATAATTTCCTCTTCAATCATTAATGTAACATTTCCTCACTGTCTTTGCTATGAAAGGCCGTAAAGATATATGACTGATGGGAGTGTTTTGCAGCAGTCCTCCATGTTGCATGTTTCTTTCAGCTTAACCTCACCTTTATTCCATATATTTCTCATTTAGATGCTGAAAACCTCAGCAAACAAAACACAGAGCTGTAGCGTTTGATTAATGCGTCTTTTATTGACACGCTTCCTCACATGTGGTTTGGCCATTGTATCACATGTGGTTAACCATGATACAGTAGGCCTTACATAAAGCAGGATGCAAGGCTCCAGTAGGAGACGGTGGCTAGTTTTAATCCTATTTATGACATTGTCGTCCTATAATAAAAGGGCATCATAAATGAGTCTGTCATTATTATGTTTTCTGCTCCTTGCATCAGAATATAAGGCCATGAAACTAAACAGGCTCTCGTGGGGAGCTTTCGGGTCCTATTAAGAAGTGTGTCTTGAGAAAACCATGACTAAAGAATTCTTTGTCAGGAAAGAAAGCTTATTTTGGCTTTTTAAATATAGATGGCAATATTTTCCCATATTTTATTGGATATGGATCTTCAAGGGATCCATATGTATTATGTAAAATAATGCAACTTATTACTGTAAAACTGCAACTTGTATGTAGTTAAGATAGTAAACTAATTGCCAACCTTTAAAATGAAAGAGAAAAAATATTCCCATATATTTTGTTATTGATTGCAAAGGCATTGTATAATATAATACTCATGTATAATACTATAATACTCATCAGCCATGCATGACGGGAAAAATAGGTGAAACTTTTTTTTTTGGCTTTGAAATATTTTAAATGTGTAATTCGGTAATTGCATTAGATCATTCGATTTGATTTATTCCTTAAAGCACTAAGTATTGATGGAACCATTAAAAAAACATTTCAGTAGTAAAAGTTGGCAACATAGACATCGTTAGACATAGAGCATTTGCCCTTTGCATTTTAAACCTGTCAAGCTCCCCGTTTCTACACAGAACGCATTGTTTCGTCATAGAGGTCATATTACTGGATCTACTGTCTAGTGCAGACCTAAGCACAGAGTGTGACACTCAGGCCAGACTTTATAGAATGAAGGAGCTCTTGTAGATTATTTTGTAGATTTTATATTTCCACTTGAGCTCGGTTCAGCACGGCACGATTACAAACCAGTCTCTGCCCAGAATTCTCCACACGGTTGGCTAACCGGATCGGAACGGAATGGAAAAGTTAAGCGATGAGAACGGTTTGGCCCGATGATGGAAAAGCGGCTTTTGATAACAGTTGAATGTGCTGTTTCAGCTTAGGTATGCTAAACATCTTGGAAATCCTTTAACTCTGCTGTCACGTGTCAAAAAATATAGTTTTGGTTTAGAGCAAATCATTTGATAGTGATCTTATCAAGACATGATTTACAGGGCACGACAATCCAAGTGTGCTGGTTCGTTGACCAGGCTTGTGTTCATTTATAGATTGTCAAAGAGGCGAACTAGTATGATCTCTAAACAGCATGGATCATCAACTCTGTTGGAACCTCTCAGATCTAACGTTGATAATGCACGCTTATTGACACTCGCTTTGTGCTTGTCATTGACCTGTGTGGACACAAGCACGTGTTGGGATGTGACCCTTGATATGGTCAAGGCTGTGTCAGAGGGCACTTAAAGGAATGTGCTGAAGGCCATGTTCCAGATGCATTAACAAAAAGCATTATTATAAAAAAAGCTTTTGACTGTGAGCCTGCAGCAATAATTTGAAGGACTTGCTGTTGTTTCCAGTTGAGGCTTTGCTATTAAGGCAAATGATGCAAAATGGCATAAAATGAGCTTGTAAAGCTCACCACATTACAACAGTGGAAAGTGTTGACACAGTCCCTGTTGATCTTTACAAGCGAATGCAGAAATAAGTGCACAGAGAATCATTCATTTAAAGAGGCTCGTTCTTGAGTTCTCTGCTGCCTGCTGTGTCAATGAAAATGAGCTATATGTGTGTGAATTTACACGTGGAGAGGCCTCACTGTTACCTATAAAACACTACAGAAAAAACAGATATTGAAACAAACTGGTCTTTAATGTTTCAGGATTTTTCTATGTAATAACATTTAGGGCCCTATCATACACCCGGCGCCAGGCACGACAGTGACGACACAAGTGTTTTTTGCTAGTTTCAGCAAAAGAAGAAGTTACAATTTTCACGTCCTGCACAAGGTTGTTCAAATAGCAGATGCATTTGCGCCCATCTGTTCGTCCATGGGCGTGCTGGTCTGAAAACGAGGTGTGTTCAGCCACATTTGTTGACGCGTTGCTATTTTGAACTAACAATTTTGTTTGTTATTTAAAGGGCGCATTAGTAATATGTGACCTAGGCGGGTGCACAACGCACGTACACTCTGCTTATTACACTCACAGGGACGCGCAGCAGCACACAAACATGCCAAATATTTAAAATAAAAGGATTACAAATGTAAAAGATTAATATTGCCATGTAAATAGCGAATCAGCCATGGTGCAAGCTCAACTGGCTTTTAAAGGAAAAGGGAGATGAGACTCTGATTGTTTTTTTTGCACATTACACCCAGAACACACCCATTACTCATTAAGAGAATAGGGACAACCCTTTTAGACCATGCGCCGGGTGCGCCGACCATTTTAACAAGCTAAAGTGGATTCGGACATGCCATAACTGCACTTGCGTCGTGCGCTTTAGACCATACACTTAGATCGTTAAAATAGGGCCCTTAGATTCTAAAACTTGGTTTTAAAATAATAGCTTATTTGAAACTTTTTTTTCCTCTGCACAGCGCAAAATCAGTTCTTCAGCAGAATGTCCAAGCTCCTCTCCATACAATGAAAGTGAATGGTGACCACAGTTCAAACACTTCAAAACAGTGTTACTATTGTTAACTATTAAAAATATAATTTTGGTGATTGAAATAAAGCTGTAATAAAATAACACATAAAATACTTAAATCTAAATAAAACCTTTACCTTGGCAGAAATAAAGGTTTAAAGTTCTAAAAATTTTAATAAATTCAATTAAACCTAATGACAAAAGCACATAACAAAATGACTAAAACTTGAATTAAATTTAAAATGAAATAAAAGCTAATTCAAAATATGAATGCTATAATAGTTCATAAGCAATACTAAAATAACACTGCTTTAAAAGATGTTGAATTTTAAGCACAAGACAACTTTTTTTAAATTGTGTTATATTTGGAGTTTGACAGCCTCCGGGCCCCACCCACTAAGCTTCTTGGTGTTTGACAGAAGAAGAAAAAGTCATACAAGATTGGAACAACAAACAGATGAGCAAATGATTACATGACGATAGTTGCATAAGTCATCTTTCATTCACTGATTCGTTTTGATTTGAAGTAATGATCCTTGTTTTTGTCTGTGTGCTGTATTGATTGATGTCTTGATTAACATGTCGGGCTGCGTGTAACCAGGTACCTGCTGTGTGCTATGTATGTGAGGCCCTCACTCCGTTTTTACCAGCCTTGAGCACTGAGCCGTTGTTTGACTTGGCAGAAATTGGGCCCTCCCAGGAGCCTTACCACAAAAGAGGTTCTGTTATTCACAGGAGTTTAAATTGAAAAATTACCCTGAGGAGAGAAAAGAGCATGACAGAATACTGCATGAATTATTTTTTAGCCAGTGATATCTTCTTGGCTGGGCCAAACACAGATTGGTCTCTGGTGGGCACTTGGAAAGAGAAATGAATCAACTGGCACTGTCAGAGAATACGAGTGGCCTATTCCTCCTAGTGTTTTGGGGTCATTCGATGGGTTGGTCCAATTTATCCTTGATTGTCCAGTGTGTGTGAAGAGATTTCCAGGATTTAGAGTATGTTTCAGCATAATCTCATTAAACTAGAAAAATGGAAATTTTATGACCATGATAAATAATGATCAAAACAGTCTTTTTGTTTATCCAAACTCAGATCATGTGTTACGTTTAATTAGTAGCCTATGGTGTGTTTAATAATTATACGATTTAATCTAATTGTATATGACTAATACAGGTTTTCCCATAGACTTAATTACAACATGTGTAGTGTTTAATGGTATGCATTAGTACATTTTCAATATCTTGCTGATGAAATAAAAAAAAAAAATTGCAATAAATTGCCATTTAATTGAAGTTGCATATTATTTACAAAAAAGTTGAATTTAGGTATATTAAACTCAACTTGCAATCCTTGAAAAAAATTCACAAGCGCCACTTTTTTAAAGGAGAACTTGGTAACTTTTTTAACTTAATAAAACTGTCTAGAATTCATTTGGATGGTTAAACAACCTGTTCTGGTGATATTGGTGACTTTCCCCGCTCCCCCCAGCGTTCCCAGGCGGAAAACCAACCTTGCAACTTGGGGACTACCGTCCCGGCAAGATAGAAATTGGAAGTCTCGTGAGAAGCGAGAACGAGAACGAGAACGAGAACGAGCGCGAAACACGAATTGCTTTACGGCAATTCGACATAAACACACATGCATGTATGATGTATTACCAGATTACCCACCTCGGTAGACATAGCTCCACACGATACAGTTGGCTTGCTCCGATCATAACAAACGCACATGAGCAGCGGTAGAGAGGGGGAGGAGGCCGCCGCAAGTGAGTTTTTTACGACCGTGTTGTGAAATATACGCCCCACAGCTGTAGGGGGAGCTCGTGGGGAAAACATGCGACAACAAAAGTAAAAATCAGCGAAGAAGTGACTAGAGTTCGCTAGAGTTGCCGAGTTCTCCTTTAAGTTACCATATTTTAAAAAATGAAGGTCCTGTATTGTTATCTCGATTTCCAAAACCTTTAACATCCATGGAACCTTTCCATTGCACAAAAGGCTCTTTACAGTGGAAAAAAGTTCGGAAAACAAAATGGTTCTTTTAAGAAACTTTCACTCAAAGCTCTCACTGAAAAATTCTTTGGGGGAACCCAGGTTGGTTCTTCTATGGTATCTCTGTGAAAACCCCGTTTTGGAACCTTTATTTTTAAGAGTACGTCTGTGTGAATAGTCACTTAATGTTACTTATGTTTTGGATTCACGCTATGTGTTAATTTTTGTTTTATAAGATAAAACAAGGATCAAATGTGAATCTGTTTGTTTCTTCAATGCTTAATTATTTTGGCATCCATCATCTAAACCTCATCCAAACAGGAAAGGAAACAAATGAAAATCCCACAGTGATCCACAAAGTCCTCTCATTCTGGTTTTCCTGCCATCCCAGATAGAGGCCTTAAAGTGACTCTTTTGTCAACATTAGAGGCGATCTGGTTTTTAAAAGTGTCAAGATCAAAAGGCACTTCTAACAATACATGTTTTTCTTATTGCTGAAGAGACCATGTAGCTTTTAATGTTGCAAAGCAATTACTGTAATTTAGAACAAGCTTTACAACTCTTGGATGTCTGCAGAGGCTTTGAGGAGAAACCGCAAGCAAAAAAGAAAAAAAAAAGAAGGAAAAAAACCGAATGACGATAAAGGGGACTGCATATAAATACGAAGTTCTTTTTGCGGAAGAGTAAATATAAAGCTAGACTCAAGGGTCTCTCATCCATTCAAAGGGTTTGGGGCTGAACAAATTAAAGGGAGCATCGCTCAAGCATGTGTTTACAGTGAGAGAGGAGGAAAGAGAGAGAGAGGGTTGGGGGGAATGGAGTAACATGTCCATGAAGTTGTTTCAAATATCTCTGACAGACAGTGTGCTATCAGCACTCCATTGCTGATCAATTAGAAAGAGGCCATATTGTTAGACTATATGGGATAGGTTGTCACAATAGTATCTACTTGTTACAATAGTCTTTTCTGCATAACCTTAGGTTACACTTTATTTTAAGGTGACGTAATTACATTGTACTTACTCAAATAAGTACTGAGTAATATTAATTAACTACATGTACTAACTAGAGTTAGGGTTAGGTTTAGGGTTAGTTACTTGTAATAATGCATATTGTAATTACGTAGTAACGTGTAACTACTTCACCTTAAAGGAGAACTCCGGTCAATTTTAACATTGAGCTCATTTTTTTGTACATTTGGAGTGCTGTCAATACAGAGAACAACGACAAAAATCGGTGTTGCCTACACCGTGTTATCCTCTTTTTAAAATTTGCACCCTGTTGACTTTAATGGGGCAAGTTTTAAACCTGCTTTTAGCCTCTTAACATCCTTGATGTGTCATTACAAGTGCACAGGTCATGTGAGTGATTCCTTCGGAGTGAACGCGGGTGAATCTGACTGCAGTAGATGTGAAAGATATGAATAAAAATGATGTTTATTCAGCCAGCGCTCATACCTGTATTTACATCCTGTTTTCGGTCGAAGTTCATAGTAATCGATTGTCGAGTTCACGCGCGTGATCATAGGTACTAAACCAATGCGCGTGAACTCGACAATCGATTACTATGGACTTCGACCGAAAACAGGATGTAAATACAGGTATGTGCGCTGGCTGAATAAACATCATTTTTATTCATATCTTTCACATCTACTGCAGTCAGATTGACCCGCGTTCACTCTGAAGGAATCACTCACATGACCTGTGCACTTGTAATGACACATCAAGGATGTTAAGAGGCTAAAAGCAGGTTTAAAACTTGCCCCATTAAAGTCAACAGGGTGCAAATTTTAAAAAGAGGATAACACGGTGTAGGCAACACCGATTTTTATCGTTGTTCTCTGTATTGACAGCACTCCAAATGTACAAAAAAATGAGCTCAATGTTAAAATTGACCGGAGTTCTCCTTTAAAATAAAGTGTTACCAAAATTAGTAACAGGTAAAACATAAAAGCAAAACATACAGAAAGGAAGAACATTGGTTTGGACAACAAATATTGTAATTATTAAATTCTAGACTTTTATAGCATTTAAATGCCTAAAATCCTCAAAAATATTATCTAATATTTATATTTATTTGATTTATTTATTTTTATCATAAAATGACATTATATATATTATTAGTATATCATATTTAAGATGGCTTTGAATAAGGTGTTTAAGGTGTATCTCTAAACTCCCCTATGTAATGTGTGTGTGTGTGTGTGTGTGTGTGTGTGTGTGTGTGTGTGTGTGTGTATATATATATATATATATATACATGTATACACACAATGTATACAGACGGGACTATCTCTTTATTCAGCCAATCTTGGGTAGCGCTTGAGAAACCTATATGGAAACAGTCTTTTTTTTTTTAATTCTGTGAGGTGCCACTACTGTAGTTGCATACTTCATCTTTAGTATACTTTTTATATATAAAGAGGAATATTTAAGTATAAAAAATAGAGAGATCCAAATCCTACATTTATTTTAAATTGTTCTTGACACACAGCAGAACAATAAAGTACACATATTTTGTAACGTAATAGACCACTGAATGTAATTTATTCCAGAAGTGCTGCCGTTTCAGGTCAGAGCTATTCTTCAGCCTGCCTTGGCGGTCTCTGTTCCCCTCTACACTATAGTGTGGACCACTCTGAAAGCCTGTCTGAGCTGACCCTGACCTGCAGTCATTGTTCATAGAGCTTGGTATTCCCCTCGCAGCACGCTCCAGCCTCTAAAGGATGGCCTTTTAGGACCAGTGTTCAATTCAGTCCCCCCTACATTCACTTTACCAAACATTGCAGGCTTTTTCTTTAACTTGCACTTTTACTTTTACACAAACTCACATTTAAGTCTGTGTAAATGGTTTTATTCGCACTACCTTGCACTGTACCCGAATTTCTCTTTGCTTGTTCCTAACTTCCCCTACCTTTTGCACTAATTCGACACAGATGGGACACGCTCTTAACCAAGAAAAGCAAAATCGATCAATTATAGCCATGTTTTCTGGGTCAGTGAAGTGTAAGGGGTCACAATGGAAGGCTTCTGGTAATCTTGAACAATGCATAGATATTGACAAGTGACAGATATTGATTGTCAGTCGCAGTTTGACCTAAATACACACACATGTCTGCATTAACAACATTGCAAATATTCCTCTCAGAAGGAAATTGTTTTAAATTTGAAATGATTTGGAATTTAGAAAATCAATTCATTTCTGGCTGCATTTACAATATACTGTAGCAGGAAACTGTTAAATGGTGAGGGTTTCGCCTATGTAGGTTTTTTGGGATACAGGGAAGAGTAGTGAGCAGGGAAGAGGTGGAGTCACATTTACAGAGGAAGTACCCTGTCTGGCATTAGCTGTGGAGGGTCTGTTCTGTGTTTGTTTATTTGTCTGAGATATCTAGACCCGGACCCTGGACAGTGTCAACACATTCAGCCACTGATGCTGATTCAACTTGAAAGTGCTGAAGGCAACCAGATTATGCAAGACAACTAACATGTTTTATAACAAATTTCAAAAAGAACTTCTGTCTGTTTAGGTGGTCACCTAATATATTTTGTTGATCCTGGAACAATATTCCTGTCTGAAAAATTTGTCCTAACCCAAACCTTACCCTACCCATTACTTATCCCTAAAATCAGAGGGAAATGATAGGTGAATAACACTGACGTAGAAGCACCTAACCCTGATTGTAAGCCTAAACTTGACATAAACCGTAAACTTGTCCTCCAAATCTGATTGGTTGATTGGAATGTTGTTCCAGGATCAACAAAAATGTTGATCCAGGAACATGTTGTACTTGGTCAAAACATGTTCACACTGTTTATGTACAACTGCCATTTAAACGTTTGGGGTCAGTACGTTTTTTTATACTAGAATATGTTTTCATGCTTGATTGTTCAAAAAACACATTATTTTTCACATATTTTACATTATTACAACACCTCTCTCCCCAGTCTGGCTCGAATGCGCTATCTATTTCCTGTTTCGATGAAGCCCCTCCTTCTGAAAAACGAAATGTGCTGTGATTGGTTAGCTGGCCCAGTGTGTTGTGATTGGCACCTCTTAGCGGGTATTCAGGAAATGTCACTCCCCTAACTAGTAGGCGAGCTGAGGCAAAGGTTTGCCCTTTATTTACATCGCAGCAACAACATGAAACTTATAATTGGAATTTTTAATAGAAAACGTTATTAAACTACAAATAATAAGACGTGCTTACAATTTGTGATCAGTGCGCAGCACACAGATAAATGCTGGGGTTATAATGTTCAGGAACAGTATTTAAAATACATTTGAACCTTTCTAAGTTCATCAGCCTTAGGAAGGTCAAACACATTTTTGCGTATTCCGTGGGCGGAGATTATTTAAATGAGTAATATTGTGACTTCACAAAGTCCGGAAAAAACACATTGTAGTCCAAACGAGTCGAACAGCAACATTTCACACTAACTAAAGTTGAAAAAGTGAAAAATCATAATAGGACCCCTTTAATTCAGCAAGTACGCATTAAATGTATCAAAAGTGAAAGTATAATGTTTTACATGGTTACATTTTTTATTTCAAATTAATGATTGAACTTTTGAACTTTCTATTCGCCCAAAAAAATAATAATCATGGTTTCCTCAAAAATATTAAGCAACAAAACCGTTTTAAACACCAAATCAGCATATTAGAATGATTTCTGAAAGATCATGTGACTCTGAGTCATATAATAGACTTAACATTAAATAAATCTTACTGACCACAGACTTCTAAACGGTAGTGTGTATTTCAGTTTTTTTTATTTATTTACTGACATAGTCGTGTCTAAGCAAATTGTATACAAATGTCAGGGGGACAAAATATTGTCCACTGCAATATGTATATATAATATATCTATATATTTTATCTATCTATCTATCTATCTATCTATCTATCTATCTATCTATATATATATATATATATATATATATAGATATATTTATATATTTATATATACACTACTGGTCAAAAGTTTGAGATCGGTAAGATTTTTTATGTTTTTAAAAGAAGTCTCTTCTGCTCACCAAGGCTGCATTTATTTGATAAAAAACAATAAAAAAAACAGTAATATTGTGAAATATTATGACTTTTTAAAATGGCTGTTTTCTATTTTAATATATTTGAAACTGTAATTTATTCCTGCGATCAAAGCTGAATTTTCAACATCATTACTCCAGTCTTCAGTGTCACATGATCCTTCAGAAATCATTCTAATATGCTGATTTGATGCTCAAGAAACAGTCATTATTATTATCAATGTTGAAAACAGCTGTGTACAATTTTTTTTCAAAATTCTTTGATAAATAGAAAGTTCAAATGAACAGCATTTATTTAAAATAGAATATTTTCTAACATTATAAATGTCTTTAACTGTAACTTTTGATCAGTTTAACTCATCCTTGATGAATAAAAGTATTGATTTATTTTATTTCTTTCCCCCAAAAATAAAATTAAAATTCTTACTGTCCCCAAACTTTTGAACGGTAGTGTTTAATGTTACAAAAGCTTTAGATTTCAGATAAATGCTGTTCTTTTGAACTTTCTATTCATCATAGCATCATGAAATAAAATGTAAATAACTGTTTTCAACATTGATAATAATCATAAATGTTTCTTGTGCATCAAATCATCATATTAGAATGATTTCTGAAGGATCATGTGACACTGAAGACTGGAGTAATGATGCTGAAAATTCAGCTTTGATCACAGGAATAAATTACGCTTTACTGTATATTCACATAGAAAACAGCTGTTTTAAATTGGAATAATATTTCACAATATTACTGTTTTTGTTTGTATTTTTAATCAAATAAATGCAGCCTTGCTGAGCAGAAGATACTTCTTTTAAAAACATTAAAAATCTTACTGACCCCAAACTTTTGAACGGTAGTGTATATAATTAACTTGTGTTGATTATCTCAGTATTGTTAGTTTAGTGAAACCACGTAATTGTACAGAATTCCACAAACTGCACATGTTCTTTGTGGCTCCGAGTGCATGTTTTATAAAGGGGTCAATCTAAAGCTTTGAAGCTATGTTGAAGATCTGAGAGCTGTTGATTTGAGACTGAACAATATGGTTTACACAGTTGTACAAAAATGTCAAAACAGTACTAATTTTTTTATGGCACAGGAAGGGCGTAACACGGTATGTAATATTTACAAAGTTCATTGGAAATAAACAGGAACTACAGCTGTTGGTTTAATCTCTTCATTCCTGCCATTGTGTATAGAGCCAGAAAATGGCATCATTTCACAGCCAACATTCTCAGCTATGAAATGGACTTACTTGAGAATTTCGAAGGAATGTGAAGTCAAACAAACATATATTTAAAGTAGCTAGGCAAATCTGTGTAAGCGGGTAAAGGTATTCGGCGTTCCCACCACGAGCTTGTATAAGCCCCTTAATGAAATGCACTGTGCAGTGGGGCCGAGCGACCGCCTTCTTGATTGATGGAATCACTCATACCAAGAGATTAGTCAAATGCACACAGGGGCCTTGACCCCGAGAAGTGTTGTACGCTCTGCCCTGCACCATACCTGAAGTGAACATGCAACAGCAGGCACAGGGTCCTGTCTGAGCCTTTTTTACGGATCAGAGCAGGATGGCTGCACCATTCCGGCATCAGCCCCGGTCAGGAATGCTGAGCTAATCTTCAGGTGCTGGAGCAAATTCCAGCCTTCACTTTCTTTCTTCTTTACAGGACCTTGCCACACAAGTTAACAAGCTAAAAGTGTTTGTAAGTGCTGGGGGCTTGATGAACACTGTGTACCAAGATGACTAGAGATATAATGTGCAGCTGTGTTTGGATGTACAGTAGACATCAAAAACTTGGAAATAAAATTCTAAAAGATTCTTAATGTTTTGATGTTAAAATGCTTTCAGTTTAATGTGCAGATTGGCTTTGTTGCACTTTTAAAGGAATGGTTCACTTCAAAATGAAAATTCTCTCATCATTTACTCACCCTCAAGTTGTTTCAAACCTGTATGGATTTCTTTATTCTGCTGAACACAAAGGAAGATATTTTGAAGAATGTCGGTAATCAGACAGTTGATGTACCCCATTGACTTCCATAGTAGGAAAAACATACTATGAAAGTCAATGGGGTACAACAACTGTTTGTTTACCGATATTCTTCAAAATATCTTCTTTTGTGTTCAGCAGAAGAAAGAAATTCATACAGGTTTGAAATAATTCGAGTGTGAGTAAATAATGACAGAATTTTCATTTTGAAGTGATCGAATCCTTTAACATTTGCTGTTAGTTGAAGTGGCCTGACATAGCAACATTGACTCAACCAATGGCATGAGTTCTGGGCAGGACAATGTCCTAAAATGAGTGGAGTGTTTGGAAATCCAAACTACCATCCGAGTACCGTCGCTCACTATACACAGAATACGTGTGATCGCAAATTTGAAAGTGAAAAACGGGCGCAAATTCAAAAGAGGTTTCACTACGTAGGCTACAATAACTCCCTGCACCACCCAGTGCTATCTGTAATATTGATGTTGTCACAAGTTTATTTACCGATGTGAAAGTTTCACTGTGACATCCTTAAAGTGGACTTCCTGGTTCTAGTGGTCTTTGCTGAGGATCTGTGCCGATGGCTGTCATGTTGACGAGGCCTTCACAGGGGATTGTCTAGTTGACAGGATCTCTGCTGACATTCAGGGATGCGTTGTGGTCGTGTCAAGGTGCAGGTCAACCATCTGATCTGGATATGGACCAGATGCGGCTGACAACGGTAACCTTGGGATAAACAGAAACTAATATTAGCATAGATGCCATTCTTCTTATGATTCCATATATGAATTATAGAAATGTGATAATGTGTTATGTGTATGCCAGGTTAAAGAGATTTGTTTTTGGCCTATATTTAAACTTACAGAGTGTGTCTGCTTCCCGAACAAGGCTAGGAAGACTGTTTCAGTGTTTGGGTGCTACATAGGAAAATGATCTACCGCTCGCAGTTGATTTTGATATTCTAGGTATTATCAACTGGCCAGAATTAGACGTGAAGGACTATAATGCGTTAAGAGCTTGCTCAAGTACTGAGGAGCTAAACCATTTAGTGCTTTGTAAGTAATTAGCAAGATTTTAAAATGTATGCGATGTTTAATAGGGAGTCAATGCAGTGTTGACACAGCCGGGCTAATATGGTCATACTTCCTGGTTCTAGTAAGAACACGAAGAGCATTATAATAGTCTAGCATTGAGGTTATGAACGCATGAACTTTTCTGCATTTGTCATTGAGAGCATATGTAGTAATTTAGATATGAAATATAGAGCTGAGGATCATCAGCAAAACAGTGAAAACTAAAGCCATGCTTCCTAATGATATCTCCCAAGTGTAGCATGTGCAGGGTGAACAGCAACGGTCCTAGTACTGAGCCTTGTGGTACTCCATACTGAACTTATGATCGATATAACAATTCTTCATTTACTGCTACAAATTGATAACGGTCAGATAAGTATGATTAGAACCATGCCAATTCAATTCCACTAATGCCAACGTAATTATCGAGTCTATTCAAAAGAACGTTGTGGTTGATTAGTATCAAATGCAGCACTAAGATCCAGTAACACTAATAGAGAGATAAAACTATGATCGGATGATTAGAGAAAATCATTTGTTACTCTAATGAGAGCAGTCTCACTGTGACACGGTCTAAATCCTGACTGGAGATCCTCGCAGATATAATTTCTTCCTAAAAAAAAAAAAAGGAATAGTTGTGAGGATACTGTTGAGTACTTTTGTAATTTTTCTACTTAAGAAAAAAAACAAATTTAATTAAAATAAAATATTATTAGGATTCAAAATCCTGCCTTTAAAAATTATTAGCTTGTTCAAATTTTCTAAAAGTTGTCTGCAACATCCAATTCAGAAAAATTGTCATTTGGTCATTTGTTTACTTGTGTCTTAGTGTTCCTTGCTTTAAAATGTCATTAGTCATATCATATGTTAGATTTTTTCCCATTGTAAACTTGACATTCCTTCTTGGAGTGCCTGCATTTTTTTTATCATCCTACTTTTTGTTTGCTCAATGTAAAAATATAAAATAAAAACATTTATGATGTGTGAATGCCACAATGTTCCATATTCAGAGCTGCCATGATATAACCTTCCAAATAAGCAATAATGAAGGCACATATCCAACATGGAAGCCTGTTGCTACGGTCAGTTTGTGGTCAGATGTCTTCACAGGCACTCTCTGTGGTCTGCTGGCGCAGGGATGAGCAAATCCTGTTGGTGAGTCATGGGACTTTGCAGAAAGCTCCATTCCTTCCCTTATCTCCGTTGTTGTTGCCAGAGTTTTCATGTTTACAACTGGACAGCTGAACATCTGCTGTGACGAGTCCTCCTCCTTCACTGTGAAACTGACTCACTCAGTCAGAGGCTTAATATCAAGGTCTGAGTAACTGGCTTCAGAAAGCAAAACAGATCTATCTATCCATCCATCCGTCCGTCCGTCCGTCTGTCTATCTCTCTGTCTATCTATCTATCTAAGGATTTATTTTTCTAATTTTAAACAAGGCTTTAAAATTTAAACCAAAATCTGTCAGTATGTGCATTTCATAAGAATTAAATTGTCTTATTCAATTTTCTTCCATTACAATTCTAATTGCAATTCTATGCTAATTTTGCTACTATAATTCAAATTTAATTTAGGAATTGAATTGTAATTTAAAAGGCATTCAAATTTCAGGACATCTGGTCAGTGGTCACCATCAGCACAGATCCTCAGCAAAGACCATCAAGAACCAGATAAGACTAATTTCGTCTCCATACTGGCGTGATGAATCCAAACTTCAAGCAAAAAGAACTGGATGAATGCTACAGATCCACAATTTGATTTCTGATTTGTGATGCAGCCTGAATCATCACACCGTCTTCGTTCATTGGCCACAACTGGCCCCCCGACTGAGCCTAGTTTCTCCCAATTTTTTTCTCCATTCTGTCACCTGTTGTAGTCCGGGTCGCCTCTGGCTTGCTTAGTTGGGGACACTTATTATTTTTATTCAACAATATTATTGTTTTGACTGCACTGACACTATTTAATGAGAACTGAACTGAGCTGGACGATGACATCACTGTTTTCTGCAGAACTGCTTTATTGATGAAATGAACTAATTCGATAATGATCTTTACGACAGAACTGAATCAACACTGAACTGACTTTGAGCAATGACAACACATACATTCATTTAGAGCCGCTGTACAGCCAAAATGAACTCTGTGTGCATCATTGAATAATTCTCCTGTTATCACTGTAAAGCTGCTTTGAAACAATCTGTATTGTATAAAGTGTGACTTGACTTGACATGCTATGGATAATAATGTCTCATAAACACCTTAAATGTTTCATCACTTATTAACATGCAAAAGCAAGTGTATGGAATTATTACGGTTGCTATTTTTTAAATGAGACATGCCTATAACATTTATGAGGTTTCCCTACCTGCAATCCACAAATCCCAAAGGTTTACTCCACCCTTAACATAACATTGCATCAGACACATACCACGTCTGGATCTTCTCACACTCACACACATTACAGCAGCATGAACTTAGCATTGGAGGCAATGTCTTCTTTTCCTGTGAGTGTCTATGTGTCAGTACCGATACGGCAAAGGCCTGCTGCTCTTGAAGCACACACTGCATATCTTTCTCATTGGCTCTCAGCATGCAAACAGCTGTCCAACTTCCCAATCTAATCTTGACCCTGGCCTGGTACTCGGTCGCTTGTCTGCTGGCCTTCACATCAGCTGATAATTGTGGTCAACATGAGGAAGTGGCTGAGATAACTGAGGGATTATTCAATGCTTAAGGGCATTAGGTAAGATGTGTGGAATCCAGTCATTACCTCAGTCATTTGCGCTTGAGCAATCCACACCCAATGCCACCTTTTTTGGGCAAATGGCTCATGTCATCATTGTGGAACTGGAAAAAACAGCATTAAAGATTGACATGTGCTTTGTATGGTGGGGTTGAGCTTTGGCAGTTGTTGAGCTTTGGTTGCTGTAGAGTGGGTAAAACAATCTGAATCACCACATTATTATGCCTCACCTTATTATTGAGTAAACCGGGATGAGACGGGTCAGGGACAATGAATATGAATGTAACATTCAAAGGCAAACATTTCCCTCTTCACAGCATTCCTGTTTCTGTTTTCCCCCATTAAATAGTTACCTGTGGTGTGGTTCTGGCACAGGCTGTTGGAATGTTCTGTATGCACCTGAAAATATCATCAATCAAAGTATTTACATTAAATCACACAATGGGATCCATATTAAAACAGAGGCTTTTGTTGCGTTCGCTTCCTTGGTGGTAGATTACGGGCACGCTTCCAATCTCACATAGAGCAGCCTTTGAGAGTGGAAAAAATTAAGATGGTATCTCGAGCCAAGGCATCATCATCAGAGGCATTGGAGAACCGCACGCTGTGTGTGGTTCTCATTCCCTCTTTGACTCAGCGCTCTGTGAAATTCATTTGAATCGGGTGATAACCGTAGCCTTTGACTTGTGTTGTACCCCCGAGGGGAAAGCCCAAAGTCTGACAGATATCTAGTCCCGCAGAAGTCCAGCTCTCTGTTCTTTGATGCCGCACTGTCCTTGGGTCCCTCACTGCTTTCCAATTAACATCCCATTTTGGTTTTATCGCTGTGTGTTGAATCAGATAACGGTGGAAAATAAACATTCTCCTAGCATAGGAGTTCATATCTCCAACTGGCAGTAACTGTTCCTACATGTTAAAAGACATGATATTGCTTTGCTGCTGTCTCTTTAAGAGGACTGCGTTTAATTATTATTTTGGTCATTTGATTAATCTGTTGATTATTTCTTTGATTACTTGAATAAAAAGCAACATTTTGCTGATTTATTGAAGAAGAAAAAAAGTATTATTTCACATGCTGTCCTTTTTATAATTACATTTTATTATTTTGTTACAGGTACTGCTCTCATAAAAAGACAATAGATGCATCCCATGCAGTTAATGCACTTATGTACTATTCAAAGCAATTTTTGTAGTAGAAATTTTGTATGCGATTACTGTGTTCACACTTAAAATTCCAACAAGAAAAAGTGCAATTTAAATGCCCTGAAAATACACTTATTTAACTGAAATGTTGGACACCTCATGCACCTTTCTTTTTTCTTTTTGGCGCACAGACCTGGCAAATTAAGGAAATTCTTTCAGCCCTATTCAGGACAGTCTTGGATGCACTGTAACCTGTCGTGTGTGAGAGCTAAAGATTCAGGGATTCATTCAGTTTAGGTCAGTCAACGTTTCATATATAATTCACAGCTCAGGCCTTTATTAATGAGGCTTCATCCACGGGAAAGAAGCAGTGTGCACAACTGTAGCTCACTTGCCAATTTTGCAGTTAGACCTATACATTGTCTCCAGACACATTTTGATGATATGATGCCGAATATTCCCTTCCATGTAGAGCATTCCCTCCATATATATTGACTTTGTCCACATTCATTAGCGTAGAAGAGCATGTCAAGCCTCTGTGTGTCTTTTCATCTGATCAGGTTGCCTTCTCTCTTTGTGTCTTTGTTTCTAGCTTCCTTTTAACCAATAGGCGTGTCACCCAAGAGCGACATTCCGCTACTCTTTCCACTGCCCTTCTCTCTTACAGGTCTCTTCCGACATCAGTTTCTCCTCACAAAGGTCTTCTTTCTTCCATCCGTGATGGAGACGGCAGCATCATGAGACGCCCACAGTCAGCATCTCTGTTTTGGTCAAATCATAAAAATTCCCTACAAGCTGAACAATGGAAAACAATAAGGCACCTGCAAAATAATGAGCCCTCAGTCAGCCGTGATGAGGCACGCAGGCATGATGGCTCGCTTTAAAGTGGCCAGCGATGAATGTACAACCACACCTGAAATCCCCTCCAATGGAATTCCCCCTATCACAAACACACAGTGTGCTCGGCGATGCAAATATGCCCTAATTTGCCCCCATATTTTCCTTGTGTTGTGAGATCAGAGAGTCGCAGGCCTTTGTCTGTGAACTTGAAGGCAGAGCTGTGCTGCAGTTTCACTTGTACGCGTCATTGTCACTATCACCGTCAGCGGTTTCAGCCCTTGCATGCACCACGTCACATGAATGCGAGCAGAAACTCTGCCTGGCTGAACAAAAGGCCAGCTGTTTGCTCTTGGCTCCCCTTTTAACTGCGGTGTGCGCGCGGGGAATTACTCACAAGTTCAAGTCTTCTTTCTGCCTTTCTTCCGTTCTCCAAAGGTTAAAATAATCCTATCCTTCAGAACACTGCCACAAAGCAGCTTCATTTAGCTCAGCCAATGGCCAGACCTAAGCCAACATCAACATCGTGTTTGGCTATGATGGATATTAAATGAGTTTTGGATGCCAGACAGAAGGTTAGGGGTGGTTGACTGTGGGCTTTCAGTGTTTAGTTGCCCTTTTTATGCCATACACTGTACTATCAGCTCTTTCACAGTGGTGACTCTCTCCTAGGTTCCCTATAGAGGTGACCCTCGTTGATCCCTGATCCCCCAGTCGGTACTAGGTAGAACCATGGCACAAATGGAAGCTTTGTTGGCTTGAATGTACGCTAGTGCTCAGGGAGTCAAGGGGTCAATGTGGAGGGGAGGAGGGAGGTGGAGAGTGACAAACCTTAAGTTGTTTCCTTGCAGAGTAAAAGGTGTTTCCTTCGAACATGGCAGTTGGGCATTCATTTTCGATTTAGATTTGAGCTTTAAAGTCAAACTTTTTGGTTTTGTTTGTTCGTTTAAATGTTTGAAGTAGCATAAGTGTGCAGATGTTGGAGAATTGCTGGATTAATTAACCTTCTGCTCATTGGGCCACTCAAGTATGCTTGCAAGTTCTCAAGCTTTTTTACCATGGCCTGTAATCCCTCTCTGAGTGTTCACAGGCCTTGTGCAGGTCAATTCTAGGGTCAACATTTCTGTGACAATAAATTGCATGTTTTTCACTTCTTCTTCTTTTAGAATTCAGAGCAGGATCAATTTGGTAGTTATTCATTAATGCAATAAAACCAAATGCAAATCTAACACTGCCTGTTGGAAAACTATCTAGTACGTCGTAGCACTGCAAAAATAAAAAGGGGAAACACACAGGGAAATTCTTGATACAGCTGAGTCACAGTTACTCTCGGTAAAAAAGTTTACAGTCGGTAAGATTTTAAAATGTTTTTAGAAGTCTCTTATTTATAAGGCTGTGCAAAAATACAGTAAAAGCAGCACTATTGTGAATATATTATTTAATATATTTTAAAATGCAATTTCTGATGGTAAAGCTGAATTTTCAGCAGTCATTACTTCAGTGTCACATGATCCTTCAGAAATCATTCTAATATACTCACTTGAAGCTCAGGTAATATTGCTCATTATTATCAGTGTTGAATGTTATCAAACAGTTGTGCTGCTTAATTGTGGAAACCATGTTTTTTATAATTCTTTAATGTTAAAAAAACACCAGTTATCTGAAATAGATTTTTTTTAACAATGTGAAAGTCTTTACTTCATTTTTTATGTACATGTTTTTTATTAACACAAAAACACTGTTTTAGGAACTGCACTTACTTGGTTCACTTCGAATGCATGTGAACCAAGTATATCCATATGTTTGCTTATGAAATTCTAAGCATTTTTACCCAAGTATGTGTCTATATGTTGTTTTACATTCAATTTAGTCCCCATAAATCTCTTAACACCTGTTAACCTCAGATGTTGTGTACAGATTGTATTGTATGTATTTTGCAGGTGAGATGGTTTGATGTGTTTTCTTAACATGTGTGTGGCTTCATGAGTTTGCCTGCAGCGTAGCTATGGTGTCATTAACATTCCAGCAGTCATAGCGGCACTGTTAACTCTCTGCTGCATGACGAGACAGCTCTGCCTGTACCTCTCTACCTGCTGCTCCTTCTCTCTGAACGTCGCTCTTACTTTTCTCACGCTGAACACCCACCTACACAAACAAATACACATACCAACCTCCATAACTTAGAAACTAAAAGCGAAATATTTATTTTTGTTACATGTGGGTGTCAGTTCTGACTCATATCTATCTTGTGCTGTCATTTTGAGAGGACTTCTACAAACAAGTAATTTTTCACACCACTTTATCTGCCTCTCTTGACAGATGCAAGACAGGTACATTTCAGGTAATTATCTGACTTGGGTTATGTGGTATGTTTTGGAAAGTGCTTGTTGTTTTGTACCAGGATTTGTCTGAAACGCCCTGACCATTGGTAGGTGTGCTGGTCTGGTCTCTCTGTTTGCCTAAGGTTTTTTTAGTGCCGCATATTTAGCATTTATACCTGTAGGGCTCAGAAAAGGCAGTACTTGTTGATAGTGCTTTCAGGGGATCCACTCTGATGTAATCAGTCTCTGTGCCTACATGTTGTGCAGTGAGAGTCCTCTTGACTCTGAGCCAAGAATGTACTAAGAATGACAAATATTGAAACCATGGAGCATTGCATTTATGTGCAAAGTGTTATCTGGTGTATATATAGGTATATACTGATACTATCTCAATTTGTTGATCGATATCTCAGTGTGTGGTTTAAGTTAAGGCAGTGTGTTCTCCTAATTATGTTAACGAAGCGCTCTTGCAGACTTGCAGAACTTCAGTAGTTGCACGTCTTGTGATTATGTGGGGTGGGGGGGGGGGCAGTATATTCTTTTAAATGCATGCAGAAGTCAGACTGTCAATGAACAATCTGTATTGTAGTTTTGATACGCTGTTAAAAGCAACTTGTTCACAAGGATGCAAAGTAAGAATTTATTTTAAAGTTACAAAATATTTAAGAAAGAATATCTTTATTTTACATAATCTGTACAGAGATGACATCCGTTTAACTAAATGACTTTGTAACAACAGCTAAGAAATAACTCTTATTAAATAGAAGACTGGAAAATTAAAGACAAGGAAGAGATTGTTTCATCGGTTTGCTGTACATAGTATAAAAAATTAGACAGAGCTACAAATGGAATCCATAATGTTGTACCCTGATTATTAGGCCTCTTGAGAAGGATAATAATTATTATCAATAATTATTTTACAAATATTGGAATGGCCTTGCCACCTTATTATAATAGCTAAAATATTGGCCTCTTTGGTACAATTAATTAGGTACAATACATTTTTCACAAAATTCAGTTTTACTATAAAAATAACATTTTCAATGGCAGTTTTTTTTTTTTTTACTAATCCCGCAACTTTTCAGTGCAAACATCGTAACAATCATCCGCTTTGGAAAGCAAGCGAAAGATCACATTTCAAGTATTGATAAAGATTTAAAGACAAGCAGGAAGAAGAATTCAGTTTGACATAGTTCAGGATTACTATACATTGCATAGTTCGTGCGGCACTTTATATTAAAAGGACTATGGGCAAGGGTAGGTCCACCTCTTTATACCCTTTTGAAGGCTTTGCATTATGCAAGTGCTTTAAATTGTGCATTTCGAGAGTTTTCGCAAGTGCTGTACTCCCTGTAAACCAGCTGGACAGAATGGAAGCGGCTCCGTGGAATGCACACCGCTGCAAGCGTTTGTCAGTCACAGAACTGTGCAGATGAAGGAAGTGGTGAAGTTTGTGATGTACCGGTTAGACCTCAAGATCTAGTTAAGAAGTCGGCCGCAGTCGAGACGTGCACACATTAGTAGAACGGCAGAAGTAGTTTCAAGATGATCTTGTCCAGAGGTGTTTGCAGTTTGAGTAGAAGCCTCACAATGGTTTAACAATGCCGCAGACAACTAGAGTCATTGCTAAGGGAATGCCTCTGAGAACGACTGGGATGATGACATGCACTGATTTTGAAATCTCCCCCTCAGCTGGAATGATTTGTCATGTTGTCTTAAACAAGCTGTTGAAGTGCTGGTGTTCTGAAGTAGAAGGGACATTGAGATATGCCAGTGCTTGTAAAACAGTTTCTAAGTACTTGTATCAAAGTGTGACACCAGTTTGTCTCCTTTTTGCAGTCGGAGAGGAAAGTATTGAGCCATTTTTTTTTAAGTCTAGAAATGGCAAACTAGAGAAAAACCAGGTTGTTGTTCCATTTCCCTTATCATCCCAAAGCCTTTTTGTTCATTAGAAGGACCCACCTGTCATACATCTGATGATCTACTGCTTGATGCACACACACACACACGTGCGTGATTGTACTTTGTGAGTGCACAAATATTAACACAATCTATATGCATGTGGTTCAGAAAGACTGTCACTGCTTACGTAACATGTCCTAACATGGATTTTGTTCAGGCACAGCCACACTCCTCCACGATCATGTTAGGCACGTCGCGCTTGACGATGTTGTACTCATCATCGAAGTAGAGCATGGACATGGTGCTGAGTTTAGTAGGTATGCAGCAGGAGTTGACCGATCCAGGACTCATGCCTCTCAGGCGGTACTGGTTAACCACAGCCGTGTGAAACGACGAGGCAGAGCCCGGAACACCTGCCATGTAAGCTGGGCAGCTGCCTTCACAGTAGTTCCCATAGTACCCTGCTGGCGCGATGATCCAGTCGTTCCAGCCAATGAGCCGGAAGTCAATGTAAAACTGCTGTCGGCAACACAAACCGCCATTGGTGCCGTCACACTCCAGGCCTCGCTTTCGGATGCGGTGCTTCCCTTCTGCCTGCTGGGCGCGAACCACCAGAAAGGGTCTGTGTGAGGGGTCGCTCGCGTCCACCAGGATGGGCAAAACGTTGGCAGCTTCGCATCCCTCGCAGTGGATGTCGAGGTCCTGACGGCGACCCCCTTTCACCAGCATTTCCCTTACAGCCTCGGACACAGGGAAGGTGTGCCAACCACTGCGTTTCAACTCCACACGTTTTTCCATCACGGGCCAGTGCATGTTCTGCCCACCGGGCTCATAGTAGTGCACTCTCACTGTCACTTTCCGTCGCAGTCCCTTTTCCTGAGCACCTGGCAACAGCTTGAAGTACAGCCACAGGTGTGCCTGCAACACGTAGAGGTTCTGATTCCCCTCATTGGAGATCAGGAAGTACAGGCTGGACTTAGATGGAGTCACGTCATCTGTAAGAGACCAAATAAGTTTGTTAATGGTGGTTCTTTCTTACAAAACAGTCTTGTTTATGCCTTTTGTCAGATTTGAAATGGCACAAACAGGTTGTGATTCTGCTGACGGCTACCTCTCCTTAGCCACATTCACTGACATAAACCCCCCAACTTGTCAAGATTTACTAGATGCCACAGGTCTGGGCCCAAGTCCAGTTGGCCTCATGGTTTGGGCTGAAGATGCTGGACCGGGTGAAAGGCTGGGGGTTGTCGGACGTGGGCCTTGCCCCAGGGGGTTCATTGAGTTCACAGGGAGAACTGTGAAAACCCAGAGCTTCTGGAGCCTCAGAGACTGACAACACAATGCTCTGTGAAAGGTATTAGGAGAGTGCTATGGCACAGCCTAGCATTGAGCGTGTGCCCTTCAAATGAGAAGCATTATGAGGTATTTACATGACACTGGCAACTAGTGAATTGCGTAGTCCAAGATGCAAGAGTTC
Organism: Squalius cephalus; assembly: GCF_949319135.1. Classification (NCBI taxonomy): domain Eukaryota; kingdom Metazoa; phylum Chordata; class Actinopteri; order Cypriniformes; family Leuciscidae; genus Squalius; species Squalius cephalus. The sequence goes on from NC_137130.1 coordinate 11,455,892, forward strand.
ATTTATGTGTGTGTGCACACATAAATTAACTCTTGCATCTTGGACTACTATATATATATATATAATTTGATTGCAAAGATTTATTTGACCACCCAATAAAATGAGGGAAATCCAGATATATTGAAAGCTGCACATGAATCATGTTCTCCGTAACCCTGATTTGAATGCCAGAGCTGTTTGGCATGTTTTGAAATAGTAAAACAACCATGTTTGCAAACAGATTAGTTTGGTTTAATGTCAACAACTTGCCACAAAGGGTGGCTTCTTCATTTCATAGCTTGATCTCACATACAGTAGCAGTGGCTTTACATGCACTTGGCTCGCCCTGCTTTTCAGAACATTTTAAAAACGATTGTCTTGAAAAAAAAAATTCAAAACTACAAACTAATCAGTAATCATTTTTTCACACAATACTGTATGACTTAATTTTCCAGTAAAAGTGTTATAATAGTTATTCTAGCTGTCAAAATTTCAGATAAACCCTAACCAAGTTTGTAAAGAAAACCTTAAAAAATCCAAAACACATATATTTTTATATATACGTTTATATTTTTTGAACAGGGCTGTCAAGGTTTGTTTATATCCCACAGTGCAGAAACACAGTCAAAGTTTATCAGTGACAGAGAATCAAGCCCTGGAGAGGTGTCAGGTGTGAACAAGTATGTTCTATGATGATAGGGAACACATTCACCGAACTGATTACTCCACCATTTACCTTGTTACCTGCTTTTATATGCCCCCTGGATACAAATATACTTGTATGGCCATGTGCTCAAGTGTTTCAGAACCTGCCTCAACAGCTCCTGCTAAAACTGAATTTAACAGGGCAAGGCTTTGTCCACTTTGCACTCTTCCATGAAAATGCGAACAGGGAGACAAGGTGCAGTATGTGTTGTGGCATACTTTCTCTCCATCAATATCAACACACTTACCTACATCAGAATTCTTTCATTACATTGACATCTTTAATTTAATAAAAACTGTCAAAACATTACAGTTATTTTATATTTTTAATGAGTTATATTTGAAGGAAATGAATGGTTCAGCTGTTAATTTCAAAATATTTAAAATATTTTTTTAAGTTTCAGTATGCTTGCTTCTTCTGCATCCTGTGGTTCACAGTCTGCGTTTAACTTTGATCTTTTCTGAGCTAGTTGATTGGCAGACCAGGTAAAAAGGTAAGTTATCTAATCAGTCAGCATGACAAATATTCATTTCAGCAATGCATTTCACATTTCACGCAGTTATTTCTGTTATAGTAAAACGCTATACAAATTTTTTAGCTTCCACTTCCCAGGTAATTATATATTTCATTTAATTGATAGACTCTTGATTTGTAGTCATTTCTTAACTTTAACAATGTGTTTATTAATCAATTAAGCTAAAAAGCCAATAGCCTACAAGACACCACACATGCAGAATACTGTCAAAATAAGCAGTCAACAGTACTTTTGAGAAAATGGACATTAGGTTTGTTTCTGTGTTTCACTTTAGACTAATCTCGTGTTAATTCAACTGCTTGTTGAAGATCAATAGATCAAGACCATGGCATGCTGCCTGATTAGATTTTGACTGTCAGCCAATCAGTTAGCACTACAGGCTCTAATGTCCCTGCTTGGATCAAATGTCAAAAAACAAAGATTTTCTAAAGAGATCAATTTGGCTCTTTGACCTTATGGACACTGTGCCACACTGAATAATGTCTAATAATGAAGTCTTAATATCCCGTGTTGAACTGGTCCTGAAGAGTTCAGCGAGTCCGAATGGTTACGCTGACAAATGAGAAGCGAGCATCTACCGCTCCGCTTCTGTGGCTACGGGACACCAAATACTTCTGAAATGGCCCATAGGACAGTGTCAATAGAGACCTGAAATTGGCAGCCGTCCTCTCCTGTACCTTGGCAGTCCTCTTCTTATTGCTCTCCTAAAGCATGGAGTGAGATAGGAGCCACCTTCTGGCTTGCCATCATAGCGCATAACAGCAGGGAAGAGCATGCAACACGTGAGGCAGCACAATTGCCTGCAGCTGCAGTGATTTGCACATTGCATACCTCACAAATTCCTCTTTTTGTACCTCTGAGCAGATTCAGAATAGATCTAGGGTTGTCCTAATGCTATGCCCTGGCTGGCAGCCTTCACTTGAGGGGTTAGTGCCAGCTGGCCTTGAGGCAGATGGGGGTTCGGAGAGCCAGTTTCATGATGCATTGCTGCTCAGTGGTTCAAAGGTGTCGTGAATAATAGGGGACACTGAAAAGAGGCCTGATAGAGCTTTGATATTTGAAATGCATTTTCAGAGTAGGATATAAGAAGGCCACCCCCCCCACCCCAGCCTCTGTCACCCACAACGACTCAAATGTCTCATGCATTATTCTGAGTGATTTCTTTTGTTGTTTTTGTTCCCAATGTTGACATATTGGGTTTAGCAAGAACGCACAGTACTCGCTCAATAATTGCCTTCTTTTGTTGCGCTGTCATGAGTGTGTTCAGATCATTCTTATTGGAGCAAGAAGTCCGAATAATGTCCAAGCTAATTGTGCTGCAGTGTGTAAGACTAGAAGATAAAGAAGCCAGTTTTACAAGATTGAATGTGCATCAAACCGAGATATTGGAAAATGTATTCAAAAAATGATAAAATATTTACATATCAATTATCCTTCCTAATAATGACGACAGATTACGATTATAAAAATCTGCTTCTATCATATAATTTTGTTATCCATGTTTTTTAACACTTTACAAGCTCCATACATTTCCCTGTAAATTGAGCTGAACCGCGGATCTATAATAGATGAACTGGTTCAAAAAATGAAATACAGAGCTTCATCACTTTGCTCTGGAACTAATGGGTAACTATGCTAGTTACAGGGTTCCCGTTCCTTTTGACCAATGAATTTCCATGACATATTCAGGTGTCAGACAGGGTTACTTGCTGCATAAGTGTTTTTAAAAGTAATTGAATATACATTTCCATTACTTTTCTGACCATTTCATAATTACCTCAAATTTCCAGGTTATCTATGACCATGGGAACTCTTATTTAAGTGTTATAAATTCCTTTGAAGTAAATACAAAGGCATTAGTTTTATTCATTTTAACAAGTTTTTTATTGCTATATTGTCTGTTAATAAGGAAAAAGGCAGGGCATGTCCTTGCCCTCTTATTAACAAATTATCTGTAATGCTTTGATTGCCATGTTTTTGATGCTCTTTTGGCGTTCCCGAAGATGATCCAGGATTTTAATTGCCTCAACACCCACCTAGCAAAATTCATCATTTGACAAATTACTCATTATTTTCTGTCAGCATCTCTAATTGTATGTTAAGAGAGGGTCACGTAATCTAATTGCTCCAGTCATAATCATACACATATTAGATCAAGGATGCAGGTCTCAGTAGCAAAATTGCAACACTTGTTTAAAGCAATTCAGTAATATTCAGTACTGTAATTTACTACATCACTGCAAAAACTTTGTCATGAAAATCTTGTATTGGCTAAATTCTAATCACAGAATGCACACACATACATACATGCCTATATATATATAGAGAGAGAGAGAGAGAGGCATGTATGCATGTGTGTGCATTCTGTGATTATTAAAACTATTCTTTTTTATTATAAGTATTAAATCTAATCTATTAAAGAAAGATAGATAGATTCCAACTACACATAAATAGTGCAATGCATGAAAATGGAAAATATGTTCCCTATGACGGCAGTAGGCAGTGGTTTTGGAACAGGAACACACTGAATGTCACAGCTTACTAAAGTCAGACAAGGAGGTCACCGTGGCATGTACTGACACCATGGTAACACTTTATTTTAATGTGTCCTTGTATTTACTATAGTAATAGATTTGGCATAATTACATGCAACTAACCCTAAACCAAACCCCAATCCTACCCTAACCCTATAGTAAGCACATGTAGTTAACTGCTAATACTTTTGGTACAAAGTATTGATAACTATTTGACCAGCAAATGAAATATTTGATCTGTAAAACATGTTTAGTGATTGATGATTGCATCCTCTAAAATAAATCCCCTCCATAAATTTAAGTTACAGCCAAGAAATTGAAATCTTTGTACTTTGTGCTCAACTGTAGTGACATGTTGAAAGTTTCAGGTATGCCAAAATGTGCTTAAATATGATTTCATAACTAATATAATACACATTATCAATACTTCTACAATGAAGGTAAAAGTAGCCATGCAGCATGCTATTTCTTGTACACACCTGACTCGGCGAAACTGATTATTTCCGACGTTTCTTCTTGCACCTCGTTGTAGGCAGCATGTCCATCTAAGTTGGGAATTTCAACCCTCCCGTCCTCCCTAACTTTACCCGCGTGAAGTTTGCGCAGCGCCGTTACCATGGCAGCTTTGGGAATGGGATGCGTGATATTTGGTCTCTCTCTCATCTGCAGTCGGTTCAATATGTGCCTTTTAACCGCCTCCAGAAAGTCCGTGTCCATTCGCCCCGAATCATCCGAGTGCCCAAGTCCACAAGAGACACACTGAGACTCCTGAGATACTGTCTCAGCTCCCAGACTACATTGAACCGAGAGCATGCAAGCCATTAAACAGGTTAGAGAGAGGATGTAAATACTCATTTTCTTAAATAACGTGTCCATACAACAAACAAATCAGTTCATTAATTCAATTGATCTATAAACAAGACAGAGTTGTACTTCCAACAACCTCCTTTGACAGATCTCCATTCATCATCATGCTCGCGGTCATTTTTGAGAGACGTTCACAGAAAGTGTAAACACGGTAAACACATTGATTAATAATGAGGGCTAGTCGCAAAAATATCAGTCTTAATTGATGCCAGTTAAAAAGCGCGAAAACTCCGCATCTCCGGGGTAACTGACAAATTGACTTGTGTGAAGAATCAAAACAAACCGGCTATTAGTCTTGTATTCCTTTAAAGTTCAGTGTAGTCAAAACTCTTTCTTGTTTGAAGACAAAATTGCACTTTCCACCGAATGTCAAGTGCTCGTGCTCCTCTTCTCTCTGTAATAGTGTTGTGAATTGTGTATGTTCTCTCGTATTTCTTCAGCCTCAGGAGGGATGTTGTCCTTTGGTCTTTTCTCTCGTGTAATCACGACACTAAAGCACCTCGCGCTGAAACTTTTTTATAGTTCAAACCACGTGGGACGCCCAGCCAACTGGACGCGAGAGATTAATATAGGCTACGCTAAAACAGGTTACGCTATTAGCGTGCTGCATGACCACTGGATCTGCAAATGATAGGCTATAGCAACCTTTTTCACATTAACCTTTTCAATGTCAACATACAAGACTGCAGTGTTTGTCATAGCTCAACTTAAATCTGTTTCTTTCAAAAAGCAGAACAATAGGCTACATAAGCATAGCCTAATATCTAAAGTAGGCTACAAGCAGTTGTTGCTTTTGACGTCAGTTTATGCATCGAGTGTTTTTTTTTTTAAAGTAATAAAGCAGCACCTGTATGGTTTGATGGTGATTATAATTGTCATTCATTTTAGATTCAATTTATAAAATATGCACTTAAATGATGGAGACGCTTTTGCAAGGCCCGAGACAATTCTTAAGAAATTTCTCTCAAGTGTCGCTTTGTTTGGCAAATTAACACGCCGGTTTAAAATTTCAGTGTTAATAGACTTTTTGTAATGCGGGTAGGAGCGGGATTACAATGTCAAATTTTGTTCTTAGGTGATATGGTGCCATCTATCGCTTCAATAAAATAAATACATGTTACATTGTCAAGGTACTAGGCAACATTAATCCGTATACATTTGAAAACGGCCTTTTCGACTTTAATTCTGAGCTTTTCTCTTTATCAGAGAAAATCTTTAACAATTTTGTCATATAAAATAATGTAATATTCATTGTTATCATATTGAATATAGCGTAGGCTACATATTTAGTAGGCTAATAATGTAGCCTACGCTATATTTATTTAATTAATGGTTCTGGTTTCTGTATTTGTAAAGGAAATTATTTAAAGAAAAAATTAATAACTTTTGCATTTGCATTTGTAATTCTGCAAAAATAAACAACAAAAACACCTTTTTGTGGAGTATACAGGCTTTGTGCCACTGCAGAATAATTTCTGTGCCACTTCTGCAAAGATGACTTAAGTGGCATCTTCATATGGATTATCAGCATATATAAACACGTTTTACCCACACATGTGGTTTGTCCTAATATATAACAATTGTAATTAATTCCCAACTGAATGCAGTTCAATACTATTTAAAGATGACACATTGTCTTGTGTTCAGTTCTTTGATGCCACTTGCAACTTGGATTTTTCATAATAGAATACCATTTACTTGGTAAATTATCCATTTATATTGTGGATGAAGGATACTGAGATGGTCTACATCTGTTTTTTGTTGTTGTTGTTTTTTTTTCATTAGAATTAACTGATTGAATGTTGATCACATAATATACAAAAATACTGTGTAGAATAATCCCAAGAGTTAAGATGATTGTTGAATATGCTAAAGATTTATGCTAAATCTGTTTGATTTGTACATTTGTTGAATTTTTGTATGGTGTGACTGGCATAGTTTGTCGCCCTCAAGTGGTAATAAATACTACATGCATGTAGAAATGTATGTACAATATTATAATTGGTATGATATATTTTTTTACTAGTGGGTGCAGGACATTATAGTTCATTTATGGAAGTGATGATAGCAAAATAAAGTAAACTGAGACATATTATACCCAAAAATTATTCATACAGTGGACTACCAGTAAAATTGCTAAAAATTTGGGACCAAAAATTATTCAGACACTTTGACCTGACCATGGTTTGCTTAAGTGTTTTTTCTTTAATTGCTAATGCGAGCTTTTTACACCACATACTGAACAAAATTAAGCAGTGCTAGGTAATTTGTTGACCTAAATTGGTATTATCTAATTGTGTTCTTAAATTTAACAGTTGACAGCTATTCAACCTAATTCATTTGTGAGACAGTCTAACAGAAGGATGGCCAAAACCAGTGGAATATCAACTGATTTGATAACTCTGCGTTCTTGTCATATTTTATTACCATTTTTGAAACTATAGCGAATAAACTGTGATATTGTGAGAAATGTTGAAGGTGTCTGAATAAATTTTGGTTTGACTATACTGTATATGCATAATTTATATATTTTTGAATATCTAACTATTTTAAATTTTTTTAGCTAGCATAGTTTATTTAAAACAAACATGCTACAGATTTAGTTTTCTAGGAATATCTGTTCTTAAACATTGCTAGATTACTTTTTAAATCTGAAAAAAAGAAATAACAATGATAACATAACTACTGCTGTAACAAATTTGAATTGTTGAGAATGGATTCCACATTACTCGCGTAATGCATTACTTATTAAATCATTTAAGGGCAGCCATCTTGAAACAATGTGAAGGCAAGAAAATAAATGGTTGCATGATGCTACTGTTCTGCCAGCAATATCCGTGGATCTTACAAAACACACAGAGAACATTACAAAATGTTTTGTTCAATGTAATGTAATGACAATGTTTGGATTGAATACTATCATATAATGAAAATTCAAATCAGCAGTTTTGACCGGTATTTCACATTTAGTTAAGATTCTTTCACGTAAAACTTTGATACACAGTAAAATAATAAGGCTAAGTGCGGCTCTTACAGAAATGACACATTCTGTAAAACTGAAAAGCCCAAATTGGTGGTTTTTCAGAGTAAATGTGAATCACAATCGAGAAATATCGCAGTCTGTGTCAATTAAATTTTACAGAGCAATATTCTGATAGCACCTCAGAGTGCAAGTATGTACATTTTTCAGGGAAATCAAGCTACAAATATCTAACTTATAGTTGTTGATTATTGTCTATACACATTAAATTGGTTGTGCCATACAAAATGACAAACTTCACCTTCAAGGTAATAATTACAGACGCTGTAAAGAGTTTTTACATGACTGAATTCCATTTTAATGCAAACGTTCTCCCGCAAGGATATGGGTATTGTTGCTAATGCCTTTCCTTTTCTCACAGAGAAAGTAGAATGCACTGAAAACATCAGATTTATCCCACTGTCATATGCCACACTGAAATCATATCCTGTCCTTGTAGGGGTTTACCACCCAGGACTAACAGCAAGTCAGGCATATGGAGAAACATGGCGTCCTCGTTTTCCTCTGTCAGGTCACCACTATTCCCCTTCTTGCGAACAGCTTCCTGATTCTCAAAGGTGAGACAGCTTCCTTTTAGCTTAGTGTCTTTCAGTGCAGTACTCAAATCTGGCAAACACTTCTTATTGTCCATGTAGAAAGTCTGGAGCTCAATACAGGGCTCTTGCATTGTGCTGCGGGACGGTTGGCACTTGTTCTTAAAAGGTCTCAGCTTGTTACTGATGTTGTGAGAGTAGGGTATTTCCCTGAAAAAGATGTTGTTTGGTGCTGTTGGCTGGAAACTCTTGCCTAGGCCAATGCTGCAGTGATGGATCCGGCACAGAGAGGCAGATCCAGGCAACAATGCAAGCTTCTTCCAGGTCTCTGTCTTCAGGTTGAACCTCCACAAGCTGTTCTGAGGGGAACTCTGGGTTTCCCATCCACCAAAGATGAGCATGCTGTCTTTGAACAATACAGCAGAGTGACCAACCAGCCTGGAGGGACCAGAACTGCAGAGTAAGAAATATGTGTTTAGATGTTTCTGATTAGTTTTTCCTCAGTCGCTTTGGCTCATTTTTTGAAACAGAACTATAATTCTCTAAACTGTAAATCCAATTGCAAAACTGTTTTATAATGGGACATCTCAACTCTATCCAAAATATGTCGGTAAATTGGCCAATGCCACCAAAGATTTTGTTATAGAGCGAGTCGTACAGGTTCAAATGTTTAGATGTTTTTTTTTTTTCACCATGGAGTGTATCCTGGAAATGTTCGCTACATACAAATGTTTTGTTCTACTTTTTTGTTGATACTGCCTGCTTACCTTATGTCAGTTTTGTTTAGAGGAATGCTATTGTTTACCACACTGAGCTTTTTTCGATACAACTTAATTGAATGGATCAGTTTACATGTGACGGTTCACACGATGAAAGAATGTTTAGAAGTTGTATGACAATTTTACTGGGAATAATTGTGATCATGAAGCCAGGGAATTTAGATGGATATTACAGGCAGAATTAAAGAATGAAGGAACGCTGGATGTTAATAAAGAAACTCACTGGAAATTGATGCGGCTCCAGGTTTGACTGGAAAAATTCCAGCTCCACAGGTCCTTCTGTTCTCTAAGGCCCTGCAAGCCACCGAAGAGGTACATACAGTCCTGGTGTGTCATAGCTGAGTGACCATGTCTGGGACCAGGCCCACCTTGTGCACTGCTTAGTAGTGACCACATCCTGGAATCTAACATGCAGTAAATATAATTAGTTTGGACAGGTCATTCAGCTATATGTAAATTACAAAAATCATCCCTGAGGTGGATAACAGTAAATATTCAGTCTTACCAAAAAGCATAAATATGTAATAACACTCACCAAAATCAAATTTCCAGAATTCTTTTGTTGATCCTCTTATATCAATGTATCCACCGTAGACATACATAAATGACCCAAAGATGACAGCACTGTGCCCTTTTCTGTTTGCTGGTGTCACTCCCTGCAAAAACAGTTTACTATAATAAAAGGACCATCAAGTGTTTCAGCTGTAAGTCTTGTAAAATCAAAGATGTTTACCTGTAAAGTTTCTCTCTCTGTTTTCCAGTTAATCCAACACTCTTTAACTGCAGAGAATATAAAACTGAAGAGGTGAACAACTAAGTGACATATTGCTGTGGTAAAACAAAATCTTCATTTATGCAATTCAAGTGTTGCTGTCAGTAAAGCAAAAGGGGACAAAACAAATTGTAAAAAATCTGAAATTCAGATTAATTTTGACCAATAAATTTTTTATCTTAGATTGGTTATGCTTATAATTTGTCATAAAATTGTAGTGCAAATTGTAGTAAAATGTATGAATTTTCAAGTGGACCCCACTGAATATGCAATAAAAAAATACCTGTATCAAACACCCAAAAAGGAATTTTTGAGTTAGTATACGATGAATCTTGCATTCCTCCGAAGACATAGAGAAATTCCTTAGAAGAAAAAGTGGAAATAATTATATGATTATAAGAAATATGAAAAATGAAATCTATGTAAATATATGAAAATGTACATTTTACAATGCCACATTGTTCCTCATAACTGGTGAACACCCAATCCCCAACTGTGAGTTTGTTATTATTAATAAATTAATTTATAATTACCTGATGTGCTACCATGGTGTGCTCCTCCAGTTCTTCAGGTGCTTCTTCACTATTACAAGGAAGCTCGGTCCACTCATTACAGACTAAAAATATAGACATTTCCCCTGAATTATAATCAGTCAGTGCTGCAGGAACTAACCATTAACTGTGCAATAACAAGTGCAAGTGTCCAAAGCAGCAGACAGACACAGATAAATAACAATAACATACCCACATTATATTTCCAGAAATCTCTCAGTGAGCATTTTTCTCTACCACCTAGTAAGTAAACATGTCCTCTGTGGGCACAAGAAGCATGCTTGTAACGATCAGATGGTGCAGGGCAGTGCTGCGGCACTGGGGTCCACAAGCAAGCACCGCTCCCCTGGTTCATGCTTGGGCTTTGAGAGTCTCATGGGTTAATCCCTGTGAACACAAGCATGAAATACACAAGGGCTACTAATGAAGTCAGGTTAACAATACTTCCTAGAATAGCAGACACAGCAGAACAAGAATATTGCAATGAAAGGAATTTTTATTATGGGGTTAGGTAATAGATTAGGAAAGTGTTGAGCAAATATTTGACTAGAAAACAGGTATTTAGTAAGCAACATTGGAGATTTTAGACCAGGGTTCACCAATCTCGGTCCTGGAGGGCCGCTGTCCTGCAGAGTTTAGCTCCAACCAGCTCCAACACACCTGTTTGAAAGTTTCTAGTATGCCTAGTGAGACCTTGATTAGCTGGTTCAGGTGTGTTTAATTGGGGTTGGAGCTAAACTCTGCAGGACAGCGGCCCTCCAGGACTGAGATTGGTGAACCCTGTTTTAGACCATATAATGTAAAAAAAAATGGCTTTTATATAAACAGTTTAATACACAAAAGAGAAACATTTTGACACAGTAATGTTCAAATTGTCTATTTCACCATTAAAAATAGAGCCACGGAATTGATTGAATGACTCAAAGTGACTCTCACCCAAAATAAGTTACTTGTTGCCACTACTGGCATAATGTATACTGTATGTAGGCTATATGAATATACACAGTATAACCAATATGCTTACTGATAAGGGAACAGATGTTATTTCCTGTTCTTTCTTTTTTTGTTTTTGTTTACCGACAACAATAGCCTACCGTTTCCGATGTAGGCCATGTATCTTCTCACTCACACTCTTTTCTAGCTTTGTACAGAAGACATTGTTGAAATTGTAATGTTTGGTAATGGTTTAATCTCTAACAAAGTATGCTAATTGTTTTCTTTTCTTTTTTTAAATTAACTTTTTGAAAATGAAATCTCTTCCATAACACCTCACATTAAACCTAAAAAATGATTAATCGTATTAGTCTTGAAGTAAATTATCAAGTAAATACAGTAGACCTAAAGGTCCACGTTTATGTTGCCCAGCACCGCGTGATCATTCGTAAATGCCCAGCCCGTTATACATCTACTATCATTGGCATTTAAAATGGGCACGTGAAAGTAACTAAGATACATTACCTAATCGCTTTACAGTGGTCGCTGAGTAATTACTTGCATACATATAAACAAGAAGTTTATATAGGCTATGTGACTTGTTATTAAAGAAAGTCCTAAATGTGTCACATGACCGCGGTGAAGAACTGCTTCAAAACTGATAGCAACGAGTGGATAGAGGTCGTCGAGAGAAGCGCAAATGTTTGTTATTTTTTGCCTTTTTGCTGACTGTAATATAACCGTTTAGATTGCGTTGTTTACAAATGTAGAATAACTTACCGCTAAAAATCGTCGGTGAATGTCTGTGTCCTCCCATTGATCTTCATTGGAAAGATGTTGTGAAGTATCGCTGCCAGACAGAGTGCCAGTAGAAGAGAAGGAGGGGCGAAGAACATTCTGTTGCGTTAATTCTCTCTCAAGAGGGTATCGACTGTAACCCATAGACTGTAAAAGAAAAAGAAAAAAAGAAGGCTGTACACTCGCGAGCTTGTAAACTCCGAAGCAGCCTGGTCTGTGAAACCGGGGATAGAGTCTTCCTACTTAATTTATGACCAGTCTTCCATTTCCTTGCATACCAGAAATGAGGAAATTTGCTTATGACAGCCAGAACATCCAGGATACAATACAAACATGTTGAAACCTGGCTGCCATGAGGACCTAGGAGTATGTCATCATCGGTCACATGCTATTTCAGTAAGAAGAGTGTCAATACCCTCACAGTTCCCCACCAACCAAGAGGTCTTCTAAATGCAGACATTTACTCCCATGATGCAGACAGAGCCACTCTGCTGGGGATGAATGAGAGGGTCATGTGAAGACACTTTTGTCATAATACTGTGCACTGACTTCGGTTCTTCATTCAGCATCATTATACTTTAAACACGTACCAGTAGGCTAAATGACTCCATTCTTGTACTTAACACTACGCTCTGCAACTGGATCCTTGATTTCCTGACTAACAGAAAGTGCTCCTCTCACAACAAAGAGGTCCTCAAAACTGTGTTCTAAGCACGTAACTGGATGTTACACGAGGTTGTGAGGGACCTTGTACCGCAAAGACAACAATTTCTCAATGTAAAATGAAAGAAATGATTGTTGACTTCAGGAAGTTGACTGTAGCCCACTCCCTCCAGCTTAAATTTCCACTGAGGACTTCTCCTGTAACCACAACACCTCCTTAGTGAAGAAGGCCTGACAAGCCTACTTCACTTTCTGGAGAAACTCAAAACCATACAGTAGACTAGTCGTTAGTCTTTAGTGTAGAATCTTTTAGGCTCACTTGTATATTAACTGTCTGAATTTTATATTGTTATTTGCCTGTAAATGGTATCATTATCATTTATTCATTCATTCATTCAAGTTCAACAATAGGGGGCATCAATAACCTATTTACTGTACGCTATCTTTGCTATCATTACCAGTGGGTAGACTAGAAATAATTTACAATGTCAACTTGCAATGTTAATATTTTTTCAGATAACATTTTAATAACTAATTTTAATAAACTATTTTTTTTTCTTACACAGTACAAAAAGGTCTTTATAAAATAAAAAAAATCTGTTTTTAATAGTTTAGGAACAGGGCTCTCATATTTGGTAATCCTTGGCATAAAATAGGCTATTTTAAAGTCACCAAATTGACTACTCATATTTTTCTGGAATATGTCAGTATTTATTAAATTATTTATCCATGCATTATTATTATTATTATTAATTATTATTTCAAATTCATGTCCCCTCATAATCTTTAATCAAAATAACTTCCCTTCTCTCTTGCAACGACATCTCTTCTCTGATGACGTGTTCACTGGTGCGAGGGCGTGACATCTTGTCACTTACATGAGATCATCACAGCAATAGCAAACAACAATGGTCCATATCAATCAACCCCCGATGGGGAAAAAAAAGTCCCATCCATCCTTAATTTTTCTTGATCGAGAAGCCGTTTTACTTGGATATACATCACAATAGAGAAGATAAGACTATTGCAACCTCTGTTTCATGCAGACTTTTAAAACCAGTGTGTGTGATATGTTATATAACTATAGTTTTGTATATTATGATAAATTAGGGTATTTCTGTGACAGTTATTCACTACCTTTGAATGGATAAAAAATTAATTAGCATATACGAAGCATTTAAGGTCTTATCATACCTATATTTTAACAGTTTTTGTTAACATTTGTTAGTCTTAAGGTCAACACTGAGGTAAAATCATGCATGGAGATTGCAAATTTGTGTATAAAAGTTGCAGTTATGAATACAGTATTTTTCTATTAAAGTCATACCATTTACTATACACTGACTCTCTAAACATAACATACATCACAAGTTATGGCTGGTATCTCTAGCAGCATATCTGTTCATTACATCATATCCTGTTCATCCCTTCTCACGAGGGCGGGGTCTACGTTTAACGACATCATATCCTGTTCTGGTGCATGTCCAGAGGGTGGGGTTTATGACACCAGCAGCTTCAGCTTCAGAGGAACTACAGGGTGTATCGGAACAGGCGATTAATGCGTTCCACAAGATAGCAGAAGAGACTGTGGAGGACAAAGTCACCGAGAGGTAATGTGTATATTGTTGTTCCTATTTATCCATTCTTTTGCTCGTTTTTGAAATCTAGAAATTATCTTCTACGCCAGCTCGAGCTTTTGTTACTGTTCGACAGTCAGTTATTAGAAGTCCCTCTGTGCATATTTCAGTCTTTATGAAAAATGTCAGTTGAATAAGACAGCCGTTATAATTATTTTGCTAGTTGGACCCAGCTGATGACAGATCACGCGAGACGGGCGTTTTTGCGGATGTTGCGCGTGTTTGATTGATGTGAAGGTTTATTTTCAAAGCACCAACGTTATGTTCTGCTTAGCCTAGTACGTGTATGAATCAAAGATATTTAACACTTTCAGTGACTAGAGTACAGCATGTGTCCCTTATATTGCTTTTCTTTTTCAGCAAATAAAGTAGTAAAGCAAGTCAATTTAGGTGCTAAAACGGCAAAAAATATGTCACGTTAAACTCACTTGGTCAAATTAATTAAATATGACTTATTTTTCTGTTCAGTTTCTCTGTTGGACCCTTTTACAAGAACTGAAACATATGCCTACCTAAACCCTAAATACATATACATACATTAAACGCATACAATTAAATTGTGTTTTTATTAAGAATTAAGAATTACAAATTTGCACAATGAAGTTGTCATTCAGAAGTGGCATTATGTTTGGGACCAAATATTAGTTTGTAGTTATTGCTAAACTTGTATTTCCCATAATTAAAAATAAAATAAAAATAGACCTATATTATTTTTGTATTGTGGCTTTTTTGTCTTTCTGTTGGATACCGTTTAGAACATGAAACAATATATATATATATATAATTTTTTATTTTTTTATTTTTTTTGGACACCAAAGTGTTCATGGAATGTTTCACTTCCATTTGTGTATGAAAAGTGTTAATTTTACTTCTTACTAATCTTTCAGGGACTCTGAGCCTACTAGCCTATATTCACCTAAATAATAATGGTAAAAATGTAGACTGCACTACATGCGTTTCACCTCTTTTTTCCATCTCAACTGTTTCCTTTATGTTTACACAAAACAGTCCAGCTCTGAATCGTTTAGACTTACAACCCATTTTAGTTGATCTTTAGTAAACCATATTGCTTTTTTGACCATTAATGAAAGATGGCTGTAAAGATGTGCTTCTCTGTCTCAGTAGTTTGATTATTATTAAATATAGATGCAGATGTCCTTGTATCTAGCATATTAACCTTGAAAGCAAGACTGCATGTAGGCTGACTTGAGCAGAAGCTGTAATGTCAGCTATTTGGTTTGTTTTTATTTTAAATTCTGAGTGGTCACAGGTTTTACCAGTCAATAGGTTGTTTGGGTGTGACCTCTCTGGCAATAGTGTCTGTTCCCTTATCACCCTTCAGTATGGGACTTGTAAAGTCATGGACCAGTTACCTCAATGTTTTTGATCTTTACATTTATTATTATAGTATTTTATGTGCATATTTAATCAACTCCCAGTAGTACCTGACCTGTTCATATTTCTGAACTTTTGTATACCTTTTAATACCTTGATTGATAGCGTCTTGCGTGACATTATCTTGGAAGCTATAATGCTTATTTAATGAACAACATTATAAAAAGACGTATACATTCTTGTGCAGTGCCACACATTGAAATAACAGTTTCTCCTTACTAAGGAGTCCTTAGGTGGATGGGGCTTGTTCAACAGGTTTTTATTTATTTTTTAGGTGGCTTGCAGTGCACTTGAATTGGCTAGTTTGAAACAAGTCAAGCCTCTGGATTCAACACATGTTTGAAGCTTTGCAATTTTTTTTCTGGACTTTGTTCCAGACAGAATCTGTCTTTGTTTCCTCAGTTTACTTAGCTATTTAATAGTTTTCAGCATTAATTAGGTCAGTGATTCCTAACCAGTTGTCTGTGTTGCATTGGGTACTTGAGCAGGTTTCGAGTCTTAAGCAGGTTAGAGTCCGAAAGATTTTGAGACTTTGTTCCCTGTAGTCATGTTATATCATTAAAATCTGGACACATGTTTACTTGTAGGTGATATTTCATACTTTCTGAGCTCTCTGGTGTTTACATTTTACTATTTATTTTTATATCTGGATTTCTTTTATTAATACATTTGCCATCAGGTCTTTCTCAAATAGAGTTTCTGATGGTCCCTGAACTGTAAAAAAAATGTGCTCTGGAAAAAGCTGAAGTGTTAGAAAGAGAGTGAGTCATTGCAAAAATGGCCACTTTAATAATATTGGTATCACTAAATCAATCAAAAAGGAACACACATCTGCTTTGGTGTTGAATGTGTACTAGAGGCTTAGGCTATTGCTGATGTTGTGTGGGTATTTAAGAAAAAAATAGGTGAAGAAAGACCAGATTTGATTTTGAGAATGGCTGTAGAATAATCATTCATTGTTTTGTCAGTAATCACCTGCTCAGACGCTTTTTTTAAATGTTCCTCAACAAAATATCCCAATTTAACAGTGAAGTCATGTGTCTCTACTCAGTTTATGAATAGGATAAAGTTAAAACTTAATAGGATTAAACCTAATTCTAGATGATTGAGTGAACATTCTCGCTATCTAAGTCATAATGCTCCAGATGTCATGTTGATGTGTAACTATGTTGACCCTGTCGGTGTAGAATTTCATCAGATTATAATGGGTAAAATATAGGCCGAAAAGTTGAATCATTCATTGTACGCCCCTCTTTGTTGCATATATTATGTTTTATCTATAATATTGTATTTAAATACCCCGTTTACAGGTGTATAGGGCTGGGTATTGCCAAAATCCTCACAATATGCAATCTTTAAAAAGTTTGGGGTTGGATTTGTTTTTAAAAAGTCATGCTCACCAATAATATTATCACTATTTAAAATGGCTGTTTTTATTTTAATTTTAAAATGTAATTTATTCCTGTGATGGCAAAGCTGAATTTTCAGCAGCCATCACTCCAGTCTTCAGTGTCACATGATCCTTGAAAAATATTTATATTTAGAACAGAAGCATATTAGAAATCATTCTATTATGCTGATTTGGTGCTTATCTATCTTATAATCAATGTTGAAAATAGTTGTTCAAAAGAGCAGCATTAATTTGAAATAGACCCCACACATTGTGGGTTTTTGAACATGTTTTCAGTTCACATTCATGAATCATGTCTTTATGTCAAACTTGTTTGTTAATGTTTTAGAGCTGGGCTTCTTCCCCTGAAAAAATCTCCTCTGTGGTAGTGATTGCTTTCTGAGGTGAATCAGGGTACTTTTTGAAGAAACCAACCTAGTTAAGTTTATGAATGTCATCAGTTTTCCTTAGATTTGTTTCTCTTTTACTATGTCATGTGATCTTCTGATAAAAAAAACAAAAGGTTGGTTAAAGGGCAAGTTCTGCTTTTTATTATAGGCCGTCTCCTACCAGCATCATTAGTATGCTCTGTGCGCTTCCTTTTAGGCAATAGGTGCTGATTTGCCACATTCCCCAGCAGGTAGCAGATCCGGGTTGGCAGTTAATAAGTTAAGTTAATGCAGATCTTCTCGGTGTTGAGGAATAGTTCAAAGAATGTTTTTTTTTTAACACGCTTTGATGCACTGTCGATATCTTCTTTAATAGACGCGATGGCGGAATCTACAAATCTCAATTCTCCAGCGGCAGTCATCTTTGTTGTAAACTAATTCACTCTTTGGTGAAGTGAATGATTGATTACGTTACTGTTGATCATCTGTCCATCATCGTATAAAGCCCGCCCTGACAATTTGATTGGTCCTAACAGCTCTGGTTCGAGCATTTGCTCCACGACGGATCAAGTCCAGACCGAACTTCCCGACCTCAAATGTTGTGGGCGGGGCTAAGTTCGGCTGGCATCCAGGCTATTGAAAATAATGTCCAGAATGTTCTGTAGAATTTTTTCTTTTGTGTTCAGAAGTCTGGAATAATATTAGGGTGTAACCTAACTTTTAATTTGTGACAGTAATCTTTTTCTTAAACTTATTTTATTTTGGCATAATGTTGTTCTTGATGTCATGATCATTCACTTTATAGGCTAGGCTAATTCATTATTCTTGTGTAATCTGGATTGCAGAGGGTCATGATGAACTAGTCATACCAGTGGGGAATGTGAGGCCAGGAGCTGGTTCAGTAATTTGTCTCTTGGGTTTGACTTTGTGCTTCTAAATGCTCCCACATGGGATGTTTCTCTTGCTCTGCATATCCCTTGAGAGCCCAATGTAGTCTGTCTCTGAGTATGTGTTAAAAGGGTTTGAGATAAACAGAGAGGGATCTGCTGTGTGGTTCGGTCCATTTTTGTGAATCTACATGGAGGTCTCTGCCAGTGTTTTCTTTAAAAAAATATTTGCTACAGACTTATTTTAAAACTTTTATATACATATAATTAAAGGTCATATAATTATCAGTTTTGCCAATAATTGGAAAAAAAGATCAATAATCTCAATTAACGGCAGATGCCTTTTCACATTTGCTCATAAATAGTAACTTAAGTGTAACATTCATTTAAGTAACAATTAAAAAAAAATGTCTGTTCCCAGATTGGTTGCATAAGGTTTTACCTGTAATTTATTTGAATGGAAAGTTCCTTATGTTTGCCTAACAGCTAAGCAAATAGTTTTCCCTCCCTGTAAATGAAATGGGGAGATACTTGAGACGTTTATTTCACTTGCTCTGGAGAATGTTTTCACAGTGCTGTTGAAATGAAGTCCACCTTTCCCACAGAGCAGGGAGTAGAGGCAAGTTGGAAATTATTTTGCTACTCTTACTTGGTTATTCACATTATAGAGTGAAAATATTACCCAATAGCAATGTGCAAAGAGATTGTCCGTCAGAAGAGATTTACCTTTCTCCATGCTCGTTCTGGATAACAACATGGCTGTAGCGTCCCAGTTCAACACCATAGCCTTTATATATCTGAATGAAGCCTCTGTGTCCCAGCTCTAGATGGTTAGTATTCAGCAGAGATGCTCACCTTGAGTAAGAGGGAGAAACAAGCTCCTTGGGTGACAGATTTGCTTTTCTGCACAGATTTAGCACATTTTTTTAGTTTATTCGTAAATTATCAAATCTGACAAAATATAGCAGATCCTGGTTGGCAGTTAATAGGTTAAGTTAATGCAAAAGTGTCGAGGAATAGTTCACAAAATGTTTTTTGTTTTTTTTTACTCACCGTCATATTGTTCCAATTCCAAACCTGTTTGGCTTTTTTTTTTCTGTGAAACACAAAATTACATTTTGAAGAATTTTATATTGAAAATAATGTCCAGAATGTTCTATAGATTTTTTTTCTTTTGTGTTCCATAGAGGTCTGGAATAACATGAGGGTGTAACCTGACTTTTAATTAAAGTACTATGTGTAGAAGGCTGTATTGACTGATTGCATTGACAGCTACCATTCTTTCCTTTCTCTCTCTTCATTTTATTTCAAAATTGAACCTGCATCTCCCAAATGAGCACCACAGATCAATGACCTATTTTATCAGTAACAAACAAATCAATATCTAGACCTTCTTTTATTGCCTTTTCTTTGATCCTACAAACAAAATTATAGAAAAATATGCCCACATTCTATGGCATGAAAGAGCATGAATAACAGAGCATTATAGGAACCACGGCGGCTTCAAAAGCATACGTGGATGGTTACATTCTCCTCCAAGTATTCAGTATGTTTAAAAGAATGTTTCTTTTTGGAGGTTCAGACATAAAATCATCTCAAATAAGATTGCTGATGACCCTCTGCAATCCAGATTACTCAAGATTGAATAATGAATTATAAAGTTTATGATCATGACATTAAGAACACCAGAACATTATGCCAGAATAAATGAGTTTAAGAAAAAGAGTCCTGTTACAAATTAGAAAAGCATTGAGGAAGGTCACCTTTATCTTGAATTAAGTGTTTTTTGCTTTTTATTTTTTACATTTTTTTCCAATACAGATACAAAAACATCTGATCATAAATTGACCAATTTAATATTTGTAATGTATGTTGATCTGGGGCTGGGCAGGCATGTTTGAAGGAAGTGAGTGGTGCAATGGAATAATTAAATCATACACCATCCATATGTGTCCAAATACCAACAGGCTCATTGAAAAAATTATATAGGGTCATTCAGTGTCAAATCAACCAAATTGCAGAAACTTCCCCGAAATATTAAATGTCATGGATGTATATTTACGGTGTAATCCACTATTTTGTAGAAGGGGGTCAAAAATGACTAATTTCAACTGAGATTTGGAGCCAAATTACACGGGGGAAAAATGACTTTTTAAAAGATTGCAACATCATTTTTTTATTTTTACACCGAGATTGGTAGGTCTATTAGTTAAATCGATTTACTTTAGCAATCTTTGTTGCATTATGCCAACGGTGACCGTTCAAAAATGGGGAAAAAAGCACTTGTGTTTTTTGCCCCAATTTTGCATGCCTGTAACTCAAGAAGTATTAAAGATATCTTAATATCCTTTTATATTTTGGTTTTTAACAAAGCTTTCTTTTGGTATCTTCATTTAAAGGCCCCATATGGTACAATGCCAGAGATGAGAATTTACATATAATGTTGAAACTAGAAATGCATCTTTTTTTTTTTTTTTCTATCAACACAATTGCATTGAATATACCTGTCTGAGAGCCATAAATATTGTTTTTCCAAAGTTTGCATGCCTATCACTCAAAAAGTATGTGTATGCATATATGTTCATCACTAAATACTGGACAAAGGTTGGTGATTTAACCCCTTTTTCTGAATTGATTCCTGATGACTGTACATTTCTTAACTCTACCCGCCCAAATGGACGCGGGGGTGGGCTAGTGACAATTTGGAAAAAAAAGAACTGTGGAATAATTCTGATACCAGACTTTTAAGACAAACATGCAGAAAGGCCAAGCGTCAATGGAAAAAGGATAAATTACATATTTATTTTCAGTTGCTCAAAGACCACTTATCGCCTTATTAGAGTGCTGCTATGTCTGCAAAAGCTACGTATTTTTTTAATTAAAAAAAATTATTTTAGACACAAGATTTTGTTTTTGGTTATTAATTCTGTTATAAATCCTCCGGTCAATACGATGTCTGTTGCCTCTGATGCTTTATGTGAAAGCTTCTTGAGATTTTTTTTTTAATGACAAAATCTCTAATTTATGACCCAAAGTAAGCTCCTCCCACATCGAACCTCCTATCCCTTCGTTGCATCCAGGGATGTTTTTGATCCTATCTCTCAACAAATTCTTATTGACACCCTCGCTAATCAAAAACCCTGCTTTTGTTCTCTTGGTATTATACATCCAAGATTTTTTTTTATTAATTGTTGACTCTGTTGGGCCGGGTTTGTTGTCTTTTCTTTGTGTCTCTTGGTTCTGTTCCTTCCTGCTACTCTTAAAGTGGCTTACTGTCACTTCCTTGCTCAAGAAGCCTTCACTGGACCCTTCTGCTTTGAATAACTTTCGTCCTATTTCTGTCTTACCATTCATCTCTAAGGTATTGGGAAAATTTTTTGACCAACTTCAGTCTTTTCTCAACTGTAATTTTATTTCTGATTTTTTAAAATCTGGTTTTAAGTCTGTTCACAGCACTGAATACGCCCTCTTGAGAGTGTTAAATTACCTTTTGTTTTTAGCTACTGACTCTGGTGACTCTGTGGTCCTTGTTCTTTTAGATTTATCTGCAGCATTTGATTCTATGTGTTGACCACTCGACACTGATTTCTAGATTAGAGTCATGGGTGGGGTTAAAATGAACAGTCATCAAATGTTTTCAATCATATTTATCTGACAAAGTTTTTAGTCAAGTTAGGTAGTTTTTCCTACCTGAGAAAACTACCTAAGAGATTGCTCTCTTGAGAGATTGCTGAGAGATTGCTCATCTCGCCTGTGGTCTTCCTCAAGGTTCGATGTTGGCGCCTTCCCTCTTTTCTTTGTATAGCTATGTTACCTTTGAGTTCCATTCTAGGAAGACAAGGGATGTCTTTCCATTTATACGCCGACGATACCCAGATCTATTTACCGATAAATAGAAATTATCCTTCAGTATTTACATCTCTATTAATGTGCTTGGACTAGGTTAAATCTTGGCTAGCCTACAATTTTTTATATTTAAATGAAGATATAACTGAGGTGATCGTTTTTGATCCCACAATTTTCAGGCCAACAGCATTAATTTGGGAAGCTTATCTGCTTTTAGATCATCGTGTGTGCGGAACTTAGGTATTCTTTAGGATAAATCTTTAAAACTTGACAAACATATTTAATCTGTAATTGGATCTAGCTTTTATCAACTTAGTCTTTTGTCAAAAATCAAACACTTTCTATCTAACAAATCTCTAGAGATGGCTGTTCATGCTTTTATTACTTCTATACTGTGGTATTTCCAAGTCTCAAATTGCTTGCCATTGGATAGCGGCCTGCAAGCTGTTTTATTGACACATTTTCCCGGTTGAAACACTGATCAATTTAAGAGACAGGATTCATTTTGGTAAGTTATACTGTATCTTTTAACGTACCTTCTGGTGTTCACTCATGTTTATTTTGAGCTGTATAGTAGTAAAGAGGACATGAGATGAACAGTTCAGATGCGCTTGATCACGTGCTGCCGAACTGAGGCGGCTACAGTGATCTGTCACGGCGCATTAAAAAGTGCCTAAATGACTTTTATTGTTTGAATTTCGTAATAAAATCGACAGAATTTTAAAGTTGAGTTAACTTCATATTAAAAGCAACAAGGCAAGTGTCTGTTGTAGTCATCGTTGATTTTGGCCCTACAAAACCATTTCAGTAGAAGATTTTTGGTAGCCAAAATTTCGGTGCATCCCTCAACCTAAACCAAACACAGGACACCCGTGTGCTCAGCATCACAAGTGCAATTCTGTACCAAGTACACTGCAGTGGGGGCAGTTAGAGAGTCAGACTGGTAATCTGAAGGTTGTGGGTTCGATTCTCAATAGGCAGGAAATTACTGAGGTGCTCTTGAGCAAGGCACCTAACCCCCAATTGCTCCTTGGGCGCCGCAGCAAAAATGGCTGCCCAAAGCTCTGGGTGTGTGTGTCCATCCATGGTTTGCAGTGTGTTTGTGTGCTCACTACTCACTACTCTTAATGTGTGCATTAACTTGGAAAGGTTAAATGCAGAGGACACATTCTGAGTATGGGTTACTATATTTGACCTTCACAGGTCACTAATAATATTACCAAGCAAGTTTACTACACTAGAAAACCCAAATGGAGCTGATTATGTGATGATGCATGTGTGAAAATGTGTATGCTTAAAAAAAAAAACATGCACAGCATCATAGGTCATAGTAAGAGTAGTACTATGCAAGGAACCACACAAAAAGTCTTTATTAATAAATAGCCTAACCTGCCCCTGTAATCATAATTTATGAAAAGAATAAACGTTTTTTTTATTACTTCCTTTAGTGTCCATTTCAACTGGAAACCACAATGAATTGTATGTGTAGTAGGCTGTTTTTGGAGTTTAGTAATGTAGATAGAGGTACGGGGTTTTTTCCCCAACTGTTTTTTTTCCAATCTGCTTTGTTATTTGTAGCAGGACATTAACATAAATGAAACTAAAATGTACTAAATGGTTATTAATGTCTTTTTTTACATTTTATTCTAGTATGTGTAACAAGTAAGAAATGCTGACTGACTGTTTGTACGTTTCTATAGCCTATATGTTGCTTGATCAAAATTGATTTGTTTTAATCATATATTTTAGGTCCAGAAAAAGAATGAGTTTGTCCGTGAGGTGATCTACTACCCCCGCTGCACTAAGGCCATGTGCATTACATTAAGTTTAGAAAATAGGCCTATGATGCAGTTTGGCAAGAAAGTCCCATGAATACATCTAAGAGGAATGCTCTCATCAGTATGTCAGAGGGTTTTCCAGAGACTGACTGTTTTTTCATTGCTCTTTTGCTAATGTATTATCTTTTTCCATTTCTTTTCAACCCTCTTTTTAGCTTTTCACTGTTATTACACTATTACTGAATTTTATCATTACTTTTGGTGCTCTGTTTTATTTCGAGGCATTCCTCTATACTCACATTCACCTGAAAGATCTGATAGAGAATGCTTTCTGCCTCTCAGGTGTGTGTGTGTGTGTGTCCATTGTTTGTTTACCCATTCTTCACCAGGGCATTGCCGTTGAATCAAAGCTTATGACCTGCCTGTACTAGCTCATGTTATTTATTTGTACTGTAGCCTATTTGTTCCCCCGCTGAACATTCCTTTTTTCGGTCTCTGTTGTAGATGAGAGCTTATCTCTGCTGTCTGTTTCCAGCTGGTACTGGTCTCGAGGGTATGAGAGCGTACAGGGAAAGTATGCAGGGAAGTGAGTGTATGATGTAGAAGGGGAGAGAGGGGGATGTTTGGAGCCCTATCAGGTCTTGGCCCAGTTTTCCCCTCTGTTTTTCCCATCAATCCAGGCAGGAAGTTCCATACAAGCCTAGCTCAGTGAAGAAAGTCATCTGGTTTCCTGTAGGTTAGATATTTCCTCTCGCACAGCATGTCAGAGGATCTATATAGTTTTTTTTTATTATTATTTTGTAAAATCAATTCCAGAAAGACAACTTCAAGCTAAACTTCTTTATAGCTGTTGAAATATTTATTCTCTGCTATCAAGATAGCTTGCCTTTAATACCCCAAGTTTATGAGCAGAGTTTAATGTCAGCTTTGAGCACGCTCATTTCATAAGTATACAATCTGTATTTATTGAGGCTGTCAACCATTAAAAAATAACAATATTAAAATGTACTATGTTAAACGTACACTACCGTTTATTATTTTGGGCTCTGTTCATTTTTTATAAGAAATTAATACTTTTATTAAGCAAGTACTTATGCATTTTCTGTTCATCAAAGAATCCTAAAAAAAAGCATCATGGTTTCCACAAAAATATTAAGCAGAACAACCTTTTTTTTTAACCTTGATAATAATAAAAATAAATGTTTCTTGAGCACACACATTAGAATGGTTTCTGAAGGATCATGTGACAATGAAGACACTTAAACAGTAGTAGGCTAAATGTTAATTAATTGCTTGCAGTAATTTTGACACATTTAGTATTATAAACCGAGTCAGGGTCAACCTCAGTGTTTTTGAAAGTTGACATTAAAACACTCAGTAAACTCCAAATAAAAGGGGTAATATTGTCTTGATTTGCAACATCAATCCAAGGTACTTTTATGTATTTGGCAGGTGTTTCCATCAAAAAAGTTGTGTTTTTCAGTAACTGTGATAACTGGCAATTGAACTCATGATCTTGCCTATGGCTATGGCTGGCAACAGCTGATATTTAGGAACACCATTAAAATGGCACAATTAAGTGGAACAATCACTTCCTTTTAAAAAAGACTGTACAATCAGATAAAAAGGAACTACACAAAAGGGGGAAAAATTATTTATGTATCCCAATACCGCACTGTTCTCAGTCAAGTCTGAACTAGTATTGCACTAGATATTACATTTTTGTATTACTCATCATACCAGGGTTTTTAATATAGTTAAAATAATGATGATAATTTAGCTTGTATGTATTCTGTCCTTTGTAACAATTACCCTTAGAATGCTTTATCAGTGAATGAAGTGTGCCATGTGAAATAGCCTAATGCTGGCCCTGACCCATTCACCGTCACCTGCTCTGCTTTGCTCTGGCCTCTTCTTTATCCTTGCCTGAGCTCTCCTGACGTGTCCCATGATTGTCCCCAGCAGCCCTGCAATCAGAGAGGGTGAAGCTGAATAGGTCAGCTTGCCACTCCACTCAAGCAGAGGGCATACCTCTCCTGTGCACGAAATCAGTGACCCTCTTCTAAACTGGCATCCATTTAAACGGCTGAAAATGAGAGAAACTGTGCTGCGTGGGAATAGAACCATCATTGATCTCTGAGCTTCTCCCTCAGCTGTAGAGAGGCTCACTGGGCGACACAGCTGAAGAATGCTCATCGCTTTTAGTGGCACGGCAGCTCCACAGACCCTACTCACAGGGGTTTGGTGATGAACGAGTGTAGCAGAATGTGGACAGTACTCAGGGAATCCTAATGAACTCCTCCAGCCTGGGGAGGAGGAGGAGAAGGGCCATCATTAATGTTTCAGAAGCTTAAGAAGCATGCATATGTAGGTCATATCCATATCTGTCATCATTTTAGTTTGCCCAGCCCCTGTTTAACCCTGTTTAACTGGCATTTTCTGTAACGTTGATGACATTGTGCATGTATTATTCCACTGTGTTGTCATTTGGGTTTTACCAGTACAATCTTTTAGCACTATTTTCCTAAGTGTTCCTAGAAAGTGCTGCTATCTACAATCAAATAAAACCACTGACCATTGTTTTTGTTACATTATTGAATATGTTTGGGGTCGGTTAGAACAAAAAAAAAAAAATTAATAGTTTTATTCAGGAGTGATGCATTACATTCAAAACACATTCAGTTTAAATCAAATGACAGTAAATACTTTTTAATTGTTACAAACCATTTCTATTTTGAATAAATGTTATTTTGAACGTTTTGATAAAAATCATGGTTTCCACAAAAATATTAAGTAGCACAACTGTTTTCTGTAACAAGAATGTAACGTTAGCAGTAAATATTTGAGGTATATATTATAAAATGCATGATCTTATTGGTCAAATAAATGCATCAGTGGGGTCTTACTGACTTACTCTTGTCTAAACTTTTGAATGGTAGTGTACATTATTACATTTTATTATTTTTTGCTATTTTTGGGATATTGCCCATCCCCAACATGACTAAATGGGACAACAAGCATCTTAAATGGACAGCTTTAAATAAGCCTTCGTTAGCAGATTCCTGCGTCTTCCTGCACGATGCCCTAGTTTCCTATTGAAGCTTTTTTTTGTGTGTGTGTTTTTTGGGACCACCAGGAACAATAGCTGGAAGCAGTGGGTCATGTTCCCCTTTCCTCTGCTCAAGAAGACTAGTATGAAAAGTTCTTCTGTGGTCTTATTATTCTCCTATGAATGGTCTTATGAATCATAACAAGATGCAGAAATAGCCTGTTTGGATTTCAGACCTAATTAAGCTTAATTAAGTATCATCCTCAATAATCAGCTGTTCTCCAAAGATAATGCACCATATAACAATAGTGCTCAAATTACACATGACCGTTCGCAAAGACCCGCCCCCTTTAATTACTGTTGCTATGTCCGACAAGCTATGCCACTCTCACGCGGCGCCACACATCATGTTCTCACGCAGTGAAAAATACATTGCTGAGCAAAGAGGACTCTGAGAACACGCTGACAGACAGGGCAGAGCAGGTTACTTTTGATATGGAACAGTCTCAACTTTCAAATTTGGTCATTTTTTTAAAATATAAATTTAAACAATAAATGCCGTTTTGTGGCTCTTTAATGTGTTGTGACTGTTCGCTGTAGCGCCTCAGTTAAAGCTACAATAATGTTGTTTCTTTTCGCCACTAGGGGTCACTAACCTCTTACAATAACAAAGGCGTAGGTTGATGACGTTGATGAATAAGCAGAATTATGGAACTTGCCGTCATGCCGAAGGATCTAATAACGTTTATGGATGAGTGAATAGTATACATGGATGTTTTTTAACATAACTGTGGAATGAAGCAGGTCGCGATTGCTAATAAGAGACAGATATTAGCGTCACACACGAGTCCCGCGGATATAAAGGAATAAGGACATTTCATTCTACCGAACTACCCGCAAGTGCAAGTTACTACTCACACAGGTCAGTTTATTTGACGAATGAAACTTGTGAGGTGATGCAGCGGTTTCATTTGGTCTACACTATCATACTAAACTGCATCTGAGTGTGTTGAAAGTTAAAATGTTATTCTATGTGTTAGTTTGTTGGCTATATGAGACTAGTAGTAAGCTAGATCAACATTAGAATAGTGACCATTGATTAGTTTTATGTATATTTGCTCACCTGTCTAATAAAGTACATGCAAGAGTGGCGTCTCTGTCAAGTCGAAGTTAGTTGCGGACGTGGAGCTCTTGGCATCTCGAAAACGCCACGCTGATATTGATCCTCGTTTTATTTCTCCTTTTGTCCCAAAGTCTGCTTGCCATGGTCCATGATGTTTGAACGAAACAACAACAGTGTGACGCTAGACGTAACGCAGTTGTCCACGTCTGTCGCCATGGTTACTATGGCAGTACGAGGGGAAACCAGGGATAATGCGGATATTACATCATTGACAGGTGACAATGACCAGGGACGAGCCATTATTTAAAATCGCAATTTCTCTGAAATTAAAAATAGGGCTGGGTATCGTTCAAAAAATTTCGATACCAATACCGATACCGATACCTTGATTTCAATACCGGTTCCTGAACGATACTTTTTTCGATACCAATTTTATGAAATCCATTTTAACAAGATTACACATTACCTCAGAAAAACTTTGGTTTTATTTTTTCAGTTTGACTCATGCTCCTTAGCCAGTGCACAAAGGAACACACTTTTTTTTATAAAGAGGTCAAGCTCACCAAAGCTGAATTTGTTTGATCAAAAATACAGTAAAACCTGTAACATTGTGAAATAGTATTACAATTTAAAATCTTATTTGAATATATTTCAAAATTTATTCCTGTGATGTCAAAGCTGAATTTTCAAAATCATTACTTCAGTGTCACATGATCCTTCAGAAATATGAAAACAGTTTGCTGCTTAATATTTTGGAAACTATGATACATTTTTTCATGATTCTTTGATGAATAAAAATTTCAAAAGAACAGCATTTATTTGAAACAGAAATCTTTTGTAACATTACACATGTTTTAAGGTCATTTTAAGGTCATCCTTACTGAAAAAAAATTCTGACTAACCAATAGGCCTACATTTTTGAACGGCAGTGTACACTCAGTAGACTATTATTGCAATATAAACACTGTCAGAGTGATCAACAAGGTATCTCTTCATTTACCAGTCGAAGACGGAGCAACTTTCTGCTATATGTTTACTCCGTGGCGTGCACTGTCAAGGGCTTCATCATATCTGTCGCGGTACCGGTCTTTGCAGCAATTATTTTACCGCAAATGCTGCATCGCGCGCTGTTGGCATCAAGCCTGGAGAAATGTAGGCACACTTTTGATCAACTTTTCCACATCTTTAGGGTATTATGTGTGTGTGCTCGCGTCTCATATGAGTATGTGCGCAGAGAGTTTGTGTGTGTGTGCTCGCGTCTCATGAGTATGTGCGAGAGTTTGTGTGTGTGCGCGCGTCTCATATGAGTATGTGCGCAGAGAGTTTGTGTGTGTGTGCTCGCGTCTCATGAGTATGTGCGCGAGTTTGTGTGTCTGCACGTCTCATATGAGTATGTTCCGCGCATCTTGTGTGTGTAGAGTTTGCGTGTATGTGCGTGAGCGACTTTAGGTGTGCCGTTGTGCATTTAATATGTATTTGTTTGAGCACTGACGTTGACGAGTTAACCCCTTAGGTATCGAAATCTGGTACCGAACAAGAAGTCATTTTTCGATACTCGATAGTATCGAGGCAATTCGGTCGGTACCTAAAAAGTATCGAACTCGGTACCCAGCCCTAATTAAAAATCTTTGGGAACTTTTGGGATATTGTAAGTACAAAATTGCAGGAAATATATCACACTGTGCAAGTGATTTTTGGATATTTTATTACAAAAATCTTACATATTGTACCTTTAAAGCTGCACGTGAACTGATCATCTCTTCTAGTTAATTTATAGCATCAAGTAAACATGAATGAACATCATAAGGAATGTTGTTTCAACCGCAGAAAGACGTCAGTACACATCCTTTTTCAAGGTTTAAGTGCCATTTATGCAATAATCAGTCTGTTGATGTGATTTTTACTTTTTTCTTTTTTTTTTCTTTTTTTTTTTTTTATAATGGTGTGTACTTTTCAAGTAATGCATCATAAGTGGTTTATTGTGCTCATCTGTAGATGTGTGCTGCTCATAAAAATAAACCCAGGGCTTTCCTTCCACAACATTTTAATTTAATAAATGGGTGTTTTCCCTGGTGTTGCGTTGGCAAGTGAGAGCCATTGCTACAGATGTCCAGAAGAAGAAAGATGCAAAATAAAAAAGATACCCTTACCAATGTTTTGTGAAATGTATTGATGTATGGAGAAATTCACTCAAGTGATTATGAGATTTTTCCATTTATACCATCTGCACTTTGAATGGCTGGATTAGTTCCACCTTGTTGTTGCATTGCACACACTACAAAATTATGTTGCAATAATAACAAACCGGTTTGAAAATATGGCAGCGTCTGTGACTGCTCGAGACATGCTCAGATCACTTCTCTGACTGGCTCTTACTTGACAAGCATCGTGATGCAACAAGCACTAATTTAGCCGCAATCCTAGGGTTTTGTCGCAGACCTTGGAAATCTGTCTGTGACAGCAAAGTCCAACCAAAAGTCATGTAGTGTGAGCTTCCCTTAGACAACATACAGACCCTTTCCAAAAAATTTGAATATCATGGAAAAGTTTATTTATTTCCATAATTCCATTCAAAACGTTAAACTTCCATAGATTATAGATTCAGGGCCCACAACTTAAACGATTTCAAGTATTTAGTTGTTTATTTGTACATAATTTGGGCTTCCAGCTCATAAAACCCACGAAAACAGGATTTCAAAAAATTCGAATATTACATGAAATCACACAGTAATTACACAGTGATACCATGGTCATTGAACCAGGTTTTGGTTCTTTTGGCAGTGTGGGCAGGTGCAAATCCTGCTGGAAAATGAAGTCAGCATCTCCATAAAGCTTGTCTGCTGAAGGAAGCATGAAGTGCTCTGAAAATGTCCTGGTAGACGGCTGCGTTGAGTGGACAGCACAGTGGACCAACACCAGCCGATGACATGGCTCCCCAAACCAACACAGACTGTGGAAACTTCACACTGGACTTCAAGCATCTTGGATTGTGTGTCTCTCCATTCTTCCTCCAGACTCTGGGACCTTGGTTTCCAAATGAGATGCAAACTTTGCTCTCATCAGAAAAGAGGACTTTGGTCCACTGTGCTTTATTAAATCCAGAGTCAACGCAGCCGTCTACCAGGACATTTTCAGAGCACTTCATGCTTCCTTCATTTTCCAGCAGGATTTGCACCTGCCCACACTGCCAAAAGAACCAAAACCTGGTTCAATGACCATGGTATCACTGTGTAATTACTGTGTGATTTCATGTAATATTCTAATTTTTTGAAATCCTGTTTTCGTGGGTTTTATGAGCTGGAAGCCCAAATTATGTACAAATAAACAACTAAATACTTGAAATCGTTTAAGTTGTGGGCCCTGAATCTATAATCTATGGAAGTTTAACGTTTTGAATAGAATTATGGAAATAAAACTTTTTCATGATATTCTAATTTTTTGTATATTGTTGATCCTGGAACAACATTCCTGTCTGAAAACACAACCATAACGTATCCCTAAAATCAGAGGGAAAATATTTGTGAATAACACTGATGTAGAAGCACACAGCCCTGGTTGTACGTCTAAACTTCACATAAATTGTAAACTTGTCCTTTAAATCTAATTGGTTAATTGGAATGTTGATCCAAGAACATGTACTTGGTTGCCCCAATGTACTTTTGAAAAATGTCATGGTATTGCATTTGATAATTGCGTGGGAAATGTTTTTGTCCTCCTTTTTAGGTTATTGTGGTATTAATCATGTACATGGCAAAAACATATGTTGCTTTTTTGTAAATGTGATGTGAGTGACAAGAGGAAGCCTCCAAAAATAAAAATAAGATTACTCTTACTGGTGCTGGGCAATAAACCCTTTTTTTAAATCCAACAGGCTTTGTAGTAATACTAATAACTTTCTACATAATTTGCATAATTTATTAAGAAACATGCCATATTGATTACCTTTACAAATCTGAAAGTTTTATTAAAGTATAGTGTTAATTCTAAAATGCTTTGGAACCAGCATGATAAAATATATTTGTTCAAGTTCAAATGCACACCTGTTCTAGTGTTGATGGTTCAGCTTCTCCATAATACTTTTGTTTCTCCACAGGTGGTGCCAGTTTGTCTGTGGGCGTCTTGTGGTGTACCTGAGGGAGACAATTAGAAATGGCAGCCAATAAGAGTAGGGGTCAGAGCTCCCTCGCCCTGCACAAGGTCATTATGGTGGGCAGTGGAGGCGTAGGAAAGTCCGCCCTCACTCTTCAGTTTATGTATGATGAGGTAAGTCAACAGACCATATGTTGTACAAAATCTGGTAGATGCAGGAGATTACTTACTCCATAAGTGTAAAAAAAAAAGTGTTTCTAGTCTTGTAGATACTTTTGTTCTCTGCATTGCCATGTTTTTTTTTACTTTATCAGTGATATTGGTATTTTTTTTTCTCCTTTAGTTTGTTGAAGATTATGAGCCCACAAAGGCTGACAGCTACAGGAAGAAAGTGGTGTTGGACGGAGAAGAAGTGCAGATTGACATTTTGGACACAGCTGGGCAGGAAGACTACGCGGCCATCCGAGACAATTATTTCCGTAGCGGGGAGGGTTTCCTGTTGGTGTTCTCCATAACAGAGCACGAGTCTTTCACAGCCACAGCAGAATTCAGGTCTGTGGTATTGCACCATTCTTGCTACTTGAATTGTAAGCTACTGTAGCATAATCAGAAAATTGGATCTCCCATTGTGGCCTTGTATAATCGGAAAATTGGACCACTCAACATTAAATGTATCAGTGCTTGTTTGCAGGGAGCAGATCCTGCGGGTTAAAGCTGAGGAGGAGAAGATTCCACTGGTTTTAATTGGAAATAAGTCGGACCTTGAGGATCGGAGGAAGGTTTCAGTGGCGGAGGCCAGAGGAAAAGCAGAAGAGTGGGGTGTGCAGTATGTAGAGACTTCTGCCAAGACACGAGCCAATGTGGACAAGGTACATTTTCTGCTTGTTTTTTTTCTAAATTTAGATGATTCATTTATAACGTGTAAGTTTCGGTTTAAATGGTGTGTGTATTGTGGTGGGCTGAATGAGGACACAGACCAAACTGACTTGCAGAGCACACGTCCCCAGTGGGTTTATATCTTAACATGGGAATTACTGTGCTCAAAGGTTGATGAAGTGATGAAGGTGCAGAAAAGGTATGTGGCTTTCCAGTGTTAGAAGGCCAGTGCTGATCAGTTAATCCTCACTTGAATCTGGAGAAGCAAAGAGAACACACTATTAGCATTTTCTGCAGTGGAGAACTAGCTCACCCTTTCATTCTCTTGCTCTGCTAATATTCTCTCTTCTTAATGAAGCACAGGTGTGGCCGATCAGCACTTGTTAATGGCTGCTGATTGAATGTTGAGTAGTAATTACAGGCCGATGCACTCTGGAGACTTGTCACAATATGTATAAATATAAATTAGGTTTTTATTTCAATTTATCTTTTTTATTTAAAAAAAAAAAAAATTTTTTAAAACCATTTAGAAGCATAGTAACAAATTGTTCCATTGCCGCCCATAACCATATACTTGCTTTGATAATATGCATCCAGTCTGTATTCCGGAATGATAGATGCCTTGAATGCAAAAATATGATGGTGGCCACAGTTTATTAAATGTAGCAGAAGAATCCAATTTTGGATTATTTTCTGTGTAATACAGTCTCTGATGGAAGTATAGCATCAGTATGTGTTCCAGTGCCACAATTCAAACGAGTGTTTGCTGTTCATTAAGCAAAAAGTACGTCAAGTCTTTATCTCTTTAATTCTACTTGGTTGTTAATTTTTTTAATGCATTTTGTTAAATATCTTTTTGCTGCTACAATTATACATTTTATTATACTGATAAATGTTTGTTTGATCTAATGAGGGAGGTTTGAGCTGCAAAGTGAAACAACAAAAAGAATAGTCTTTTTCTCTAATTTTTTTTATTATTTAATCCAAAAAATGAGCAAAATATTTTTGCACTGATAATTTTCGTTTTCATACAACCTTGTCATACTGAGCAATAATGAACCTTTTGTTTTTCCAAAGGTATTTTTTGATCTAATGAGGGAAGTCCGTGCTAAAAAGATGTCAGAAAATAAGGACAAAAACGGGAAGGGAAAAAATAAGAAGAATAAGAAGAGCTTCAAAGAGCGATGCTGTTTACTTTGAACTACACATGGACTTTTCCTCGCCAAATCTACTTGCAACTCTGTGGGGAAACTCCAGCAGAGCGCTTTTTCTTTATTAAAATAACTTGATGCGTAAGGTTTTGTACTTGGAGAGGTAAGCCTTTATCACAATCGTTTATTTGCTTAGTTAATTTCAAACAACTAGATTTAAGAATGGTATGCATATGTTTTAATGGACGATGATGACCACTATATGGCTACTGGTTAAAGAAGACTGTGGCACTTTAGGACTTTATAAAATGTAGTTGGCCAACATGCGCCCAACACTAACTTTATAATATCTTTCCCTCCACAGTTTTTAGTTGGCAAATTTATCTCTTCTTCTTTTCTTTTTTTTTTTTTTTTTTTTTTTTGTGCACATCTTTTCAGTATTTTTGTGTCAGGTTTTTTCAAATCTATCCATTTTTATTTCAACTCCTGTTGACACCATCATGGTATAGAGAGCAAGAAATGTTTGTGTAGATGTCAGTACTGTGATTTTCAACTTTGAAAACCTACTATGAATGACGCCATTGAAAAGCACACGTGGTACTGAGGACAGAATGCGAAGCATTGATCAATAGCGCCGCCTGGTGGTTTAAAAGTATATATTTCAGGAAGTCCTCATGCCTAACTACAAGTTACTAACCTCTGTGAACTTATCTGCCTTTATGCTTTGGTGTTTTATTGAAATATTTTTGTAAAACTTGTTACATTTTCACCACTGTCTTATGAGAAGAATGTATTCTGTGTGAAAATGTGCCAACAAGCATCATGACTTTGCAGCATTTTCAGACTGAACATAAGACACATTTTATTTAGTGTTTGTTTAGCACTCTGAGCTTGGAGCTGCGGTTTCACCAGTAATTTAAAACGGCTCTTTTATACAAATATCACCTAACCTAAACTGCTGTTTGTATTGTAGTTTTCCACTGCTTTTAGAAGAACAATGTCAAGTATGTTGCCAAATAAACATTTTTCCTCCTTTGTATCACTTGTTCTTCACTTCTAAGATTTAAAGAATTTTTAGCCATCAAAAGTCCTGTATGATCCTGTATTAGGTTAAGTCAAATCAAGTCATTGATGTCATCGTCCTGCTCAGTTCAGTTCTCATCCAATAGTGTCAGTGCAGTCAGATCAATAATATTGCTGAATATTAAGTGTCCCCAACTAAGCAAGCCAAAGATGACGGTGGCAAGGAACCCAGACTCCATCAGATGACATAAATGGAGGGAAAACATTGGGATAAACCAGGCAAGGGTTGAGGGACCAGTTCTCTGGAAAAACAAACATGTTGTGATTTATGATTCCTAGTCTGCATCACAAGTCAGATTGTAGATTGAGCATTCAGAATATTTGATCCAGCTCCTGCTGAAAGATTGGATACATCACACCAGCATTTGGAGGGATGAGTTGAAGCTGGTTAATAATTGTGTTTTCTAAGGATAATAACTTAAGACTTCTGTACTTTATGTATTGGTTTATACATTTTAAATATTTAATTTAATAATTATATATTGTTTATTATCATTATTATAGATATCATTATTACCAGTATATATTTATTATTATTAATAAACAACAAACCATTTAAAAAATAAAAAATAAATCCAACCAGGCTTTGTTGGTACCTTGATGCTGATCATCAACTTTCTGTCAATTCAGGCTTTGATCCTTTAGTTTAGGTGTGACATCAGTAGCGAACGGCCAATCACATGCTTAGAGTGAAACTGCGATTCATTTCTCGCGAGAGAAGCATCGTGAAAGAAAAAGTCTTGCTATATCAGTGCAAGTAAAAGTTGTGAAGTTAATTTGTACAGTTAATAAAGGTATAGAGAGAATTGAACATTTAAGCTAATTTTATAGCTTTTTCTATTGATTCTAAAGCGTATTTATATTACTTTTATATATGTATTCATTTAAACTGCGTAAAAATAATTGATAAACTAAAATTGTACGTGTGATCGATTAATAATTACATAATATCTAAATCATACAAAATTATTATTCTAAATTAGTGTTACTAAAAAACAGATGATTTTGTCTTTAAAAATCATTTGCTATGTAGGCTAGTGACCTTTAATTTGGAGAAACAGGTGGAGTGGAGTGACTTGGTCCAATTTCTGTTTGCAACCTCTTACCTGGAACATAACCTGCCCCGGACCAGGTTAGCCGTGGAGCGCGAGTTACTATGGCGATGAACACTGCTAAAAGCCAAACCACTTTCATGGTGCCTAAAACCCAGGGTTGGCGCAAACTAAACTGAAACATACCTGGCTAGCCACCTAAACCGGCTTCATGGTATAGGCCTCTAGTGGGCCACACTCCAACATATTTACATTTAGAAAAGCTAAAATTATAATTTTTTATTTATAAATTGACTAGGCATGATTTGTTTCTATTAGTGTTGGATCTCAAATTCATCAGCAGTAATATCTGTTGCACAGTAAATAAAAATCAGAGAGGTAGATTATATCAATATTTCATCACAAGGTAATAATCAGTTTGAAACTTTATTTTCACCACTGCATCATGAATATTCTGCTCTATTGGAATAGCAGAAGAACAAAGACAGCGGTGTTCTATCAGTAGTGCTGATAAACCTGCAGTTTTCCACTGGATGGCAGTCATGCTGTTTCCACAGATTCAGATTGTGCTGCTGGCTTCCGCATTTCTGAATATATTGATCAGGATCAGTGGTTCGCATGAACAGTTGTTAATGCAATCCCATTTGTTACACGTACATGGCATTTGGTAGCAATAGCCAATAAGTACCTTAATGGAGACTACAATTAGACAAGGTTATGCATGATTATACGGTATGTTTTCTTTTGTAATTAAGAAACATTAAGTTTAGAGACCAAGCAATTTTGCACTGATATCCACCCTTTGCCATTTTCAGTAAAGGAACATGTCATGCTTGTCCATGCATTGCATTTCTTTATACATCCTCTCAAGCCATTAGAGTGTTATCAGGGAAAAGCTAAATCAGAAGATTTGACATTAACATTATACTTCAACAGATAATCTTATATTAAAACAATGAAATAATGATTGCTGTCAAATATTTAATTCAAAGTTGCTTTTGTGTTGCTTTTGTGCTTTTGTACCATATACATGTGTGCATGTGTGTGTGTGTGTGTGTGTGTATATATATATATATATATATATATATATATATATATATATATATATATATATATATATATATATATATAATTTTTTTAAAGGTAACAGTTTAATATAAGATCTGCTATTACGCTTTAGACAAGGTCTCTGCTTCCTATTATTTGGGTTGTGGAATTAAGTATTATTAGTATAAACCCATACAGAACAACAAAATATGTGAGAAAATTATGAATAATAGATCATTTACTTTCTGTGTCTTAGGCTGTTTCACATTTTTAAAAGATAGTCTAGTTCTGTTTGGAAGGGAGAAGTAGTGGAGGAGTGGATATAAGATTGCATATTGATCAAAAGGCTTCTTTCAAATGTCATTTGCATTCACCTTGTGCACAATGTGTATTCATAAACCCTGCATTGGTACATGATTGATGTTGTCATCATTTTTACAACTTCTTTAATCAAAAGGAGATGTCTTGATGTTTACAGTATGAGAGCTTGCTGTTGTTTGTATTAAAGCAACCATTACAACAAAAGTATGTGCTGAAAACTGAACTGAACTGATATTAGTCTTATTTTAAGACAATCTTGGGGAACATTTGTGGTTGTGGTTACAGTTCAGAGGCAGAATCAGCCAACCAAATGTCTCAAGAAGTCTCCCTCTGGGCATGTTTTATAGCTCTCTGTGAGTCTATGCTCCCATATCACCATTATGAATCCCATAGCCAGTGAACTTTTAAAAATAAGATTATAGAGGGATATTTTCTTCATATTTAACACAAAAACATCCTGCTTTTTTTCCACGACTTCTGTCTTCTGAAAGAATACTTCTGTGATTGATCATGCTTTTTTCAGTAATGATTTCTGACTAAATTTGAGTTGCAAGAAAGGAAGGTGAGGCCAGTCACCGATTTTCTTCTATATCCACAGATAGACACTAATATATAGGCACAAGACATTTTCCCTGATGCGATCACGCCATCACTGTGTGGAACTGTTGCACTGCTCTTAATATTCACTCAAGTGTTTGTAATAAGACTCTTATTAAAAAAATCAGCTGTTTTGCTGAGGATTATTGCAGCCGTATTTTACTAATGTCCTTTACTAATATCCTAATATCTCAAGGCTGAATAGTTCATCTCTGGTTTCTTCGCTGAAAAATACTTCAAATAAATCTTAAAGCTATTATTTCACTGGCTGTAAATTGCACATCTTAGAACAGAACTGATAAATGCCATCCTCCAAGGTCTAAGGGGGGAAATCACTGAAAATGAATTGTACCCGCCAATTGTGTTTATTTGCACATGATGTCTGCATTGTTTGAAAGACATTATGCAAATTATGTAATTATGCAAAGCAGCTCATGAAGAAGCACCCTATCCATCCGTCCATCCATCCATTCTTTCTATCAATTGTTCATCTATTTATCCATCCATAATCTATTATTTCTGTCAGTTGTTCTCATCCATCCATTCTGTCAGTTGTTCACCATCCATCCATTCATCATCTATTCTTTCTGTCAATTGTTCTCCATCCATCCATTCTTTCTGTCAATTGTTCTCCATCATATATTCTTTCTGTTAATTGTTCTCCATCTATCCATTCATCATCTATTCTTTCTGTCAATTGTTCTCCATCCATCCATCCATCCATCCATCCATCCATCCATCCATCCATCCATCCATCCATCCATCCATCCATCCATCCATCCATCCATCCATCCATCGTCAATTATTGTCATCCATCCATCCATCCATCCAATAATATATTTAATCATCATTTGATGAATAACTAATGCATGACTGCTAAATCATCCTTTAAAATATATATATATATTTAAAGTTTACGTCACTGAAAAGCACTGCAACTGTTTTGAGAAAATTGCAATTGGCCTATAGCTTATGCCTTTATCCATTACAACAATGTAATTCTGTTACCTGTGTGAAATGTCATTACAGTATTTAAATGAGTTGTTTAGCATAATGCTCCTTTGACTCAGTCGGGACAGATGAGGCTGTAGGCTGATGATTGAATCTCTGTCCATGGTACTGAAGATCACTTTGTAGTCCAGCAATCCTCCAGATTGATTCGGCAGCTCTCCGCAGGTGCAGAACCACAGTCTGACTCTCATTAACTGATAGCAGCTGAGATGGAAATATCAGCAGGGAAAAAGTGAATCAGTGCTCAGCCCAGAGACTGTCACACAGAGGCCAGAGCCCTGAGGATGTTAGATGTAAAGGCCTGCATGGTCTTGCTGGGGCACAGTGTAAGTTGTTACTGCCACTGTCCACCACTTCTTTCCGGAGGATGAAATAGCAAAGTAGGACAGTAAAGCTGATAAGACTCTGAAGTTTCTGAAGTTTGACAGAAGTACAATGAAACACCTCTGCTAAATGTGATTTCTGTTATTAGGTCAGATGCAGCGCTAAGTCAAGGCACTGCATGTTTTTCATTACTAGTCTAATAAAAGTTTTTTTTTAGCTGTCTATGAAAGAGGACAACAAAAGAAAAAGTCTTGCTATATCAGTGCAAATAAAGTTGTGAAGTTAATTTGTACAATTGATAAAGGTATAGAGAGAATTGAACATTTGATTGGACTAAGTTTGGTTTGCAACCTCTTACCTGGAACATAACCTGCCCCGGACCAGGTTAGCCGTGGAGCGCGAGTTACTATGGCGATGAACACTGCTAAAAGCCAAACCACTTTCATGGTGCCAAAAACCCAGGGTTGGCGCAAACTAAACTGAAACATACCTGGCTAGCCACCTAAACCGGCTTCATGGTATAGGCCGCTGGTTCTTGGTTTTAAATACAATGCAATGCACTGTTAGCTGCATTAGATGGAAGTCATTTTCAAAGTCAAAAATGTCAATAAATTGACCCAATTTACTTTGTCAAAAGGATATAGTTTACTGATAAAATGACTGATAAAATTAAATTCTCTCTGAGCATTATCTCAATTTTAAAATGATAAAAAACAAATGGTCCTTCAGTTCAAATGGACTATTTCATCTATTCATTTAATTGTTGTTCTTAAGACTCAGCTCATGCCTCTGACGACTTCCCCACAATAGGGCGGAGGGAATCTAATCATAGGAGCTCACTGCTTCCGTTTATCAGGCCTGGAGGGGACCGGCTCCTTTGCATATTCATAATGCTGTTCTCCATTGTTATGAGGACTTAAGAGATGAGCTACAGCATATAGCACTGGGAGCACAGCCCTGTTCAACGACCAAATAAACAGCGTTCAGAGAAACTGCTAATTACCCACAGAATCAGGTCAAGCACAAGACGTCCGAGCTGAAAACCTCTTACGATAAGATCTAATTACAGCATGACCCATTAACACAGTGTAAAGTTAACATTTTGGTGAATAAAAATATTCAACATAAATGTGATGCGTTCTTGAAGATCTAAGGGTCAGTGTGAACTCATTAGTTGATCTCAATGGCTTTTCATTCATTACGATATTTTCAGATAGACACTTTTAAAGGATATCTGACAGTGAATTTAAAAAAAGCCTTGA
The DNA here is from genome assembly GCF_949319135.1 of Squalius cephalus. Classification (NCBI taxonomy): domain Eukaryota; kingdom Metazoa; phylum Chordata; class Actinopteri; order Cypriniformes; family Leuciscidae; genus Squalius; species Squalius cephalus. The sequence continues at coordinate 11,496,889 of NC_137130.1, forward strand.
GACTAATTATGCTTTTTTTACTTTGTTGGATTTGCCTTTAATCAGATGAGATGTGCTTGACCAATATGCCAAAGTTTTAGTCTTCTTTGCAATGACTGAATTATAAAAGTCTTCGATGAAGGCTTTAAATAGAGATGATGTTTTAGTTTTGAGAACTATTCAAATGCTTTTTGAAAACCGCATCTTTTCATGTTTTCTATGAATAACAAAAATGCAGTCATGTTTTCAAGTGTTTATTCTTTTTTTTCCCCCACTGTCTAATTTTCCATCCACCTTGCAATTTAGAGACACTGCTTCTTATCCGCCTGCTGAAAGAGAGCCTCTGATGGAGCTAGATTGGATGTAATGACATCTGTTCATCTGAATCCCGTAGACCAATCATAAGGTTTAAAGAAGAGGTGGACTGCACATTACAGGGTGTCAGAGCTGTTAGTGTTAACACACAGAATGGCAAACTCCTATTAGAGCCAACAGCCAGGCTTTACAGACAGATGCCCTTCTCCCAGAGGAGGTCATTATTGCTCTGGCTGAGCTAGACTCACTGCAAGGAAGAAGTTTCGTGTACGGCACTCCTCTGAATGAAGTTGCAGACGAGTGGCTGACGAAAACCTGTAGTGATGTAGTTAGAGCACAAAAAAATAATGGATTATCATGATGTTAAATTTCCTGGAGGAATGTCGGATTATATATCTAGATGGGTTTGAAATGTGATGAATCCATCTGACAGAGTAGTCCTAACCTCAAGGCATTAGAATATGACAGCAACTAATGGTGAATTTTGACAGACCACAGAGGAATATTGTCGGACTTGAAACACCTGCAGCATAATGCACCTTTTTCCCAGTCAAAGCACATCACTTTCACATCTATTGCGATCTCAAAATTCCGGCCAGTTGATATTACCTAGAATATCAAAATCGACTGCTGGCGGTAGATCCTTTTCCTCTTTAATACCAAAACTTTGGAACAGTCTAACATTGTCTGGGAAGCAGACACACTCTGTCAGTTCAAATCTAGACTAAAAACACATCTCTTTGGCCTAGTATACACATAACACATTTTATAATTCAATGTTAGGCTGCATAGTTTAGGTCAGCCGGAACCGGGAACACTTCCCATAAATCCTGATTGTTACATCATAAGAAGGATGGCGTCTATGCTAATATTAGTCTCTCTGTTTATCCGAGGTTTACCGCAGTCCGCCGTATCCAGGCTGTATCCAGATCTGATGAAGGACCTGCACCTGGACACGATGACAAGGCAGTCCTGAAATGTCAACTAGTCTCTCCCATGTGAAGGCCTCCTTCCCTTCCTTTTACCTCTGTACAGATAACACATTGTTGAGTCACCACGCGATAAATAATTATGTATTATACATTTTTAAGGCCAGACAAGTAGTTTGTTGGGGGTTGATTTGTAAAGAAGGACTACATGCCTGCGTAGTGTGTATATATATTCAAACGCACATACCTATGGACTGAACACGTGATATGCATATGCGCGACGTCGGTGTTCACGCAGAGGTTTGCGCAGAGATAACTGATAATCATTTGCACCTTGGAACCTATTTCTGGGAGTGCGTTCTCCAGCCACCTGGCACTGTTTTGTGTGGATGGGCAGCCGGAGATTTTCCTGTTAGAATGGTGTTGTGTTAGCCCTAAGTTAATAACTAATGATCTTCGCAACGGAAGTGAATCAATCAATCAATCAAAACTTTAGCTGGACAATAACTTTATCCTATAGCTGCTGTAAAGCCAAAACAATCTCTGTTACTGTAATTTCCTATTATCACTGTAAAGCATGCTTTAAAACAATTCATATTGTTAAAAGCGCTATATAAATGAAGGTGACTTGACTTGACTTGACTTGACTTCCCAGAACATTTCAATGACTGTTTCCTTGCACTGAGAAGCTCCAGACGTTTTAATAATTTAACTTATTAAAGATGAAGATGTTGTCTGTGTAGATTATATAAACATGATTTGTTGTTTATTTTTAAAGGGTGAACATTTTAACACTCATCACTATGAATTTACAAAATTCAAATAAACTTAACTTGAAATTAAATGACTGGAACAGTTTGCAGAAGTATATTGTTTTAATACTAATTCTTTAAAGTCCCCCTGTAGTCAATAATATTATCCCTTAAAACTCATCTTTGATCACCAAAATGACATATTTAAACGTTTTTTTTTCCATGAAAAAAATAAATCTTCTTAAAATAGCTTGAATGTAACTCTACACCCTTTGCCTCATTTAGTATATAGGTTCTATGAATATGCAAATTAGCCCCACCTCCACTCACTCACACCAACTCAGAGATCCTCTCGTTGACGTGATTGGTTACAAGGTAGTTTGTGACGTCAGAAACACCAGCATTTTCGAATCGCGTTTTTGAGACTGGCTTTGGTTCACTGCAGTTTTAAGGAGAAAATACTCAGCAATGGTGTTGACTTATGAATTTGCACATGGTTTGTCTTAAAGCATATTAAAAACACCACATAGACATATAAACAACATTAAAATCTTGATTTTCACCACAGGGGGACTTAAATGCAAACATTACATTGAAATGTTCCCTTTTTAAGCTGTCTTTAAATATGGCCCTAAAGTAGAACTCAATGTAAACAAGAATCCAAATTTGTCTTTATTCTCTCATGACCACTGTGGTAAAGTGGTAGTTTTGAGTCTGGGAGAGATATCATGTCTCATGGGATACAGAAGTTCACTACAGAGCCAACCAATTATGTAGCTTAAACTTTGGCTGAATACAAATGCAGCCTGTTCTTTGCTGCCACTGACTGCTGAAGCCCTTCAACAGTGTGGAAACTGACAGCCTGTCAGTTTTTGCTGTATCCTTAAACAAAATGTACAGCTACAGATCCCTCCATACAGTAGTTTCCATCCTTCATCTCAATTTTTAAGAGTTTTGTTTGATTTCCTTTTTTTATATTGTGCCTAATGTAAGATGTAGTTGCCAAATATACGTTTGGGATTACTCACCAAAATCAAGCTGACGTCAAACATCTCATTGTGTCCATAATAATATATGTGGTGTATTTTTCAGTGCATGACAGTTGGAGCTCTCTTTGGTGGTCTTAATTGCATCTTGCCGTCAAACAGTGGTTATCAGAGGGGCCTTTGACAGCGGTGTATTCCATAGGGAGTGGTAATCACCTGACTGATAGAACAGCTCTGCGTGCATCTGTCTTCCCCTTGTTGTAACGTGATGATAAAGCATTAGGTAGCCTTTCATGCAGACTTTGATGTCTGCAGCATCTTAATCTGGCTCTCATTTTGCGTGTGCTTGCGTCTCGAATGTTTATTTCAAATGCCTGTGTCGTATGTTCAGAGCAAATAGTCCGATTCAAATGTCAATATTTGTTTTTTAAGTGAAAACAGCTGGCTCTAATTAGAATTAATGATGCACAATATATTGGTGTCATATCTTTTTGTATGTATTTATTTGTAATATTGTTCATTTATCAGTTATTGGCCGTATCACAACAAAAATAATCAGTAGCGGCCAGAGTGTTAAAGTGATAGTCCTCCCAAAAATGAAAATTCTGTCATTAATAACTCACCCTCAAGTTGTTCCAAACCCGTAAGATTTTCGTTCATCTTTAGAACACAAATGAAGATTAAATCTGAGAGATTTCTGTTCCTTCCATATGGCTACGCAACAACCACTTAGATGCTTCAAAAAGTTCATAAAGAGATCGTAAAACTAATAGGCCTACATATGAATTCAACGGTTTAGTCCAAATTTCTAAAGAGACTCGATCGCTTTATATGATGAACAGATTGAATTTAGGCTTATTTATTTATAAACATTCTTCAACTCACATATCAGTTGTGATAAATGGAAGCTCAAGCATATTCACTTGACGTGCGAGAAACAATGAGGTTCATTCTCGTGTTACACAGCACGTTTGAGCTTTTGTTTATGTTCTCTGATCAGTGTTTACATGTGAATAAAAGCCTAAATTCAATCTGTTCATCATATAAAGCGATCGTGTTTCTTCCGAAAATTTGGACTAAACCGCTTGATTCAAATGGATTAGTTTTACGATCTCTTTATGAACTTTTTGAAGCGTCAAAGTGTCAATTGCGTTGCTGTCTATAGAGAGAAAGCTCTCAGATCTCATCAAAAAGATCTTCATTTGTGTACCAAAGATGAATGTCTTACAGGTTTGGAATGACATTATGGTGAGTAATTAATGACAGAATAGTCATTTTTGGGTGAACTAATCAATTTAATATTGGTGCAATTAGAACAATTAGAATGATTTTCTGTTGGTCTGAGTGTATTTTATAGCTGAGGTTTCTTATTGATATAAGATAGTGGTTTTATTCCTAATGTTTTTTTCTTGGTAAAACATGAATGCTTTTGAAAATAAACTGAAAAACAAATCTTTTAAAAAGGTCACATTGACAGATTGCACTTATATGTCATGTTTACCCTGGCAAATTCAATAATGCGGCCAACATCAACAACGCGATGATTACTTAGAGCTCAGACTAAGCATTGACAAAGTGCATTAGTACATTTTTTGAAACACTCTTTTAATTTCAAAATGAGAAGAGGGTTGAGAAGGAAGTCAAACAGATATGGAATCAAGACCCTGTTCCTCTGGGCACCATTCCAAAAAAAGTTCTATTGCCGCTCACTGCTTACCAACCATGCACAATGCCTCTTTTGACTTTAAATGATTGTGGGTTATTCGGTGAACGTGATAAATGGCCTGGACTGAAACTGGGTCCCAGAAACACATAATGGGGGGCTACAGTGGCACAGGGGAATGAACAGAGGTGCCTTTGACTGTTGACCCTGACAGCACAGGGTAATAGAGGTGGAGACGGTCGCGCCGAGGAAAGATAGCCTAGACTACACCTCTGTCTCATGAAATAAAATAAAGAAAAAAAAAAATCACAAAGTGTTGTGCAACATGCTGTTTTTTGTCTGTACTCTCAAAGTACGGACGACTTCATCGGCGCCAGCTGCAAATAGAGGCAAACTAGATGTCAGTCATGGAAAATGAGTAATTGATTTCCTATTAAAATCAATATTACACACATAAACATGTAATTGAATGTCTAGGGGTGTTGGCTTCATAATCGTCAGCATAAACTGCTACATCAATCAATCGCGATGAAATGCAAACAAATCAGCCTCCTGTGTCGATAAGTCACACGGCTTGTATATTTTCTTGCGGGTTCAAGAAACAGCAGTGGACGTTATAGATAATTTGATATTTTTCTTGAATTTCCTACTTAGGAAAGACAAAGGGTCAGCCCAGTTCACGTGGCAAACTGAGTCAATTTAAAAGCAGATCACTAGAAGGGAGCAAACAATGGCAAGCAATCTCAAATCGTCATTCTCGGGGTTGAGGGAGTTATCGCACACAGAAATTATGACCAGTAATAACATTCACAGACAGACAGAGCCCAACACACACACATCACTGTGTTAGCTTTCCATTACGCTGCTTACTAATGGTGTTTGTTTGGAGGTGATTGATATTTTACCGCCAGCTTTGACTTAATCGGAAAGAGTAGAGCTCCAGGTAATGTGGTGTATACTGATAATGATTCATACACCAGAGCTGTCAATCAGGAAGTAACTTAAATAAATTGGTCTGTTTGGGTGTTTTCATGGGGTGTTTTCATGGCCTGTTTTTGCTTTGCCCTTCAAGATTTATGTCATACAGCAGGTTAATTTCTGTTTAATGCAATGCATATACTCATATTCCGCTTTTATTTTCTGTTAGGGTTGGACCAAACTCAGAAATATCACCCTTTCGGTTCCCGGGTTGGCATTTTAATTGAACTGGCAATGTATCACAAAAAGTTGAATTGGAATTCGAATAGAAATGGGAACTGAATTATAAATCAACAGGTAATGGTATTCGTTTCTAATTGAAACTGACCATTTGAATTCCTGCATACTATTCTGCATCCTGTCCGTTACTTCAATTCAAATTAAACTCCAGTTCCAGCACTGAATTGCAATTTAGTAAACATTTTCTTTTTAGTTCTGAATGGTGCACCAACCTATTTTCGATGGAGGAAGCCAGTCGAGCACTTTGCTTCAAACTCTCACCAGGATGCTTTTTCATATCTGAGTATAAAAGCCAAGAATCCATAATGGATTCATCAGCTGTCGTGTTCTCTGCTTGAATTATTCTCTTTGGTGATAATTAGACATTCCTAGCGTTTGTGATCACAGAAAGCTCACCATGCGTTCAGTTGACACTGACACTGTTCTTCTGGCGGTGTTCTATAAGGAAAAACCAGCCGTTGTTCTATTTGCTGCATGGGTGAATTCAGACAAAGGGATTGCGAGTCTTCTAATGCACAGCTCTGAGCCGGCCCTTGTCTCACACATGACTTGCATTTGCGTAAAGGTCACTCTGTATTGGGATAAAGAAATCCTCTGGGGTGCTAAGAAACAATTATACTCTAAGAGAGAGAGAGAGAGAGAGGTACTAATTCTGTCGACACATAGTGTGAGTGGTTTCTGCTTTAGGTCTGAATTAACAAACTAATTGGCAAACTCACCAGTGGTTCAGTGGACATGCTCATTACCTTCCTGTCTTGCAAAACACACAATGAATGGCTGGTTCTTCTTCTGACTTTGTGATCTGCAAGGGAGTATCTTAGGATAAATCATAGATGTCCCTTGGTAGGAATTGTTTGTCAGTAAATCATTGAGAAGAAATCCATTAGAGGACAAAGAGGAAATTTGAACACCTGCAGTAGCCAAGGCTGTGGTAATAAACACGTCCCTGAAATAAATAAATGTGATCTGCACATTGAGCCACTTCTGGGTGCTTTTTGTCATTTGCCAGTGTTGAGCATCCAGGAAAGCATCAGTAAGATGAAAAGTCTCTGGAGACTAACTCACCTGGGAAAGGATGCGGATCTTAATCATGAGGGACCCAGTTCTTTGGCATTTCTCTCAGTGTCGCCATGCCCTTCAGAATTTCATAGAAGGCAGAGTCATTTGCATATTTGCCAATCGTGATTTCCATACCAATGACTAAAACCAAAGTGAGCAGTTGTGAAATTTGAATATTTATCTTTAACTTTTTCCCTGTAGAAATTTAAAAAATGTATCACTATACCCCAAGTGTCTCAACATCCACCCTTGTCCCCTCTTTTTTCTTTATCCAGTAATATGATTTCTTGATATCTGAAGTGGGTTTATGAACGCGTCGTGGGAGCTATCTGTACATGAATTCAAATGTAATTAGGTACTTCAAACTGCCTTTACTGACACATTCAGAGCACTTTGAATTTGTGCTGGAATATTTGCATGAAGAATAACTGCTTAATTTGCTCACTTGCAACATGGCATCTCTCTCTCTCTCTCTCTCTCTCTCTCTCTCTCTCTCTCTCTCTCTCTCTCTCTCTCTCTCTCTCTCTCTCTCTCTCTCTCTCTCTCTCATTCTCTCTCTCTCATTTCTTATATGTCCAATAGGGTGCGCCCATGCACTTCAAACAAGAGTGGATGGATACAGCTCTTCTGCAGATGTACGGTCAACACAGTATGAAAACTACACAAACTGTATTTTTTATAGTATGAAATAATGTGGAAAAATGTGCATTCGGTCAATCGTTATCATTAAATAAATAGGAAGTGGTCAGCTACAGTGCTGCCTTGGGCAACAGTCATTATACAGAAATATTTGGCTGCTGTGTGCCGCCATTGACCAATCAGAATCTAAGCCAGAAAGCCACTGCAATAAATCAGGTAAAACTAATACATAAATCATAAAGTGCTGTAGCTCTAGTAATATTAGTAGTATTTTTTTTCTCCCATTAGACTGAAATAAGAATGTCCAAGAACATTCTAAATAAATATTTTTTTTTTATATAAGATGTGTTAAACTGATTAATCCTCAAAATAGCAGTCTGTGAGCAGTCATTCTATACCAGTGCAATACATTATATAATAAAACAGATTATATATATTCTATAACTGTATATTAATTATAATTATATTACACAGCCTCTAGTGGTTTCTTGCTTTATTAATATTTGTATATGTAGTGGAAGGTCTAGTGTTGGCTCACATGCTTTTTGACCGATTTAGCTGCACAGGATTTGGATGAGTAAAATGCTAAAGGACAAGTTCAAGGTTTTATGTGTCACATGTGCAGAATTGCAATAGCAGGGAAGACTTTCTGAAGCGCCTAAAGGTTATTGTGGAGAATAGTAGAAAAAGTAATAAACAGCAAAAGAAAGAAAGTGTAGCCTATGTTACTCTTCTGGGGAAGGTGAGCAGTATGCATCAATTTTTGCATACTTAAGATCTGGATGGCTTGAGGGTAGTAATTCCTCCTGAGACTCACCAAGTTGGCCCTCAAGCTTTGGTGTAGTGTTTTTCCTGCCACGGTAGCAATAAGAGACCATTGTCAGAGTATCTTTAATAATTCTAGGCCACATGGCAGATGTCCTCCAAGTTATTCACTCCTTTCATTCAGCCAGTTATGTCAATTAAATATTGCTCTCAAATAAGCCCAAGGCCGGAGTCAATCACAAGGCTATGGCTCAGATAACTAGGTTGAGCTGTTGATTAGTTCACACAAAAATAAAATGCTGTCATCATTTACTCACCTTCATGTTGTTCCAAACCGACATAAATTTATTACTTCTGTGAAGCACAAAATGCACTTGTAAAGAAATATACTGGTCGTTTAATTCAATACAGTTACAATGACGGGGCAAATCTTTCAAACTTCAAAAAAGCACTTAAAAGTACAATTAAAAGGTCACCTTGGCATGTGAAAGTTTAACCCTTAAATGTATGAATGTTTCGCCAATCATTATTATATATTCGGGTCTTTAGCGACCCGGATATATCTAACATGGATGGATCTCTATGCCGCGATTATATAAAACTCTCCTTATATTAGAGTAACAATTACAGAAGAATAAAATAAGGCCTATTTTGGAGCTTGGAAGGGTTCCGTTTGCAGCAGATGTTTTATAACATCATTGCTGACAGCTTCTTCACCAGATCCACCATCAAGTAACAGTGACACTAATATTTGATTGCGTTCAGTTATTGCTCTGCAGTAAATCACTGAGCCATTTCAAGATTTCCTGATGATACTTCCTATTCTTTTGTTTTCTGCCTATGGTAACTATGAGTGAAACATCACTTTAAGATTAAATTATTGTTGAGCAGAAAAAATATACTCACACTATTACATACCTCGTGTCGTTAGCGACCCTATACTATCTTTACAAAACATGAATAGGAAAACAGGCATTCTTTTATAATTGTATTTTTTTTTCTTGTTATATTGTTTATAATTAATTGATTGAGGAATACTAAGAGGGTTGATGTCTAACTTTAAAAAATTAATGAGGAGGAGGGTAGTGAATGACGTCCCGGGTCACTAAAGACCAGAGGAATGCGTTTAAGGGTTAGATGTCTGATTTATGAACTAACTGTTCCTTTGAGCCAGAATTATAGGCTGTAACCTGTCTGAATGAACATTTCCATTGTACAAAAGATTCTTTTTAGTGGAAAAAGGTTATTCAGATTAGTAAACATTTTCTTTACAAAAATGGTTATTTTAAGAACTGTTCACTGAAAGGTTATTTGAAGAACCCAAAATGCTTATTCTATGGTTCAAAATAGAATAACCATTTTGGGTCCTATGCTGCAAAAGCCCTCTTTTTGGAACCTTTATATTTTAACTCGATTAATTCACAACAGTTTTCTTAAATTTCACTAAACTTACATTTCGGTTGGTTCCTCACACAAAGCTAGCATACGACTTGAAACAATTGAAACATATAGCATAGTTGAATTGACCATGGTGCTTTTATGATGTTGATATAGAAGCGTGAAGTATGAGGTCCTAGGCTCGACGAGGTACAACTGCCCACCACCCACCTACCTGATCTGAGATCTGCCTGGCAGCAAGTTAAGGATCCACAGACAGAGTGAGGAATTCAGACCCAAGTCCCTGAACTTGACGACAAGCCTGAGGCAAACTATGGTATTGAATGCTGAGCTGAAGTCAATCAACATCACGCTCAGAGTTCTCCTTCCTGTGGGAAAGGTACACAAAGAATGGCATCATCCTAGAGGATGCACAGTCCCTGTGAAGTTTTGCATGTTCAAGACCTGAGGTCTGTCACTTAAACCGAGCAAGTTGCTATGACAACAGCAGAAAACCAACCGTCTTGAATCTTTTTTTCATTATGTGTGTGAGTATGCATGTTTGTGTGTGTGTGTGTGTGTTTCTAGGAGCGATAGGAAGAGTCTAAGGAAGACAAAGAAACAAATTACCTACCTAATTAGCTAATTAATGAGATGCTGTGCATGTGTGTCATCTGTGAAGAATATGAAGACATTTCAGTGATGCAAGATTCAGCCAAAATGGCTAAATCAAACATCTTGTACCAAACAATTTCAAGCTACATTAGATACAAGAACGTACCCATACTGTATTCAGGATGATTGGAGGGACCAAATCATTGAAAAATATATTAGTAAATCACTAAACTGTGATGTTGGAGGGCACGTGTCTTTCTAATGTCTATGGTGGTTATGGCTCTGGTCAGATATTGTATAATGAGCTGTGGCGAGAGTTGATGTGCCTCATCTAAGAGAGAATTCAGTCTTTCCTGATTGATGTCCTTGCTCTAAGTAATAATTCTTTGCCAATCTTGTTACGCCTCAGACCCTTATACATTTAGACACATTCAGACCTGGGCTAGTAGCCTATTATGATGTTGTCCAATCCTTACAAAATAAATTTAAGAAAATATTTATAATATACATCAAGCGTAGCGTCAGTTCTGGCAGGTCACGTTAGTCAAGCTCGTATCAGCTGACTCTCGGCTGATCCACGTCTAGCTATAGGAATAGCTATCACTGTATACATATATAAGCTCCTTCAGTATTATCAGCAGCTATCGCATTTCTCAGGAGCTAATTACCCTCCCCTATCCCCAGCTCCTCCTCTCGTCAGTCAGGATTTGGCAGTCTGATTACCCCTGAATCAGACTAAAATTTTCTAATTATGTTGTACATTCAAATTAATTAATGATATCTACAATACATTCATGTTGGTTCTGTTCTGTTTACCCTAAGGGGGGTTATTGCTGTGGAGTTCTTGCCCAGAACAGAACCATACCGCCAAACCTAACTGTATGCTAAATGTCAATCGTATTTGACGATATGGTCCTGACAGAAATGTATTTACTTTACAACAATGTTTGTTATCATTTGATTAGGTATTATAAACTAGCAGTGATCAATTTTACAGCTTTTTTGTTAATGTAAGTAATGTTTTCTTTTACAAACTGTGTTAATGCATTTTATTAAAATGAATGTACTATGAATAAATGCTGTAAAAACCCAATGCATTAACTAATGTCAATGGATTAAACCTTACCAGTAATGTTTAATTAAAGCGTTACCAGTATTTCGCTATAAATAACACCAGAGCATTCTGCATAGGGGTTTGAATAGGTGAGTCGTTTTACTAATCAGTTCGTAATATGAAATAATTCACTGAAGAATTGGATTTTCCAATGCTACACACGATGATGCCATAGGCATAAATGACAGGTGGGACATGTCCCCACCACTTTTTGAAACATCTCGCGGCAGGAATGTACTTGATAGAAAGAATCTATCAAGAATCTACAGATTCTCCACACACTCCAAAGTTATGCCACTGGTGGAGGACAGTTTTTGTCTAACTTGCTCAGATGTGATAAGCAGTGTGCATGACAGCCTCAGTGGTGACACTTCTAATTGTTGGGAAAACTAGCTTGTTAAACAAACTAAATTATTTGGAACGCAGCTACTGTCTCATTACTGACAAATATAATTAAAGTAATCGTTGCTACTGAATTACTTAGTCCCCAACAGCACTGCTATAGTTGTACACACACCAAGGTACTTTAACAAATATTACCATGGAACATGTCCAGATAGAATGGTTTTGTCATGCTACAAAAATGCAATGGAACCTCTTTTAATTAGTGAACAGAGGCTCTGCAAGTGTTTGTTGTGCACTTGATTGCCATTCTCAGCCAAATCAACAGTGCAATTATTAAATCTTAGAGATGTCAGATAAATTAACAGCTAGTGTAGGATTCAGTAGGCTTCTGCGCTCATCAGTGATTTGAAAGCATAGACACCCAGAGTGAAGCTATTTGATGTAGACAGCCCTCTATTGTGGAATCAAAGGATCGGCAGGTTCCTGATGAGCGAGGAGCAAGTAGTTTGTCACACAAATTGATGTCAACTGGGTGCTTGGTGAACAATTATGCTGAACCCTGGGATGTTTCATTCAGTAAGCCTAGCTATTTACATAGACTGCTAAGACAACATTTGCATTGCTTGTTGTAATGAGGCATTGCTGAAGTTATGCAAAATACCCCCGAAGATCAACAAACATCATTGTGCTATAGATAATAGAAAAACATCTAACTCATAATTAACTGTGTAACCACACTGACTTAATGCCATTTTGTAATATTGTTAATAAACAGTCAATGTTCTTTCTGCTAAATGAGAAGTGTAACATCAGTTTGAGAAAAAAAATAACAGCGACTAACAGCGACTGAAAAAATAACAAAACTTCAGCTCAAAAAAAGGGTTCCATTATGAAGTTTGCAGCTGGAACAGTCAGTTTGACATGTAAAGCGACCAACCGCTTTATTAATGGGCGAGTTTATCTGAAATAGTTAGTACCACAATAATAGATGGTATGAAAAAACTCAATCAAATATTAACAGCAGCATGAATGATAGAAGTGACCTTTTTTTGTCTAACGTAAAGTATGATGATGCCATGAATCTCGCAACTCTTAGCTTGATACCTTCTGAACCCAATTAATACAAGCCTGCCCTCTTTGACCCCATAAATTTCATATCAGCCATGCAGGCAATCTGATTGCCACTTGCAAAAGTGCTTTACTTTTGTATGTGCAATGTGCATGAAATAGTCAGTGAATAGACTATGTGCAGAAGCTTTTTATCCAATGGGACTTATGACGGTCATGACAGCATATAGGTGAAATGTATAAATGCCTGGGACGATCTGATTTATAGGGTGCAGGTACAGTGTTAACCTCTTCTGTAGTGGACAGCGGTCACATAGCCATCAGCTGCCTTGTGCCATTTAATTAATTTTTTCAGTAGGTCTTTAGATGCAGTTGTTTATGGGGTTTTGTCTTTACAAAGAAACTAAATAATTCTCAATATAATTTGATTTCAATCTTCTCTTGCTAGCAATCAAAGGAAGTATGCTGGCTTTGAAACAAATAATGAACTCAGTGGTCAAACAGGGCAGGTGGATGTTTTTCTGAGTGCATGCGAGCTTGTTCACAGTCCTCTGTTCTATTAAGGATTTATGCTTCTCACCATTTATGCAAACACTTTAGGCTGCTGCAGTGACTCTGTATTGAGAGCACTTTAAGAGATGTGCTTGAAAACATGTCTTTTTTAATGGGCCTGGACAGTTCTTTGTGTCCCATTGGGCTGCAGGGTGTAGACTTGGAATTAAGCCTTTTTCCCTGTTATTATTTGATTCACGGAACTGGACACCAGTTATCTTACCAAGAAAAATCTTTATTCGTCAGCATAGGAGAGAAACTTGAGAAGATGTTGTATTCGTGCCAGGTCTATGTGTTCCCGATGTTTCTCTGCCGTACAGTAAGATTGAGCTTATATACACCACTGAGCGACTTTCAACTTCCTTGCAAGGTAGAAAAACTATGTTTTAAAATGGAATGTATACCTCATGCTTACACATGGTACAATCCACTTTCCATATTAAGAAACTATTTCTCAGTGTATACATTCGTGGTACATTTGCATCAGTTGAAAAACATTCCTTTCCTTGAAAAGAGCATGCTAATTGTACACATTTAATGTATCATCATCACTGGAACATCTCTGCTCATTGCACACATACCTCTAAGCCGGCCATTCCCAAACTGTGGTCGGTGAGGGTACTGCAGGTGGTTCGTGGAAAGGCAAAATAAAATATAAAATAATATTTTTTTTACCTTCATTTTACCAGGAAATTCCCATAAAAAAAGTAAAACGAATATGTAGGCCTATATTGATATACAATTTAAATTAAACTGTCAAGTTATTGTGTGATTACTAAAATACGCTAGTGGCGCTCGGCAGTGACGTTCAAGTTCAGTGCCGTTAGAACCACATGGATCGGTGAGTAGCAACAGGTTCTCTGAAGAGAAAAGTGGCAGAGGCAGATATGTTCTCATTATCACATCACACGTGATTTATATCACACATTTATAGGCAGTTTATATGAAACGAAATGTTTATAAATGGAATGAATAAGGCCTGTTATTATTTTAATTTCCCGTTAGTTTCTTGACCTTGCGTTTCTGAAATGTTTTGCGGATGTGCTTGTTAAGTGCACAAACTCAAGCCTAACGTTACTTTTTGAGGACTTGTAAAACTCTGAAGATTAATAATCCCCTAAAATCGCCAAAGGTTTTGAAATGTTGACTATATCAAGTGTTCTGTATAGATTTCATACTCCATTGCTATGGAAAGCCTGTTGTTCAAATGAACCTGATTATGCCCTCGGGCGCTTGAGTAAATAAATAAATTAAATATGTGGCAGCCGTTGTGTGCAGTAAACTTTCTTTTAACAAGCCGTAGGCTATGTACTGATGTGATGACCAGTTATAGTTTTAGTGCTAGTAAGCCTATTTAGAGGTGCGGATTAATTCAGGTAGGACTGTGTGTAGACATATTTTATTATGTGTATTATGAGGTGGTCCGCGAAAATTCTTGATTACAAATAGTGGTCCACACACACAAAAAGTTTGAAAACCCCTGCTCTAAGCAAAATATATAACTCTCCCAGCTCCCCTCCTTGTGTCTAAAACATAATCCTTAAACAGGTGTCCATGCAATCTATAGTCTAATTCATGCATTTTAAACATCATAAGATAATACAACTGATTATGAATACTAATAAAGGATAATAATACAGATACATAATATTAAATAATTAAATTATGTTAAAAGATGAAATTTTAGTCTTCAAGGGCTTTTCATCAGCTGCTCCTTAGCAAATTCATGTCCCTCCTACTTTACTGTGCATCAGCCAAGTTTTGGGTGCATAAACCGTAGTGTGATACAGCCTAGAGCGAGGAGTACTTGGATTCATCTGCAAAGATCTGCTCATTGTCTGGCACAGGTAGGCAAGTTGTTATGAAAGGAGATCCATTTTATAAAGTGCATGCGTACAAATGTCTGTTGTTGAGTGTCTTGTGAGATTTTATTATTATTATTATTTATTAATTTACTATTATTAAACTATGTTAATTACAAATTAATTATTATAATACAATTATATAGTATAATATAGTTTAATAATTTTTTATTTTTTATTATTCAAGATTTAAAGGGCTTTACACACACACACACACACACATACTTTAATTATAAGAATAATTTGAACAACATCTGTGTTAGAAGTGACTTTACTTTTCATTGGAGCCAAGTTCATTAAACATTCATAATTTGTTATTTTATGCTTGACAAGATTCATCAGGCATAACATATCCACTGTTACATAAAACAGACAGGAAAAAATGTGCTTCTTTAATTGTCATATTAAAAGTCATGTTGTTGACTCGGGAATGTGAATGATAGGAAGCCATAACCTTGTTAACATAGGGAGCAAGAACTGTTGTAGTTTGAAATATTCCACCCATTTGCATTTTCCCTGTGTCATATCCCATTCAATAGGTTCATATCCCAATAAAAAAAATATTTTTTTTTAAATATATTTTGAGATAATACAGTGCATTTTTAGCACTTGAATATATTCTTTGTCTGATAGAATGTTTGCATGTAAAAATCACCATTTGCAAAATATAAAAGTGTCAATGATTCAGTGGTTCACAAAAGAAAACCAGATTGAACATATCTGAAAATGGATGTGAGAACCTCAAATTACTGTGGCTCAGTTGTCAATCTCAGAGCAGTAGCTGACTAATCTCTATTAGTGCAGTACTGAAACATTGATTATAAGTCATTTTTATATTGCAGGTTGCTTTGGCTGAATGAAAAGAAATCTTAATACAAAGGGGTTCTAATAATCAAGCATCACGTTAGTTCAGGCAGGCCACGTCAGCCAAGCTCACATTAGCTGATAGCCCGCTGTTCATGACGTGTTCCAATCCAGTGTCGACATCTACAGCGGAACATATAAACTCCCATTCCTTCAGCATTTCCTCCATAGCATCGCTGCTCGCATTTAAACTCCCTCCTCAAATCCCAACTCCATCCAACCGAACCTTTAATCATTCTGACTATTTTGTTTTTCCTGTACAGTTCAAAACTTTGCAAGCTTTTCTATCATGTATTTGTATTTTCAAAACACATATGACTTTTTATTATAATATAATATATATAGCCTACTCCATAATATTTGTTCTTGCCTTGCAGTTTTAGTGGTTTCAGGCACACAAAAATATATAATTTCCATTGTTCTAATCATCCACTAGCTAAATGTCTCTTGTTCAAAGTCTTAAACGTCAGTCTCTTTTTTTTAATTATCTGCTGTCAGTTTTATTGAATTCCAAGAGGTGTGAGCTGTGCCAGAAGAAAACAATGGCTTGATGGCTTTACACATAGAAACAACAAATGGCTCAAGGCAGATTTGCTCTGAAGCCAAAAAGTAAAAATTTATGGCTAAACATCAGTGATCCATCACTCGAACTGATTATAGTCTCATGTGACTGAACAGTATGTGTGGCATGAAAAGCTTTGAGATACTTTGGCAATAGAGGTCACCTATGGGTCCAACATTTTTTATATTCATGAATAGTTCGTACAGCACAATAAGTAAGCTTCATAAGCTTCCAAAAGGGAGGAGTGTATACATGTTTTTATTTTATTTTGTGCAATATTGGTACTAATGTTGATGTCCAATGTAAAATCTGGGTCCTGAAACAAAGCCAGTTGGAGAAATGCTGGAAAGCAAAATTGCTATATTTAGATCTAGTGGAACTTCTTGTTTTGGCATTAGCCGCCCTCCACCAAACACTTTCATTAGCATCTGTGGACCTGTGTGCTGGTCTGTGTCACTAGGATTGATAGATACTTGTTTATATCATAAATTAAATGACATGTCCAACCAAGCCAAATGACTTAGGCTATGATAATTGTCAGCATACTACAGTTAAGGTGTTTGTATACTGTAAATGACTTACGCTACAATATGTGTGTATATAAATATATTTATCTTTACAATACTTAATGTAAAACATAAAAGCCAAGTTTTGTGGCTTTAGATATTCTAATCAAATGTTAATCAAAATAGTCAGTATAATCTGTTTAATTATCAATATGGCTGAAATAGAGTCAAGATGATGAATAGTTTGAATGCAGATATCAACTATGCCAAGTACGCCGTGAAGAAACAATGCCTCTCTGATCTGGGCACTATGCCCGACAGTATAAAATTACTAAAACTGAGTCATCAGCACATCATTTATGGAAGCAGGCTACTGTATTGCTATTAAAGTCTGTTGTATAATTTAGTTGGAAACTTGCAACTTATCATCATAAAACACCAGCCTGTGTAAGCTGCCAACATCCTATTACGGGAATGACACTGATTCACCCCGTTGAAGTAAGATAGACATTTACAACAGTGACCCAAATCCATGTCATTGATTAAACCCTGAGAGGTTCCATCTGATAGAGTTTTACTGGACTGGTGATGGACAGGAAACAAATATTACTATCTGGGTCACATGATACTGAAGCCACTGTTCTAATACGCTTCATTTGCTTAGGTTTATTTACATTGCACATCTGACCTATTGGTAATATTGACTTTCCCCCTTGGTCTGTCAAAATGACATTTATTTGACAAGTACACACACTACTGCTTACAACACTATTTTTAATCAGTGCTGACCTATTTATTAAATAAGCCTTTTAGGATATTTGTTATTATTACAACCATATGTTCCTTTTAAAAGATCAGAAAATTCATGAGGGAACATGGGTATTGGCCTGTTGCCCTGTTTTTCAGCTCTGCTTGTGAATTCAATATAAACAGTATGAAAATGTGATTAACACTGATCAGATGGAAATATCCCAATATCCCTTTCATGTTTAAGATATTGAGGTTTTATTTTGGTGTATAGAGTGACATAAGATTCAGCTCAGCCCAAACTCGTCCTTTTTATAAATATACAGTACTGTGCAAAAGTCTTAGGCATATTAATATCCCCCCCCCCCCCCCCCCCCCCAAAAAAAAAGGTTTTAAGTCAGTTATTTATATCTTTTGCTGTAGTGTGTCAGTAGGAAATATCAGTTTACATTTCCAAACATTCTTTTTGCCATTAATTGTAATAATCCAGTGAGATTTGTGTATGCACAAGGAGTCTGACAACAGCCGGTATGATCTGATCTCACCATCATCGAGTCCGTCTGTGATTACATGAAGAAACAGAAAAAAACTGAGACAAACTAAATCCAGAAGAACTGCGGGAACGTCTCCAAGATGCTTGAAGAACCCTTCCTGCAAAGCTACCTGAAAAACTACGCGCAAGTGTACCTGGACAAAAGCCGTTTTAAATGCAAAGGGTCGTTACACCATATATTGATTTGAATTAGTTAATAGAAGTTAAATCATAAATAAATTCAATTTCTGATTTTATTTTTGAAAGCTTTCTCACTTTACAGCATTTTAACACAAGTGCCAGTACTTTTCACAGTACTGTAGCTTTGCAGGAAGGTTTCTTCAAGCATCTTGGAGACGTTCCCGCAGTTCTTCTGGATTTAGTTTGTCTCAGTTTTTTCTGTTTCTTCATGTAATCACAGACGGACTCGATGATGGTGAGATCAGATCATACCGGCTGTTGTCAAGACTCCTTGTGCATACAGAAATCTCACTGGATTATTACAATTAATGGCAAAAAGAATGTTTGGAAATGTAAACTGATATTTCCTACTGACACACTACAGCAAAAGATATACAGACCCTTTCCAAAAAATTAGAATATCATGGAAAAGTTTATTTATTTCCATAATTCCATTCAAAACGTTAAACTTCCATAGATTATAGATTCAGGGCCCACAACTTAAACGATTTCAAGTATTTAGTTGCTTATTTGTACATAATTTGGGCTTCCAGCTCATAAAACCCATGAAAACAGGATTTAAAAAAATTTGAATATTACATGAAATCACACAGTAATTACACAGTGATACCATGGTCATTGAACCAGGTTTTGGTTCTTTTGGCAGTGTGGGCAGGTGCAAATCCTGCTGGAAAATGAAGGAAGCATGAAGTGCTCTGAAAATGTCCTGGTAGACGGCTGCGTTGACTCTGGATTTAATAAAGCACAGTGGACCAAAGTCCTCTTTTCTGATGAGAGCAAATTTTGCATCTCATTTGGAAACCAAGGTCTCAGAGTCTGGAGGAAGAATGGAGAGGCACACAATCCAAGATGCTTGAAGTCCAGTGTGAAGTTTCCACAGTCTGTGTTGGTTTGGGGAGCCATGTCATCGGCTGGTGTTGTCCACTGTGCTGTCCACTCAACGCAGCCGTCTACCAGGACATTTTCAGAGCACTTCATGCTTCCTTCAGCAGGCAAGCTTTATGGAGATGCTGACTTCATTTTCCAGCAGGATTTGCACCTGCCCACACTGCCAAAAGAACCAAAACCTGGTTCAATGACCATGGTATCACTGTGTAATTACTGTGTGATTTCATGTAATATTCAAATTTTTTGAAATCCTGTTTTCGTGGGTTTTATGAGCTGGAAGCCCAAATTATGTACAAATAAACAACTAAATACTTGAAATCGTTTAAGTTGTGGGCCCTGAATCTATAATCT
Source organism: Squalius cephalus (assembly GCF_949319135.1). Classification (NCBI taxonomy): domain Eukaryota; kingdom Metazoa; phylum Chordata; class Actinopteri; order Cypriniformes; family Leuciscidae; genus Squalius; species Squalius cephalus. The sequence goes on from NC_137130.1 coordinate 11,516,778, forward strand.
ATGGAAGTTTAACGTTTTGAATGGAATTATGGAAATAAATAAACTTTTCCGTGATATTCTAATTTTTTGGAAAGGGTCTGTATTCTCATACCCAAATCGTCACTTTTTCGTCACTTTCTGACATTCGTCAATATCCGACGCACAAAGCACCCTTTAGCGTCCATATGAGACGCATAACCCTACCACAGACCTAAACCTACCCATAACCGAAGCGTCTCATATTGACGCCAAGGGTGCTTTGTGCGTCGGATATTGACGAACTTCCGAAAGCGTCAGTAACATGACGCCTAAACCTACCCATAACCCGAAGCGTCTCATATGGACGCTAAAGGGTGCTTTGTGCGTCGGATATTGACGAATGTCAGAAAGTGACGAATTGGGTATGAGAATGTGTTGAAATAACTGACTTAAAACCATTTTTTTGGGGGGACGGGGGGTGGGGGATATTAACAAGACTTTTGCACAGTACTTAGAAGAAGAGAATGCTTATAATAAATAATATATTTCCTGGGGCAAAGAGAACCCAAAGGACTTATGTATGCCTCAAGTAATTCACTTTGTTTTTGGTAAGTTTACACATGGATTTTATTTTGCTTTACTTGAATAGTTCACTGGAGAATTCTGTCATCATTTAATCACCCTGATGCATTGCAAATCCACTTGTCTTTCTTCCATGGAACAGAAAAGCTGAATATTTGAAGAATATCCTGAACACTCTTTTCATTACAATCGAAGTGAATGAGTTTTGAGGTTGTTAAGCTCCAAAATGACAAAATAGCATAATTAAAGTGGTGCGTTTGACTGGCATTAAATTTCAAGTCATATAGATTTGTGTAAAATACAGACAATTTTTTTTTTTTTTTTTTAGTTTGAGTTTCTGAATTTTTGAGTTTGACGTAGTTGACAATCTGGTCTAAATTATGTGGTTCTTGAGTTCAACTGCAGTTGCAATACAGTTTTTGGGTGAACTAATCCTTTAAAGTTTAAACAAATAATTAACAAACCTTCTTTTATTGTTATCAGGAGTTTTCTTTCACCGAGCCACTTGAGCTTTTACTGACATCCATTAGAGAATATCTTAAATGTGGCATTTCTCTTTTCATATATTTCTGACCTTTTCTTACTTTGACTGTAAATATGTTATCAGGCTTTTATACGGGTTTTGACATTTAGCAGATGCTTTTTATGCAAAATGACTCACAGTTCACTTAGTAAAGGGCTGGTCCTCCAGGAACAGCCTGAGGTTAAGTAGCTTGCTCAAAGGAACAATGGTGACAGTTCATGAATCTGCCTTTCTGGGATCCAGAGCTTTGATCACTAGGCAACTATCACCACTGAAGTTGTTTGGCTCGTTTTTTTCCCCTTCAAAATCATTTTCAGAGTAACACTGTCCATTGTCTGTATGGCCAAGGACAGAGCTAATACACATTTAAACGCATTTTGAAGATCAGTGCAAAAAGCAGTGATGAATTAAAAATAAACACTTTTTGTTATAATGGTTGAAACTCTCTTCACATCCTGATAGCAATCAATAGAAGTGGTCAAAATATTAAATGATTATATATCTGTGGAAGTCTCAGGACCAAAAAATGTTGTAGACACTCAACGAGCACCACAAACAGTCCTCCCGTACCAAAACATCTATACATGAATATCAGTCACGTGACCTCTTATGTCATCCGTTCTTTTTCCAGTTGACTGCCGCCATCTTGAGTACCTACCGACTGTCTATGGTACAGACAAGCACTAATTAGCTAGCTTGCTACTATTTACAGCTTCGTACGGATACAGTAAATGGCTACGAAAGACAACATTTCGCACCTCGACTGCCATGAAAAGAAACGCGACTTTCAAAAAATAATATCGTTAGGGTGTGATCCCTTCGCGATACCTGATGCGTACTTCCAAACTACCAATCTTGGCATTCAATGATATTATATGTTGATCCGACTATTTTGAGCGTGTATTTAAATGGTCCGGGGCAGAACTTTTGCCAAGCGTGTCAGAGGTTCTGGGTTCTAATCCGCACTCACATAGTTTTTTTTTTTCATCAAAACCGATTATGTTTATCAGTGGTTGTATATCAGGCAGGGACACGTTTGTGTGCAGTTTGTTTTGTAATTTCACCGGAAGGAATAGAGAGTCTCTCCACATATCCGAGTGAAGACTGTGCGCGAGCCACAAACAAACACAGTATCCCCGCCACTGATCGCAGCGGCAACGAGCACTTTGATCACTTGATTTCAGAAATAACACATTTCAGCGCTAGATCGCCTCTTATTCAACAAACGAACGAGATCAATGCTCTGCTAGTTAACTGGAGATGTTTTGTTTATTTGTACATTCGTGCCGCGAAATGTTTCAAAAGTGGTGGGGACATGTCCCTCCCGCAAATTACGGCGTCTTTTTTCGTCCTGAGGTAGCCTGTAAAATAATATTTTGGGGTCTCCTTTTTTGTTGTTGCAAACATAGACTGTAAAAAAAGATGGACGACGCCCCTTCGCTCTCTTCCATTGATGAGAACTGAAGCCACCAGTGTCCCGATATGGCGCTGACATATTGGAACTTGAGTCTGCGCAGTAGCGATCTCGGGACCAGACCTGCGCAGTAGTGAGCGGGAAGTAAAGCCGCGAAATCAATGCTCTGCCCTCACTATCGCAGAATGCACTCAGGGAGATGCATTCCATTAAAATGCAATCCATTAAAAACTTACTTAAGCTAGAAAATGACTGTCTTCTAGAGCTGCTGTACAGTCAAAACAATCTGTATTGTAAAAAGCGCTATATAAATGAAGGTGACGACTAAATTCCGTTGGAGCAATTCATTCCCCCAAACGCCCAGGGATAAAGATGTACACAGAATGGACACTGAAGCAGAGAATATGGGCTGAGGAGGGTCTTGATGTGGGATGGACACACAATCTCTCTGATTGAAACCATTGCCAGTTCATGATGGCTTATCAAAGCATGAGGCCTGAGCCAGCCAAGCATTCTGTGGAATGAACCGCTGTGGCAGATATAGATTTAACAATTCAGTTCAAGGACACACTACAAAAATTATGTTTATGGGCGCTTGTGGACCATTAGAAGAGTCTGTAATTTTATTAAATAAAATATTTAAAAAATCAATTTTAAATCTGAATTTTAAACAACTTTGCTTTTAAAGGGATCAGGGGAACGATGGGTTGTCAGGTTGGTCACATGTTCTTGAAAACTCTTTAACAGTCAAGTGAGGGCAGCACTATGTTTACTCTTCTAAAAGGTCATGTCTGAATCTCACTTGGGTAAACGTAAGTGGTTCTGTGACCCGGTGGAGGACAGACTTCAAGAAGAATGTAATAGGAGAAGAAGAGTTTATCAATTATATTTCACTCACTATACGTCACATGAGAATCCAGTGTTGTTTCAGGTGGCTTAAGGGAGTCTTCCAATGAGGTGGTTAGTAAGACATTGAACCTAGTATATATATATATTGTATATATATATTGTTATATGTAATTTTATATATAACATTTATTCAAGAAACATTTATTATCATTATCAATATTGAGAACAGTTTGATATTGAACAGTTTGCTGCTTGACATTTTTGTGAAAACATTTTTTTCAGGATTTTTTTATTTTTTTGTGTTGTATTTTTTGTGCAATGTAAAAATCTTTACTGCGACTTTTGATAAATTTCTTCAGAAAAAAAAAGCAATTTACAGTAAACTGGTACTGTAATTTGGTAAATATGTAAACTGATAGTGCTTCATGTTAATTTTAAATCCAGTGTTCATTGCTTGATTGCACAATAAATATTCTGACTTTGTCATAAAATAATATAACTGCTCAGATCAATCCTGCAGTTGAGCTGTGAAGCTGTCGAGATTATGTTGTTGAGGGGAGAAAGTATAATAAGAGTCATAAAAAAGATTTGAACCTTCCTAGCAACATGAAGTCAAATTTTTTTGCCACAACCCAAGATCAGACCTTCCGGTCAAATTGAGCATCAAGACAAGGAGGGCAATTATCAGAAAAGGGTCTAAGAGGCCAGCTATACGGCAACGAAATCAAAACTATCCAGACTTCAACAATCTCTTTGGCACTTTACAGACTGAGCCTCTTTGGGAGGGAGGCGAAATAGCAATATTAAGTCGTGCCTATAGAGTTTGCTATAGAAGCCATTTTTGAAACAACTTGAAACCTTCTTGAAGGGAATATTGTTGTCTGATGAGACTAAAGCAGAGTTGTCTAGCTTAAAGCAATGTATTATGTTTAGTGCCAACCATAGCCAAATACAAGCCAACCCTAACCAAATACACGTAATACTATGTTAAGCATAGTTGATTATTTGATATTAGAGCAAATTAGCTCAACACACACACACACACACACCCACCCACACACACACACACACACACACACACACACACACACACATATATATATATATATATATATATATATATATATATATATAATATTTATATTATAATATTTAATTCAGGTATTACAATATTCTGTAAATATACAGTATATTGAAGAAACAAAATGTAGGGGGAGTAAATATGTTCTAAGGACATTTTTGGAGCAATGCAGAATGTTGTAACAAAGGATATTCATCAACAAAGACTTTTAACAAGTCTCCTTATGTGCCATCTGCCTCATTAACCTTGCTATGCTCCTCGATTGCAAAATTGGCCAGCCTTAAAAAATCAATATGCTGGACTGAGCGATAAAGAAAGTGGAATTTTTGAGAGCTTTGCTGCCGAACTGACTGCTACCATTTAGGAAATAGAGTAACTGCTCGACCCTTTGTCCTGAACTTCTTAATTACAGTAATCATGTGTAATTAGACAATGGTGTCTTAAAAATTCATGCAGTATTTAACTTTGACATGATATTGATGTCTTGATGCTTTTAATCACTGGCATACATTCAAAGGATGCGGAGTAATTTGTTATATTCTGATTTAAGAGCGGTGTTCCTTTCTTTGAGCCTCAATTTCAAGATGCAGAAAATTCTGTAACTAAACGGATAATTTCAGATTATCTGAAGGAACTGATGCCCTAATTTTTAGGCCAACCTGGATGGATCATTCATAATGGGATCCCTCTGGAATTTCGAAAGGGTTTTTAGAGTAGTGGTTTATACACTGTTTATACATAAGTTTTGGGCCACAAAATGAATTAATTTATTCACAAATTACATTTAAAAAAATATACAAATGGAAAACAGTTACTTTAAATTTTAATAATCTTTACCATACAGTACGCATCTTTCAAAAACATTAAAAAAAATGTTCCAGAAGAAACCAATGGCAAGAAAATGCTAATTCTCTTTTGGATTTTAGGACAATGAGCTGAACAACTCTATTGAAATAGTGCATTTATTTGAGAGGATGATACAGTTTCAATTTCAGTAACCACAGCAGGATTCGGGTCTGTTGTTGTTGACCGGACTGGCTGACTTCATTGAGTGATTTCATCTCTTTGATCAGTGATCTGTGTGACCAGATGCTCAGGTTACGGGAGCGAGAGCGAGCCCTTGAGAGATCAAAGACAAACAATTCCTACCTCATCTGAAGTTGTAAGCACAGAATTAAGCGACTGGATTAACTCATCCTCAGTTGAACGCTAGGCTGTCCCAGAGCGAGTGATGTTTGACAGTCAGGGTGAATGTTTTACCAGGCTTATATTGGAAGCAGAGAATTCTGCTTTGAAAAGTAAATCTAGCTTTGTTGTCTCAGAGGATCTTGAAATGAACTGTATTGATGATATTGATAGTATTTAATAAATTATATTACTTTGCAGCTCTTGATTTTGATTGGTTAATTTCAACATTAAGTGGTAATATTATTTTTTTGTAAATGAAAGCTATACTTGATTACTGTCCATGACAACATATTAGTGCTACACTGTGAAAAAACTAAACTAAACTAAAAACCGGCAATTGTAGCCTGAACTATACACAAGGCTATATTATATATAGTTAACTAATATCTAACACATAATCAAAAGGGCACATTCACACGAGTTGCAGGAAGAAAGTAAAAGTAAAAGTTTTAAGAGAGTGATCAAATCCCAAGTTTCTTGCAATACATGTTTAAGGCGGGCTTTGCGGCAAAACTTAACTTAGAGCATGAGACTCTCAACGGAAAAGAACTAAGTAAAAGAAAGTAGCCTAAGTGAGACGAGAGCTTGAATAAAGTTGCTCGGTGTGACTATTTCTCCTCATCTCACCATAAATTACATGTTATTTGATTAGTCCCATGCTCTCTTAACTTCCCCGCTTTTAGTACAATTTAGACATGATTTATAGAATAGGAATATGATACATTTTACACAGATTTGATTCACACAAAAACTGAGATGAGACTTTCAATCAACCATTCAATAGTTATGACAATTGCATGAATTATGTGCATAATAGTCACATAATATAGGTTGTAGACATGATATTTAATTATGCAGTTAAACAATGTTTGATTTTAAGTCCGTCTAGCATTGTTTTGGCATGATCTGATGCATTTTGATATGTCAAAAGTCTCCGGTGATTTCAACCCTGTGTTTAAGAGGTCAGAAAGAGGTCATTTGGAAAGATGATCTGTTTTGGATCTCTGTCTTGGGGGTCACATGCTCCTTGGTGTTTTCCTTGTGTGGCTCAAGCTTGTGCCATCTCCAAACCAATCCGTCTGCCTAACGTTGACTTCTTAAGTGCTCTTTCCTCTAGATGGGATTACTTTTTTATAAGTGTTCTCTGTTTCAGAGTTAGTCTGTTTCAAGCTGAATGGCGTCCCAAATGACAGATCATCTGATTTAGGGTCCGCAGTGTTGATTTGGAATTTGCTACTTTCACAGTTCTGAAGGAGTCATTTGTGTCTGATTCGCTCTCAGTATGGAATAAGTAGGATAATATATAGTCAGTCAATTACTATCACAAAATAACCCCCTTCAGAGCGATACAATGACAATAATGATAAATGCCAACTGACTGTGCATTATCCTTTACATAAACATTTGCTCAGTAAGAAGCAGCTCACAAGATCTTTGCTTAGCCACACACTCTTTTCCTGAAACTGTTTCAGCTTTACAGGAGAAATTAGTCAACATATGCTCTTCCTCTCTGCTGACTTAGCAGGGTGACCCATGAGATCTGCGGTTTAGTTTTGAGCGTGTTGTATTATCTTAGCAAGGAGAACATATTTGTTGTCACGGTCACCCAGCATTTGCAGATCCAGGGTGGCATCTACGCTATAATGACATCTTGATAACTGTGACTTGTCTGGACAATTCTCAACTTCATGGTTCACTAGTTTGATAGCAGGAACAGTTATGTGCCTGGGAGCGAAACAGTTTGATACGGTAAACCTGAGAGATTTGATGCCAATGTGTCAGACATTGAGTTTCTTTCTCTCTGCAAGCCTCATTGAGCTGAGGAACATGCGCCATGTCCTGGCATTCAGCTCTCAACTTATGCCCAGTCCGAGAGGAATTTGTTAATAGCTCTACCCCCTGATTGTGATGCCATCTGTTCTGAAACAAGTTGTCAAGGGGAAAACGTGAATTTGTAAGTGCTGTAATTTTACATGCTTCTTTCAATCACTTCTCAGTTCATAACGTCCAAAGTGGTTTTATCAGTTACATACAGCTCACAGAATGGTTTGGACTTCACACTGTGCACTGTGAAAAATGTAAGTGAACTTATGATTCACAACAGGACGTTTTTTATGAGACGTAGATGACCACATCATCCAAAAGACAATCTTGATGGCAATGTTGTTTGCCTTTCCCCACTCAGCATCTGTTGTCCCTGGTTTTTATATACCTCGCTTCTCCCTTGATGATAAAATAATGGGGCAATTTTCCACATCAGAGCATGATTTCCATGCTCAATTGTCATGTCTCAGGCGTCTACAGATCAGACATACAGGCAGAGCCACAAAAGACCCCTTACAGTTTCTCACTCAGCAGTGCTTTCTCAATTGTTGTATTTATGTTTTTAATATGACACAAAATAAAATAGTTCACCCAAAAAATTTTGCCATCATTTACAATGAAAATCAGTGGGGTTATTATATTATATTATATTATATTATATTATATTATATTATATTATACAACAGTTCTTTCTGGTTCCCGAATCTGATTGGCTGAGAGCCTTTTCCAGCTGTGTGATATTCACCAAGTAACAGCACTCTAACCGCTTCAAAGTTTGTATCACTTCGCTTGTGGCGACTGTCATGGCGGTCGAGCAAATCCACCATTTTTTTTTTTTTTAATTCTACTGTTGTTGTGTCACGAAATGTAGTTTTAAGAGTTTTTTAGGCGAGAGTGTTATTTAGACCTCAAATGCGACTTATATAATCATAGAGCCTATTTTACAATCTGTTGAGATGCTTCCAGTAGCACCTCATTGCAGTACACGAGATCCAGGGGGCGGAGTTGGATCCAGATCTAAAGGGTGGAGATCGGTAGGTTTAGGGGTGGGTTTAGGGATCAGGGGGTGGAGATGGGTAGGTTTAGGTATATGTAAGGTGGGAGGAGTTGGATCTGGATCAAACTCCTCCCCCTGGATTTCATGTTCTGCAGTGAGGACCATCTCCATGTAGAATCAGATAGTGGTTAAACATGAGATATAATTAATTTGGGGTATATCAAACAGGCAATCTTTGGTCTTATTTATCTATTACTTGTTCCAGAGCAAATCGATTTTGGTTAAGGGGAAAATCAAGTTTCATAACTTTATATTTAGGCTATATTTCACTTAAATCCTGTAGGCCTACTAGAGTGCTGCTTGTAAGTTTGACTGAATTGTTTGCTTGTGTTTATTTCCTATTGTCTTTTATAATGGCTATTGTTGTTCAAGAAATATATTTTTTTAATAAATAATATATATGCCGTATTTGATATTGAGAAAGGATCGTGATATGGACTTCGGTGAAAGTTAAATTATTACGCCATTAGATGGCAGCAAAGACTGTCTTTACAAGTGAGTCAGAACAAGGAATTTGTTTTAGCACTGTCATGGGAAGGACAAAGACGAACAAATCGCTTTCCTCAGTGGATATTCATACTGAGTTTTTGGATATAATATTATGGACATCGACCCGAAGAATGAATGCTATATCAGATGCAGATAATACACTTGTTTAGCCGATCTCCCTCTCATAATAACATAATACTGTAGTAATACAACAAGCTTCAATGAAGCGACTCAACGTTCCTTCAAAAGTGTTTTAGAATTTGTAATGGGGTCTTGGGCTCAACTGTTAAACTGTCAACTTCCATAGTGAAGGAAGTAGGCTAGGCTAGTTCTGCACAAAACAGGGGTTCCCTTTCGTCAGCAGGGAACTCCGACGCCTCGTCGGGGGAGTTCCCCTGACGAATTGGGATCACGCTAGGGAGACCAATTGCCTTCGAGTGAATTAAAACGAGCCAATGAACATTGGCATGCAACATTTGCATTCCGCAGCCCGCCTACTAGCGCGGGTATAAAGCCCGGAAGCAAACATTGCATCATCGCTTTCTGCTTCGGAGCCGACCGGTTGTGTCCTCTCTGAGTGAATGAGCTTAAGATTGTATCTTTCTTACGCTCTACAAGTCTGCTGTTTCAGGAGGGGAGCTTTCTGTGTTGGTGAGACGGCGCTTCAGCGACCACGCGATTCCTGTCTGCCGGCTGCGTCTACACTGTTAATTCAAAAGCTGTTTTCACAGCTGGTAAACGGTTGAGTGCGCACAGCGGGCTTGCAGTTTCCCCGCTGTGTCGCCGCGTTGGATCCCTGTGTGCTTCAGCACAATAAAGAGAGTACTTTCTTCCTGAAAGAGCAACACGAGTGAAGATCGCGTCCTTTTCAGGATGACGTTTCACTCGTGTGTTTCTGGATGCGATCGTTTCCTGTCCTCATTGACGGCCACGACCGCTGTTTCACATGCCTAATCGGTGTGTTGAAGCTGCGTTCGTGGGTGGTTCATGCTCTCTCATGAGTGCATGACCACGTCGGCACGTTGTTCGTCTCCCCTTTTTAAAGGATCGAGCCGTTCAGCGTGCCGTGTGCCGTCGAGCGCCGGCTGACAGCGCGGGTTGTCACGGCAACTCAGCGCGCGTCATTCGGCGCTCTAGATGCGCGGCCGAGACTCGTGTGCCTCTACGAGGTTGAGTCCCATTTGCTTGTTCCCCAATTTAGTTCCTTTTCTAAAAAGAGGACTACTTTGGTTAATGAGCATTTGGTGGTCTGAGGGTTACAGTGTGGAACGTCTCGCCAGGTGAAAGACCCTCACGAGCTTCCTACTCCTCTAGCGCATCGCAAACATGCTGAGACTGTGTTCGTGGGTGGTTTATGCTTTCTTATGAGAGCATGACCACGTCGGCACGTTGTTCGCCTTGCCTGCAGGCTTGAGCGCTCAGCGTGCCGTGTGTCATCAAGGCGATGGCCACGTTCACTGTCTTGCATGCCTGGTTGACGGCCATGATCACTGTTTCACATGCCTAATCAGTGTGTTGAGACTGTGTTCGTGGGTGGTTCATGTTCTCTCATGAGTGCATGACCACGTCGGCACGTTGTTCGTCTCCCCTTTCTCGTAAAGGCTTGAGCCGCTCCGCATGCCGTGTGCCGTCGAGGCTTTCGGATGGGATTCTGGTCTTTCTCATGAGGGACCAAGCATTTCATTCGGGGCCCCAGGGGAGGGCAGATGTCGATTGCTACATCGGAGAGAGGGCTGTTATACTCTGAAAATGTGTGTGAAAAATTTTTTGGCAGTATGGAAGCTTTTTGGTGCCAATATGGCAAGCCAAACATGCCTAAATCTGCAGAAGTTTTTCCTCTCTCACTACCCCTGCACTTTCACTGCACGTGGGTAGTTCTGACTCGGGGTGGAGCTGCGCTTAGTGACTGACCGTGATTAGTCACAACGCTGGCCCTCGGTCAGACGATGTCCACATTAGTGGTCCAGGAGCGCCTCAAAACCAGCCCGCTCAGAGTTTGTTTCCCCCTAGCAAATAGGTAGGGAAATGACTCTGAGAGAAGCGACCAGAGTATGTGACGTTCTGCTCTTCGGGAGTGCGTGTCATCACCACTCCTTCCCCCGGGGGAGGGCCGGGTGGAGAATTTTGTTTCTGTTCCGCCGCTGGTCATCCAGTCAGCGGTACCCAAAGTTTGAGCAGTCCACTTCCTCTAAGTCGCTCACGGGCCCCAGCGCTCAGATGGCAGTGAGGGCTTCGGCCTCGTCACTCTCGTCTCTCGCTGGGTGAGGCGGAAACCAGGACTCGATGCCCCCGGGCTCGCTCCTCGTTTCCCCTCACGGTCGAGACTGGCAGTTAAATAAGACCAGTCTCCTCCGTCCGAGAGGGTCAGAATGGCAGTGCACGCCGCCCCCGAGCTGCGCCGCTCTCGTTCCCCTCTCCCCAGCTCTCAGATAGCAGTGGCGCCACCCCGGTCACGTCACTCCTGTCTGCTGCTGGGTGGGAAGGTACGGAGACCAGCAGCCGCCCTTGGGCCTCGCTCCTCGTCTCCTCCCCTTCTCTCGCCAGGCGACAGCCCGCAGCAGAACACTCTAGGGTCTTCTCTGCCGTCTGTCCCCCGGTGGAGGCAGGTAGGTGTTGTCCAAATACACACCCAGACCCCGCTCTCGGCCGCTACAATGCCACCGGAGCCGTGTCCCTGCCTTCCGCCTCGCTGCCCCTCCGCGGGTACGCCGGCGGTGCGGGTGGGCTCGTTGCGGCAGTTTCTCGGAGCCTGGCTAGCGCTCCCGAGGCCGTCGCACTGGCTCATCCACACCATCCGGCTCGGCTATGCAATTCAGTTTGCACGCCGGCCTCCCAAGTTCAGGGGCATCCACTTCACCCGTGTGCGTCTAGTGGATGCTCCGGTCTTGCGGAAAGAGATCGACGTCCTGCTGGCGAAGGACGCGATCGAGCCGGTCCCTCCAGCCGATATGAGGTCAGGGTTTTACAGCCCTTACTTCATTGTACCCAAGAAAGGCGGTGGGTTACGGCCAATCCTGGATCTGCGAGTATTGAATCGGGCCCTGCACAAGCTCCCGTTCAAGATGCTCACACAGAAACGCATTTTCGAGTGCATCCGTCCCCAGGATTGGTTTGCAGCGATCGACCTGAAGGACGCGTACTTTCATGTCTCGATTCTTCCTCGACACAGACCATTTCTTCGGTTTGCTTTCGAGGGTCGAGCATATCAGTACAAGGTCCTACCCTTCGGGCTGGCCCTGTCGCCCCGTGTCTTCACGAAAGTCGCGGAGGCGGCCATTGTTCCCATGAGAGAACAAGGCGTTCGCATTCTCAACTATCTCGACGACTGGCTCATTCTGGCTCACTCGCGAGATGTGTTGTGCGATCACAGGGACATGGTGCTCCGTCACCTCAGTCAGTTGGGGCTTCAGGTCAACTGGGAGAAGAGCAAACTCTGCCCCGTGCAGAGGATCTCTTATCTCGGTATGGAACTGGACTCAGTCGCTCAGACTGCGCGCCTCACAGAGGAGCGCGTCCAGTCAGTGCTCACCTGTCTCAAGTCCTTTCGAGGCAGGACAGCGGTCCCACTGAAACAGTTTCAGAGGCTCCTGGGGCATATGGCAGCCGCAGCCGCAGTAACGCCGCTCGGCTTGTTGCATATGAGACCGCTCCAGCACTGGCTTCACGATCGAGTCCCGAGGTGGGCGTGGCAGAGCGGCACGTTCCGGGTCAAAGTCACCCTGCACTGTCGCCAAACCTTCACCCCTTGGTCGGATCCTGGGTTTCTACGGGCCGGAGTGCCCCTAGTCCAGGTTTCCAGGCATGCTGTGGTGTTCACACATGCTTCTGCCAAGGGTTGGGGGGCCACGTACAAAGGGCATGCAGTCTCGGGTCTGTGGACGGGGCCCCAGCTGCATTGGCACATCAACTGCCTAGAGTTGCAAGCAGTACGCTTGGCCTTGTGTCGCCTCAAGGGGTTTCTCAGACACAAGCACGTACTGGTCCGTACGGACAGCACTGCGACCGTTGCGTACATCAACCGACAAGGTGGTCTGCGCTCCCGTCGTATGTCGCGACTCGCCTCCCACCTCCTCCTATGGAGTCAGAAGCATCTGAGGTCGCTTCGTGCCGTTCATGTCCCAGGGGAGTTCAATTGTGTGGCCGACGAGCTTTCACGTCAGCCTCCCCTTCCGGGAGAATGGCGACTCCATCCCCAGGTGGTCCAGCTGATTTGGCGAATCTTCGGAGCCGCACAGGTAGACCTGTTTGCCTCTCCGGACACGACCCATTGCCAGTGGTATTACTCCCTGACCAAAGGAACTCTCGGCACGGATGCCCTGGCACACAGCTGGCCCCGGGACCTACGCAAATATGCGTTTCCCCCAGTGAGCCTTCTTGCACAGACTCTGTGCAAGGTCAGGGAGGACGAGGAGCAGGTCCTTTTGGTGGCCCCGTATTGGCCAACCCGGACTTGGTTCCCAGAACTCATGCTCCTCGCGACAGCCCCTCCTTGGCCGATTCCTCTGAGGAAGGACCTTCTTTCTCAGAGACGGGGCTCTCTATGGCACCCGCGTCCAGACCTCTGGAAACTCCATGTCTGGTCCCTGGACGGGACGCGGAGGTTCTAGATGGCCTGCCACAGGCAGTGGTAGATACCATCTCCTCAGCTAGAGCCCCCTCTACGAGGCGCCTCTATGCTCTGAAGTGGAACCTGTTCGTCGGCTGGTGTTCTTCTCACGGGGAGAACCCACGAACTTGCCCGATCAGAGTCGTGCTCTCTTTCCTACAAGAGGGGTTGGAGCGAAGGCTGTCTCCCTCCACCCTCAAAGTGTATGTTGCCGCAATAGCCGCACATCACGATGTAGTTGAAGGTAAGTCCGTGGGGAAGCACGACCTGGTCATCAGATTCCTCAAGGGTGCTAGGAGGCTAAATCCACCTCGCAACTTGCACCCTGTACCCTCTTGGGACTTAACTCTGGTGCTTAAAGCACTTCAAAGTCCTCCCTTTGAGCCTTTGATGTCAGTTGAGCTTAATATCCTGTCCATTAAGACAGCGCTCCTGTTAGCATTGGCTTCCTTCAAGAGGGTGGGGGATCTGCAGGCTTTTTCGGTCGACGAATCGTGCCTAGAGTTCGGGCCTGGCCTTTCTCAGGTTATATTGAGACCCAGGCTCGGATATGTGCCCAAGGTTCCTACCACTCCCTTCGCGGACCAGGTAGTGAACCTGCAAGCGCTGCCCCAGGAGGAGGCAGACCCAGCCCTAGCTTTTCTCTGTCCCGTCCTGGCCCTCCGGGTTTATATAGACAGAACGCAAAGCTTCAGGACCTCAGATCAGCTCTTTGTTTGTTACGGAGGCCAGCAGAAGGGGAAGGCTGTCTCCAAGCAGAGGTTAGCCCACTGGCTAGTGGACGCTATCACCAGCGCTTATGAGTCCCAAGGTGAGCCCTGCCCGCCCAGGTTGCGAGCTCACTCCACTAGGGGTGTTGCCGCTTCCTGGGCTCTGGCACAAGGCGCCTCGCTAACAGACATTTGTAGAGCTGCGGGCTGGGCGACACCGAACACGTTCGCTAGGTTTTATAGCCTACGTGTGGAACCTGTTTCCTCCCGAGTACTCGCTACGGCCAGTAATTAGAGGGAATAGGTGTGTCGGCTTGCGACGCCATTCCGTGAGCGGATACGTGCGTCTTTTGCTCCGTTGGTTACCCAACAAACGGCTAACCTCGTGAGTTCCTCCATCACCCCTCCGGTGCCAGGCGTTGCGGACCGCCCGGCACCAGGTCTGCTACCTTCAGTAAGGAGTTGCTAGTAGACTGGGTGCTTTTCCAGTGGTCCCTGCGGTGACCCATGATTGCCACGTGCAGTTCAGCCGTGTCTTCCCCTTGACAGACTCATTCTGTCGTCCCTGTTGAGTACGCTCCACACTCCTCCGGACTGGGACTACCTTCAAGGACTGCCATATGTTTCACTACCCTACGTGGTTAGTACATGTGTGTATTTGAGGGCCTTCCTCTAGGCTGCCTCAGCTTCCGCAGCGTTCCCCCCCATTATTATTTTCCTTGGGGACGGGCACGCTTTCCCAGTGTTATCCAATATCCACTGATTGGGTCTTGTGGAACAGCAGTGTGATTCCCTAGCTAGCTCCCGCAAAATTTCTGGAAACTGCTGCAGGGCTGTAGCTTAGCTGGGCGCTGGAAGGGGCCAGCACCATGGCGTTTTGGTAGGGATCCCAATTCGTCAGGGGAACTCCCCCGACGAGGCGTCGGAGTTCCCTGCTGACGAAAGGGAACGTCTCGGTTACGTATGGTAACCCTCGTTCCCTGAGTCCAGGGAACGGAGACGCCTCGTCCCGTCGCCATGTTGCTGTACCTTCGCGGAGGGCTGGACACTGTTCGGCTCCTCAGCGAAAAGCGATGATGCAATGTTTGCTTCCGGGCTTTATACCCGCGCTAGTAGGCGGGCTGCGGAATGCAAATGTTGCATGCCAATGTTCATTGGCTCGTTTTAATTCACTCGAAGGCAATTGGTCTCCCTAGCGTGATCCCAATTCGTCAGGGGAACTCCCCCGACGAGGCGTCTCCGTTCCCTGGACTCAGGGAATGAGGGTTACCATACGTAACCGAGACGTTTTAAAGACCCTCCGTTGTTGTTTCTTATGTACTCACGTGTGACGTCAAACTGTTGTAAACGCAATATCATATCTGTATACCAGCCATATTACACTGCTACAAATGTGATATTGCGTTTATACAACTTTTATTATTTATTAATTTATTATTGTATTATTTATTAATTAACTCCATTTGTATTATTATGTTACTTACGATTTCAAGTAAAACATAAAAATTTAGCATATTAGCCTTGCACTGTGGTGAACAAAACAGAAGTAAATTTTTAATTGCAATTAATTGTATGACAATTAGCTAATCATCAGCAAACTCATGATTGTGACGGGCCTATATTTTGGACCCCTCTGACATTCATTAAATGCACAAAATCATTTGAATAATCATTCTTTTTTTTTTCTTTCTTTTTTTCATATTTTGCTGAACAATTCATTTAAAATTTCAGATCTCTGTGCAAAAACGAAATTGCCTTATACCCACATTACAAATAATTATAAACATTACACTTATTGTTTTCTTTTTCTGTGTTGTGGCATGAATGACTCACAGCAAAATACATTTTTCAGGGCATAATGTGAAAGCATAATAAATGATTAAGAGCAAAATGTCTTCCCACTTACTTTAACATTGCAGACCTCACAGTATGAGGTCTGTCTCCTGTAGTGCAGTGGGGTTGGAGGCTTGTCTCGGATTTTTCATGGATATTTCTGGAATCATGAAAGAACAGTTCACCAGAGGGCAAGTCTTGGCTGTCAATGGTTATTTTTCACTAGGGCTAAGGTTGCACTTTATGCCTACACTGCAGTAGTATGCACACAGAACAGATGTTCATCACAGCATCTTAAAGGCACATGGGAAAAACAGTAAAGACTTTCAAAGGAGACACTCTACAGGGGTCTATGAATAAACAGACTGGTGTTGGAAATAATGAGGGAATAAGGAAAACTGCCAGATGATCATAGTTAACTAGATTATTACTGTTATCAAGACCTTTACCTTGACTGCTGGTGGAATGATCTGCCTAACCAGACCAGAGCTGCTGAGTCCGTAGCCATTTTCAAGAAATTGCTGAAGACACATCTTTTTCGGCAGCACTTGATCCAGTAATACTAACACTTTCTCTTCTGTTCTATTTATATATATAAACAAATAAAAAAATAAAAAAATAAATGGCATGTGCTGTGTTAGATTAAACTGAGAAGTGTCATAGCACTTGCATATTGTTGTCCTGCTGTTAGTTTAACTGCTTCTATTGTTCTCATTTGTAAATCGCTTTGGATAAAAGCGTCTGCTAAATTAATAAATGTAAATGTAAATCAATGTGCTGTATCAAAATGAGATCAACCTAGACCTTACTGCGGTGAATAAAAAAAAAATCACACAATTGACTATGTGTGACCTCAGCAGGAAAGTGGTGGAGCAGTTTTAATGAGATGGATTTCATTCAACCAAGTACACAAAATTCATTTGAATTGATTAGTGGCAAAAAAACTTTTCTGAAACTTCTCCTTTCACATTACCAGAACACATCTCAATGAGATCGTTTTAAAACCTTTAGAACTTTATTTGGAGATAATTTGAGTTTAAGTTCTTGGAATAAAATTAAAGCACAAACACAGTTTAGTTTCAGCCTCAGATGGCCCGCCCACAGACCACAGATGCACAAAGCCTGTTCACTGACCATCTTGCAAATTCATTTTTACACATTTTTACATATTAAATTTACACAACTTCCATGAGTAAAGGCCCAAAGGGGTTTGTTTCTATTAAAATCAATTTAGTAATTTTATACAATTATGATATTCTACATGCAGTGTTATTTGAGATACTATTATAGTTGTAATTGATATTTTGAATAAGATTTTATGTTTCGAATGTCCTTTTTCCTGTTAATTTCATTTCATTTTGTTGTCATTTTTATAAGTTGTTGTTTTTTAAAATGTCTGTATAGTTTTTATTCATTTTTACTTTTTTTAGTTACTCATTTATAGTTTTTTAGCTCATCAAGCTCATTTAGCTAAACTAAAATGCGAAATGTTGTTTTGCTAGCTGAAATAAGTTTTTGCATATTTTATTTGATTACAGTTAATGTTTATTGTATTTAAAGTAGAGTTTGTCATGGTTTTAGTTATAGTTATAATAATAACCCTGATTCAACAGTATTCAATATTTTAAACTAATCATATTTAAAATTATTATTAAAAAATAATAGGTATCCAAACAATATGCAAATAATAGTTATTCACACAATGCATTGTGGATGAAATTAATGGTGGATTGGTTAAAGTTTGCCAGGATAATGCCATCAAATCTTTGGAAGATCTTCAGTGTTTTGCTTGACTGACTAATTATTTAACTAGATAGTATACTATGTCCACTTTATGTCAGTTTGACCATAAGTTGCAGTGGTGTCTAGACCAAGGACTGGCTATTCAAGGCTGATTCACTAACTCCTAAACCCTATTAAAATTCATTCAGTCAAACACGTTTGAACTCATCCGTCTGCTCAAAATATTGTGTCAAACATTCATTTGTAAGAACTAGAGACTGATTTTTTTCTTTTCTTATTTTTTAAGAGATTTTCCACAATTACATGGACTGAAGTGGCTACCTGTTACTACTTAAATTATTAACATTAACCACATTATGGGGTCTACTTTCCATGTGAAGCCTCAAGCTCTCTATTGTTTTAAATCTGAGCACAATTATAAGACATGGATGGGCAGATGTCACCTGCATTTGGTGGTAATATTTTAGCTCATCAGCTGGGTTTGGGCCAAGAAGTTTTTCTGTAAATCCTCTGCCTGGAAATCACCACGAGCACAAATACTGCCATCTTGCATCTCATTTATCAACTGTATTACTTAATACCGCAGAAAACATCAGTAGGCCTTATAAAGGGGTCCTTAATTATGATTTTACTTTTTTAACTTTTAGTTAGTGTGTAATGCTGTTTAAGCATCTGCAAAGTTACAACGCTCAAAGTTTAATGCAAAGGGAGATATTTTATTTTACGGAAATCGGCTGGTAGGGACTACAATGAGCTTCTTCCCGGGTTGGTGACATCACAAACCCTAAAATATACATAAACCCTGTCCCCTGGTACACACAACAAAGGGGGTGAAGCCATGTTGGGCTGCTTAAGATAAGAGGTTAAGAGAAGTTAAGAGAAGAGTTGTTGGTTTTTACACCCCAGAATAAGTTTTTTCTAAGGCTGACGAACTTAGAGAGGTTAAAATGTATTTTTAACACTGTTCCTGAACATTATAACCTCAAAGTTTGTCTGTGCGCTGCACATTTTACAGAGAACAGCTTCCAGAAGAGAGTACAATGCAGGCTATAAGCACAAAAGCTTCTCCTGAAAGATGTAACGTTAGCCATTCCCATTTTGTCGGGACAATATGTTGTTTATGGATCACAACTTGTAAGTATGTCTTATTATTTGTAGTTGTGTTTTCTATTAACAGTTCCAATTATAAGCTTTATGCGGTTACTATGATTGCTCCTATGATGTAAGGGCAGCTTTACCTCCACTAGCCTGCTGACTAACATTACAGTATTGATGTAGTGTTTACTTTAGCTTTTGTAAGCTCTTGCTTTTGTAAGACTGTTCAGAGCCCCTTAGGAAAATTATCCATTACTTTGTGATCGATTAAGTTACTATTTGTATTACCATAGTTTTCCGACAAATTATCGTATATAATTTGTGAATAACATTGTATCTAAGAAAATTACAAAAAAACACACCACTCTGAAACGTCCTGTGAAATCCATGTTTGCAAAATCCGTGCTTGAAATCCGTTCAGCACAATCCTCTTGTTCGTTAACATCGATTTGAAATGGTTTGAAATTGACGCAGTCCTTAATATTTACATCTGAGTAGAGCTTGCGGTTATTAAGGGGCGTGACATTTCCCGAACACGCGCTAAGCGCTGCCAATCCCAAAACACTGGGCCAGCTAACCAAATCACAGCACATTTCGTATTTCGTAAGGAGGAGCTTCATCGAAAACTACGTGTTCAACAGACTGGGGAGAGAGGAGTTGTAATAATGTAAAATTGTTGCAAAAAAAAAAGAAAAGAGAATGCTTTTTTTTTTTTTTTTTTTTTTTACAATCAAATGAAAACGTTCTGGTACACCCCAAAAACAAAATCAAGATGTAAAAGGGCCTAATAAGACCCCTTTAATATGTATTATTGTAACTGTAATATTGTTGCCTTGTTCGTCTTCTTGCTGGGTTGATTGTTTTACATTGAAATAGAGTACTTTTTTCTTAGCAAATCTTTAGGATAAAATAACATTATTTAAACTCAAATCAATTTCACATTCACATATTTGGGTCATTCCTGGGATTCGGTAATATTTCAGTCCCCCAGATTTTTTAAAGTGGTGGTTCACCAAAATGAAATATTAAAAGCTTTCCACAATACTTTGGTATGTCCATTATAATGAAAAAAAAATGCAATTAAATCATTTTTATCATAAAATAATTTATTTTTTCTATTGTAAACTAAGCATTTTGTCAGATCCCTGAGGTACTTCACTGAATTTGTACTTAGAAAATATTTAACAAAATGTACACAGTGTAAATAAAAAAAAAAAAGAAAAAAAAAAGCAAGATTTAAAAAAAAAAAATAGACTATAAAATGATGTCCCTCAGTCTGAACTCAATCCCGTCAGCCAACTATTCTCTCTCTATAATAATTTAGACTCCAAGTCCACCCATATGTGACATCATTTACCAGAAATCATTCAGGTCTTTTTAACAGTGTTGCATAAGATGGAGGGTACTGTCAAGCTTAACAACTCAACCCCATCACATAAAAATTAAGATGAAAAATTATTATTTTACATTTTTTTTTTTTAATCCATAAGTATATACAATGTTTTTATTTCATTGCTGCCATATATGGTCTACTCTCCTACACTACAAGAGGAACAGTGGCCATTTTGTTATAAATAGAATATTTGATGTAATTTGATGCACTTGACAAGCATCCTATCTCAGAAATGGCAGCCACATCAACAGCAGAAAGACAGTGTTATCCATGCAGATATGTTAATCCAGAAAGAAGGGCACAATATGAGAAAGAAAAAAATATATAAAATTGAAGGCAATACCTCCCTTCAAACTGGTAACAGTCTTCAACCCTGTCACACTATTCTCAACCTTGTCCCATTCATATTTTTGAAAAAAAAAGTAGGGAAGGCAATTAAAAATGAAGGCATTTCTTGCTGATTACCACCTGACATGTTAAGGACTAACACAATACAATTGTAGTTTTAGTTAAACATCTAAATTTACAATATTTTTTTACAAAAATAAAGAGACCACAGACACACAATTTGTCTATTTTTAACTTCAGTCCCAATTTTTTTTTTTGTGAAAAGTATCATAAATGTTACATTTGTAGTTATTAAATTGTTATGAGGGACACATGAGCAGTAGGTAGATGTTTGTTTTATAGCAAGGTTTGTGTAAAATCCTCTTTAAACCGAGTCCATTTTGTCCGTTACGGGGTTGAGAATAAAGGGTGTTTAAATCTGAAAAACACTGAAATTAATAAAAAGGTCTTAAATGACTGAGGTGGGGAAATATGATTTGTTGGAGGTTTAATATGTGCCTAATGATATGGGCTATTTAGAAAAGGATTTATATAAAATCCAAGTTGAAATATTACCGAATCCCAGGAAGGAGCCATTTATTAATTTGATAATTATGCCTCTATTTATTTCATAAAATAATACAAGACTATTAATGCATAATCATATCAAATAAACACTATAAAATGTCAAATGATATTGTAAATTCTCATTAGTTAAATGCAAATTAAAAATGGGCATTTATTTATAACTTTCCTCCCAGCAAACATGAATGGTTTATGAAACTATCTGACCTGATTTCTAATGTGAAATGGAATATGATGACAGGAATAGCACCCCAAATGGCCTTAAACTTCACAATGATAAAGTGTGTCTGCTTTCAAATCTACCCCAGTTGAGTCTCTCTCCATTTGCCATTTAATAGCACAGGAAAATAAGGAACTGTGGGTATGAATTAGACCCAAGATGAATGAATGAACTGCCATTTACCATAGCCAAAGCTTGAAGTTCTCATATTCCACATCAATTAAGCACAGTATAGGGTGAAAAAGCAGGAAAAGAGTGAACAGAAAGTGTTGCTACAGAGAAGACTCGTTTTTGTTTGTTTTTTATCATTAATTATTCAGCTGAATCTGATAAATCAATTGGATAACAATACATTTTTATCATACAAAAAGGTTCAAAGAAGTGATACTGGCTGTACCAATGTATTTTGTTATGTTATAGAAGGTGTTATACAAACTTCCTGTACATCTTCCTCTCAGACCCCAGTGAGAATAAAAGCCCTACAATATGTAGTATGGCAGTGGACACTTTGTAGGAGCAAGGGGTAATGAGTGAGATCACAGGTGACCTGTAGAGCTGATAATTCAATAGGGCTGCTGAATAATCAGCTGCTGATGCTCTTCGATAATAGAAACGCATTTTCTTGTGCCCTTGGCACCAACTAAAGCCCTGAGCAGAATACCACATCAGAAAATGGGCTTGATCCTATTTTCAGCTGAATCCCAGTGTAAGTCTTGCGATGAGATGCATCCTCTATGGCTTTTGTGGTCAGTGCCTTAGGTTTACACTGCGTCCCTACCTGAAAACCATCTGTTCCACACATATTTGACATGTTTTGTGCTGAAAAGCATTCCAGTTTCCCTCATAACACTCGCCTGTAATGCAGGCCAATGAATACACTGACCAGTAATGCACTGGCATTAATGCAGCGGACTTGTGCATTTACAGTGTTGACAATGTTCCTCGAGTGGGACCATGAGGCGGCATTAAGTGGGTTTTATGTATTTGGGTCATATTTGACTTCCCCTAATTCCTAATAAATTACTATGACTCTCTCTCACCCTATGATATATGCCCTCTGTGCTGTATACCTACAGGGATAAAGGCATGCTAGAGCAGTATTTCTTTTGTCAGTTAACAGAATACTTGGTGTGTAACAGGTTGTTAGGCAACAGTGTCGCTTAGTGGTTAAAGATTAGGACTGGCACAGGTATAAAGGTTTAAATTGTAGACTGAACTGCTGCCATTGTGCCCTTGGGATGTTTAACTCCAGATTACTCTATGGCGACTCTGTTTGACATCATTGATGATGTCACGACTGGTTTGGAGTGCACCATTGCCCCGTACTTTTTGAAATTGTGAGTTGTTTTTATCAAACATGTGTGATAAATGAAGAAAAGGAGGATAAAAGAAATAGCTAAAACATTTGATCATCAATAAACCATGAACCTAATATTGTAGTGCTTTCGAATGACAAATTCAGATCAGACACGTTTAAGATCATTTGTGGCACGCTTGAGAACTGACCTCCCGAATGCATGTTCTCCAAAGGCAGAAAGAAATGATTACATCCCTAATTTTACAGCTTGAAACAGCATAAATGTGCTAGAGAGAAATCCTATCAGGAAAATCGTAAAATATTTAGGAGCGACAACAGAGTTCTCAAGGA
This sequence comes from Squalius cephalus, assembly GCF_949319135.1. Taxonomy (NCBI): domain Eukaryota; kingdom Metazoa; phylum Chordata; class Actinopteri; order Cypriniformes; family Leuciscidae; genus Squalius; species Squalius cephalus. Next base: position 11,539,903 of record NC_137130.1, read on the forward strand.
GGAAGTAATGACAGTTGCTGCAGCTCTCAGTGGATTCATATCCCCTTGGAAACTAATTTGGTTGTATGCAATTACACGTTTAAATGTGTCCCCAATGGAATGATCATGTTTGCATTCAGTAGCCACCTTGTGTGGCATTTAGGTTTTTCTCTTCATTGCTTGAGGGGTCTCTCTATCCTCCTCAATCCTCCTCCATCGTTTTCAAAAGCAAATTCTTCAGACTAGTCGATCAGTAAAACTTTTTTCAATTGGTATTGAAATCAATTTTATATAATAATCCCCTAAATAGTTAACAACTTTATCTTTAACTATCACACTCTAACTCCAGATTACTCTATGGCGACTCTATTTGACATCATTGATGTCACGACTAGTACACCTCTGCGCCATAATTTTTGAAAATGTGAGTTGCTTTTATCCAACGTGTGAAATGGAGTAGCTAGAACCCCTAGGGATATAAAACATATCATAAACTATAAACCTAATATTGTAGTGCTTTCAAATATAAATCAATGACAAATTCAGATAAACTTAATGTGAATTGTTAATACATCATAGCATTTCCACTAGGTTTAAAGTTCTCAATGTTTAACTTCATTCATTACATAAAAAGTGTTGTGCTGTGCTATGACTAAATAAGCATGTTTATTGTGAAGAATAAAGCATTAGGCTGTTATTTTTGAGAATTATTCAAATCACTATGCAAAATGCAATTGTGCTATTGTCATTTATACATCCACAAATTACCTTTTAAACTACATTAAACTACAACAGATGAACTGTAATTTCTGTAACCTCATCTGCATGTTGAACAGCTATGGGATGTTTGCTTCTGTCTTACATCATACACATTAAACCTTTACCACAACCCCCAACAAAAAAAAAAAACCTTATGGAATAAGTTAACATCCACAATAAATTAATGGTGAGAAGTAGACTAGTGAGAAACAAAAGGTTTTTCTAAAGAGACATGTTGATTTATTGTTGGCTTTAGAATGCAGCCCCTTGAGTTAAACTGTAGCAGAGGGGAGTATAAATCACAACACACCTGAAATATAACAGTCCATTTGGCCTCAGAAGTCACAAATGCAAGCCTTGGTCCTCACGCTACACTAAATCACTCTGGTCCTCAGCTGGCCAAGGGATTGTCGGTCATTCGTTGGTCGAATGAACTTTGTGCTTTGTTGAAATGGACTCTTTTGATGCAATCCATCAAGCTGTGTATCATTATGATAGATTCACAGAATATTGTTCAGTACTAGACCACCTCACTGTTGTAACATATAGGATCCAGTGGAAGAGAGCTTACTGAACCCAAGTGCAGTTTTATTTAATCCAAAACATGAGCAGATGCACAAAAACAAAGAACTTAAGCATGAACAAACTCACCAACAGATTACACATAACAAAGCTAGACAAGGACAAAGAAAACATGTTTTCTACAACTTTGATAACTTACAACTGTTATGCAGTGAAATTAATTTACACCTTAAACTTGCGTATTAGCCAGATGTTAGCATGGTTAGCATAGTTAGCATGGTTAGCATAGTTAGAACTTTGAAGTTCAGTTTCTAATTGGCATTTCCTTTTGAAGTAACTGTTGGATGCAGATAGAATTGATAAAACAAAATGCTCCCCTTATATATGCTGTGGTATATTTAAAGGGTTAGTTCACTAAAATGTTTTACTTCTGTCCAACCCCGCAGGTTCCCCATCTTCGGAAAACAAATTAAGATATTTTTGATGAAATCTGAGAGCTGGCTCACTCCTTCATAGGGTAATCGATATCTGCCATCCCAGAAAAGTTAGTAAAGACATTGTTAAAATAGTCCAAGTGACTACAGTGGCTCAACCTTAAGTTTATCAAGCAACGAGAATACTTTTTGTGTGCAAAAAAACACAAAAATAACGACTTTATTCAACTATTCATTTTCTTCTGTGTGGGCCTCTGAGTGAGTTCACGTACTGTAACAGCGCAGCACTTCTGGGTTGTACGTCAGAGCGTAGGCTCACTATTTCATCAAAAATATCTTAATTTGTGTTCCAAAGATGAACGAAAGTCTTACGGGGTTGGAACAACATGAGGGTGAGTAATTACTGACAGAATTTTCATTTTTGGGTGAACTAACCCTTTAATCTTCACAGTACCAGCTGTTTATAATCACTGCATAACATTTAAAAGGCTATTTTTGAAATGTTTTTCTGTGAAACTTTACACATTACCCACAGTCGCTAATCATGGCAACAAACATCACAACATTTTGATAAATTTTTCCAATCTGCCTCCTAATTAAAACATGTAAATCATAACCAAAACATCAACATGCTTTTGCAGTGTGAAACACACTGTGACCCGTGTGGAATAAGCTACTTTAAAACTGTACACATTTAAAAAAAAAGTTTTTCAGGATACCTGTATAGTTAACATTTTATAACACCATCAGGGTAACACACATGACACTAGAATAATGCAGTAAACATTGACTAAAAAACAAAATGTAACAAAAAACACACTAATGTACATTACTGATAACAAAAATAAGAAGAGACAAAATTATTTATACATTTTTCATGGACTTCTGGCAATGTCCTTTTACTGTTTTTTTGTTGTTGTTGTTTTTGTTTTGGTTTTACTGTAAATTATATGATAATTCATAGTTTTTACTTGAAAAAAACATATATTTGTCACGGTCACCAGGTAGTCACCACCTCCTCACTACATTTCCCATCATCCTCCCTGGCCCTCACCTGCATGCACTTCACTATCACAGAGAATACTAATCACCTGCACCTGTTGTTTATCAACCATGGACTACTTAAGCACACACCTCAGTCACACACACCTCAGTCACACACACGGTCTGTTCTCCCAAGCAGATACTAGACTGACACTCGAAATGCTACTTGCCTGTTGAAAACGTCTCTATGAAAGATTCCTATACCTTCTCCACACTGTAAAAAGTGAACAGTTGGATCAACTTAAACAAATTACTTCAATTGGTAACACCTAAAGAAATTAAGTTTTCTCAACTTAAATTATCACGTTTTTCACGATAAAACGTGATAATTTAAGTTGAGAAAACTTAATTTCTTTAGGTGTTACCAATTGAAGTAATTTTTTTAAGTTGATCCAACTGTTCACTTTTTACAGTGCAGCGTTCCACAATCTCCACTCTGTCACTGTCTCCATAGTCGTTCTCCTTCGTCTCTGTGCATTTCCCTGTCACCGTGATTTCCTTCTGGTCATCGACAACTAAGCTGACATCTCATCATCCCTCATCACACTGTTTCCTCTTGCTATATACGTATGGTCATTCTCTTGCAATTTCAATAAACTGATGTTTACTGTTCTTCCGGCGTATATCGTTACAATATTTTACAGTAAAATTACATATGTGATGTTAAACCATTTACAAGTTTTCACCATATTAACCAATTAACATGACTTTTCTGTAAAAACATATTTTACAGTGAAGATGATACAATATAAAGTAGTTTAAATAAGCAATCAACATTTTCAGATGATATTATTCAGTTGAGCGGTATTATTTGGCACAAAATACCAATTAAAAATTCACAATGCTATTTGAGAGAGAAAACATGTCACCATTGTATTCAATTCATTTTGGTCTTAATTAAATAGACGTTTGGACAATTTCATTTTTTTTTTCATTTTCACTTCCTTAAGAAATATAAGGATTTTTTTTTTGGTGCTCATTCTGCAACAGAATGTGATGGAATATATGTATATATATATATATATATATATATATACACACACACTGTATATATATTATGGGATAATATATCATCAATATAAGCATATACATACTATAAAAGTATTTTTAATGACCATCAAAAGAGAAATATATATAGTTTCTATAATTTCTTACAAAGTTATGCCATGCCAGATGCAAACCAGCTAAATCCTGACCACTTGGGATCAACACTTAATAACTTAAATTTCTGCATAATGATGTTTTTAGTGTGGGTAAGGAGTGTGGCTGCTTTCTCTTCAAGTCTTCCAGTAGGCTGCAAGAAGTAGAGCCCAATAAGTTAGTTAGTTAGTTATTAGACAAGGGCAATTGTCTCTGGTCCAATAGACTCTGGTCTCGTCTCTAATTGGCGAGGTGAGGTTGGAGCCCCTAGTGTGAGGGAGCGCAGGAGATCTGTCAGCCTGGAGCAATGGAGTGAAAACAAAAGAAATTAGAGTGGTTGTAGTAGTGGCCGTGTTTATTATTTCCTCTAGCTCTCTTTAATATGGACTTAAACTCATTACCAGAAAAGGTATTTAGCTAGATCTGTATTCTACATTAAACTGTATGCCATTTATTGCAATGGAGATGATGCAATCAAAGATGATTTGTCTAATTATGCATGAAAATGAATCCTCCCCAGTTAGGGTGTTCAGCTCCAACATCTTATTCCCAATACAATATACAGCACCTCCTAAAAAATGGACCTGTACTATTTTTGACATCTCCAAAATCCCTTGGAGTGTCACAGCGAGTGCCAATTTTAACAGTATTCTGATGATGGGACATCCTATCAGGATTGTTTGAGGTCCCAAGGCGTCCCCTTTGAGGATGATAAATTGAAGCGTGGCAGCTGCGGCCAAGCACAGCTACTGAATCTCCTGAGTGGTGGGGTGGTGGGAAGCTGATATGTCACCCCTCCAATCCTTCCTGCTCCTGTGGGAATGAGGAGGAGGGTGAGACCGGGCTTCAGGGAAGGAATTAGTGCCCACCGCAGAAGCTCTGCTGGTAATGCACTCTTCTGTCCCACCAATGGGACTGAATATTAATTTCTATGTGGTTGGTTTCAAGTGATGGATCATCCAAACATATGGGGAGGCTGTGCATGAGTATATTTCACTTCAAGGTCCTTTTCAACTTTTTCCATTAATACAAACAACATCTTTGCCAAAATACATTTTCTTTTTTTTGTTCCGGCTTATGGGATCTCGGGAAGAAAAAAAATGTATTGGTTAAGCTTCCTGTCAGAGCTAGTGCACACATATGCATTAATTAATCTAATTTCAGCATGGTATTCAGATGGTCGTAATTGTTGTACAAATTAAATAATATAATTTTGTATTTCTAAGCACAAACATGTTTTGTCTCTGGGCATCTTGAATTAAACTTGTCTGGATAGGAAAAATATTCTGCAAAGTGATTCGTGTTCATCCATACTGAAAGGAAAATCTAACAACACACTGACCAGGAGATCATGTACTTACAAGCATGATTCTACGAGATCTAATAAAACAGCAGACCTCCAAAACAATTTAACAGTGAAACACTTTTCACTGTAACAAAAATGTAATTGTGTGTGATATTACTTTTATTCAGCAGTTTAATGGACTGTCACAAAACACATACTCTTGTGTTATTGGATAAATTATTCAATAACTCATACGCAAAGATATTCACTTGTTTAGTTTCTAAATGAAATGTTTCATGTCTTTTTTGAACAAATCAGTTTAATACAGTAGGTGGTTCTGTAATGCACTGAATGAATCAGGTTGCAGGTTCCAATCTTCCACTCTCAGAGGTACTTCTTTTTAAACAAGTAATTATTTTGCGTACATTATAGTATGAATGTGTGAAGTAAGAATATGGATGTACTACATTTGTCATAGTCATGCGTAACTTGCATCACTTCATTACAGTAATAGAGTCCATTGGATCCGTACTTCAAAATCTTGCCTGAAATAGTAGGTTATACTGTTACTTTTTTTGTCTTCTGTTTTATGAATACCATGAATTCGGACATACCGTTATACTGTTTCTCGCCTACAACATAGCAGAAACGTAATTATTTCAATAAATCGTTTGAATGAAAAAGTCAAATACCCTGTTGATGTATCAATGTAAGATTTGTTTTATGTCTTGAGAAAACGTACTATGTAACATGTCTGTTAAAGGGCACATCATCTGGAAAGCGCTGCGTTTTAATTATTGTAAACAACCATCTAATTAACATCGTAAAAGAGCCGAGTTAATCAGATTACTCGCAGACGCCAAGATTTACATCAATAGTCCCTGAAAATCCAAAGTGAACTTGAGCATAGAACAAGGATGGCATATTTTGCCACTATTAAAGTGAACTACATTTCTAGAATGTTCTTATTTTGTTTCATTCTTATTTCTTGCATTTATTATAGAAATAATGGTTGATAGAAAGGCAATTAAATGAAGAATGTTTCCCAGAAGGTGTCATCTCATGCAGCAATACTGTTAGGGGAGGCTGGCAACAATGTGAATACTAAATTGCTGTGTTATTTCTAAGACATTTCTTTTCTTTTTTAATAATAACACTAATATGTTTTCCCTAGTGAAAAACAAATAGAAAACAAATGAAAAACAAATATACCAAAATGTATTTGAAATACATTTATTTTATACTAAGTATACTGCTAATACATTTACATATTTATGTGCTGTACTTAATAGAAATCCTCTGTATTTGTACTTTTGGTATACTAAATTGATATAGCCTACTTAAATTCTGCTAAATTGGAACAAGTCATTTTGTATTTAATGCACTTTAGTTATCCGTATACAGAAAGTAGTGCTGAGGTCCAACTAAAGATCGCATATCTACTTAAGTATATTTTATTGTACTTAAATGAAACTATTGCAAGTATACTTTAGGTACACTTTAAATATCTTGCATTTAAAGATATTATACAGTGATCATACTATCCTTACTAACAGTGATATTAAAACACATTTTAGGCTTAATATAAAGAAATGTGCACTGTGCACAGTAAGTCTCAAGCGATATGTCAGTAAATATGTTTATGGATCTGTACTATGTAATATTAAATACATTTTGTTATAGTTGTCATAGATGATAATCTATGGAAGCTTGTTTCCACCACTGAATAATAAATAAATAATAATAATTGCGACTTTTTATCTCACAATTCTGACTTTTTTTCTCACAATTGCGATATATCAAGTCAGAATTGTGACTTTTTTTCTCAGAATTGCGAGATATTAAGTCAGAATTGTGAGAAATAAAGTCGCAATTCTGAGATATAAAGTCGCAATTGCGAGATATAAAGTCGCAATTCTGAGAAATAAAGTCGCAATTGGGAGATATAAAGTCGCAATTCTGAGAAATAAAGTCGCATTTCTGAGAAATAAAGTCGCAATTGGGAGATATAAAGTCACAATTCTGAGAAATAAAGTCGCAATTGCGAGATATAAAGTCAGAATTGCATGATATAAAGTCGCAATTGCGTGTTATAAAGTCAGAATTGTGAGATACAAACTATTCTGAGGTAAAAAAAAAAAAAAAAATCCGTCTTTTTTTTCCTTAGAATTGGACTTTATATCTCACAATTGTGAGTTTATATCTCACAATTCTGAGAAAAGATGTCGCAATTATGTGTTATAAAGTCAGAATTGCGTGATATAAAGTCGCAATTGCGAGAAAAAAAGTCAGAATTCTGACTTTATAACACGCAATTCTGACTTTATATCTCGCAATTGCGACTTTATTTCACGCAATTCTGACTTTATATCTCGCAATTCTGACTTTATTACACGCAATTGCGACTTTATTTCACGCAATTCTGACTTTATAACACGCAATTGCGACTTTATTTCACGCAATTCTGACTTTATATCTCGCAATTCTGACTTTATAACACGCAATTGCGACTTTATTTCACGCAATTCTGACTTTATATCTCGCAATTCTGAGAAATAAAGTCAGAATTGCGAGATGTAACCTGGCAATTGTGAGATAAAAAGTCGCAATTATCTTTTAAAATGTTTTATTTTGTGGCGGAAACAAGCTTCCATAATAATCAACAATTAAAGCCAATAGTGACCACTGTGAGGATGCATTATCAAATTCAGTTCATTTGATTTTGTGTTCATTGTTAAGTCCAGCAAGCTGTAACTCAAAGGCAGAGAAAGCAACATTCAGAAATTCGATCCAAACACCCAGCATGTCACAAGAAATTAGAAGAGCCATCCCTCTGAAGATCATGTCACCAAAGATTAATTGGATCTCTGCTCCTCTGAGTATTAGTGATTGGTTTTCAGAAAACACAGGTTTTTATCGCACTGGCTCAGGCAGTGCTCCAGACGTTTCAAAGACTGCGGCTTTACAATTATTCTCAACTCTGACTTATTATCTCAGAGTGGCCCAACAAAAAGGGTTGTCTTCCCATCCAGCACGTTCTCTTCATATTGGCCATCACATAGGCTACAACTTACATTTTACACACAATATCAGTTACTTTGTCTATTTTTGCTCTTCTTTAAAAAAAAATTCCAAACGAAGCCACAGCTCAATTATATACATAAGATTCATTTCTAAGTGAATCAACATTTTTGAACAAATCGATTTAGTGAATGAATCAAATTACTCATAAAGACTCATTAAGACAGTCACAAGCTTATATAGTGACACAGTCATTGGATATTTCAGTTTTCAAATATAACAATTTCATTCAGATTGTTGTTGACAAATGTGATTACATAGTCTTGTTTTCCAGTATTCCTGAAGGGTTTTCTTTTGTTAATAATAGTGGATGAATATCGTGTTATACACGTTATAAAATTGTAGACCGGCCGGGACAGTGAAAGACACACACTCTCATGGTGTGTGTATATGTACATATCATGTGTTCTGTGAGTTTTTTTTTATTTGTTTTTTTTATTTTTCTTCTGAAATCATATCGACCCATTTATCATTTAGTTTCTTTATTGTGGCATTTGTGTTGCCCTTTCTCTGTACGTAGTGTATATGAATAATGTTTCCTTTTTTACTGAAGCGGTAGGGGTTTGGTGCCATTTTCTTTTTTGTATATATCTTTTCTCCTGTGTTTGGTACAGCTTAGGTAAGACCACTGTATTTTTATATAAGGTTATATATATTTTTCATGTTATTTATTTATATTTTATTATAGGATCTATCTAGGGTTTATTCAGGTTTTCAGAAGATTTTATTTTATGTTACCTCCCTGACCCTAGACCATATAAAATGTGTGTCCTAATTTTCCATCTCATGCTAATGATTTGAAGGTGAAAGAATGGAGTAGCAAAACTAACCCAAAGCTAATTATCCTTGAGATAATATTTTAAATATTTCAACAAAAAAAAAATTCACAAAGCCATCATGGTTGTTTACAAAACTGCATTTTTAGCATGACAGATGTTTTACAGTAACTTTTGCAGTAACAAGCTTATTTTTCCAACAAGCAGTTCTCTTTCTCTTTTTTTTTTTTTTTTTGGAAGAATCTGTTTGTTTTGGAGGGGGAGGGGGAGGGGGGGTGGTTTTCCCCTCAAAAAAAAAAAAAAGATTCACTGATTCAGTTGAGTTCCTGAAAATACTTTTGGTTTCATATGGCTTCTGCTTTAAATACTTTAAATTATCAGTAGCTTGTACTGTAGGATGGAAATCTACTTTGAAGCTGAATCTTTCCCGGCTCCAGTGCTGCAGATGACACACAGACGTACTGAAAATGTTCTTCTCAGATGTTAGAATAACTTAAGCATGTTTTGTGACATTTATAATTAGGATGCATATCCACCCTGTAACATGTGCATCAAATGTTTTTACACAAACCTGACACATAGGATGCAATGATTTACAAATGATGTGCTATTTATACATACTCTCTGAAGTAAGCAACAGATTTAAAGATATGATAAATGCAATAGCGACCATGTTAGGTGATGTCTCCAATCCACAGTCCAGATTTAACTCCAGTATCACCTCTAAAGCTATTGCTGTCATTATTACAGATTGAGAGCTTTCACAATCTCCCCATGACTACAATGCAACTGTAATGCGACAACAATAAATCAAATTGTGCAGAAGCTCTTCAGGAGTGGAAGTCGCCATAATGTCAAGCAGGGCAACAGGGCAATACATTTCAGCACCTTGTCCAACATTATTACTTGTTGCATAGTGTCTGGACGGAAGACTTAAATTCTACAATGCCAGGGATAACACCAATATTAAGTGCACTCAGTGTTTGCACTCATTAAAATGAGTGAAAACACTCAATTATGATGATAGAGTGATGGTAGATGGTACATACTTAATGATAGAGTGCAAACACTAAATGAATATTGAAAACTTTTGCATTGACATGAATGGCCATCACAACTTAAAAAAGTACTTTGTGTACATTTTAATATTACTTGAAATGCATGAGTTTTTTTTTATATCTCCCATTAAGATTAAGTACTTTAGTCAGCATTAACATTTTATATAATAGAAACATGTCTGAAAGTTCAAGTGAACCAGAAAGATGAGAGCTGTGTGAGCACAGTAATATGTTTTTTTTTGTTCTTTCTTCCTTCTGTAGCAAGAATGAAGACAAATTTCTCTCGAGCAAAAAGGCCATGCACATAGAGACATTTATTTGCCAAATTTTATCACAGTGAGTGTGGTTCAGTGATGTGGTTCAGATGTCATTGCTGCTGGAGGACATTTCCAGATGAACATATGTGTATTGTTGGCTCTTCAGGGCAAAGATATATTCATATGAAAGATTAGCATGATGGAGCTATTTAAAAGATGGTAATTACTTTAAAATGCATCTTCTTTTCTTCTGAATTGCTTTGAATGGCTGCTTCACTGGTGTAATTGTAATTCTCAGTACGACGGAATATGGATTGCCCCTGTATACCAGGATAAGGTGTGATACGAGACAATAAATCCTGCTGGAATAGTTATTGATTCAAAGCACAATCTCAGTTAGACGTAGACTTTACATGTCATACTGTGACAGCAGACAGTGAGAGACAGTTCTTTTGTTGATGGACTTCCCTAAGTGAATTGAATACATTCCTCTATTTGCCATTACACATAATACATTTTGTCAATAAGAATTTCATAACAAAATAAATAAAAAATAAAAAACACTGTAATGATCATTGCCTCAGTGCATTTTGAGAAAGATATTGAAGTACAGTCAGTCTAAATGTATAGTTCTGAGAAAGTTTGTGAACCCTGAGCAATTGTTTATCAAGAGTATATGTTAGTAAAGATAAATCATATTTATAGACTGTTTTATAAAGGATTTATGGCCCTGAAAGCAAAAATTACACAACATACTGACACAACATAAATTCAGAGAGAGAGAGAGAGAGAGCATGTCTCCTCCTTTGAAATCTGTCCACCTTTAATTTGCTACATCAAGAAATTGAGCACCAATGGCCAGAGGAAAAAATGACACTTAAACCTCAAGGTCAAGATTCTAGATCTTACAGTGCATAATTCATTAGTGCATCATATTATTCCAAAGATAGATCAATGCTATCAAAGATAGCCACTTAATTTTCCATATCTCTCAAATAAAAAAAAGTACATACTCATTTAATTGAGTTTCATTATTTATCATTGTATTTTTAATATGGACTTTGTTTGTAAATTTATTTAAATATTTTAAATCCGTTTTTATTTTTATATTTTCAGTTTTCATTTTCATTTTAAAGGTTTAGTAATTTTGTTGTGTGTTTTTGTCATTTTTAAAAGGTTTTTTTTTTTTGCCCCTAAAGGGACATGGTGATGTAAAAAATATGACATGGGAGGGAAAATTATATGTCAATGTTTTTGCGGTCTTTTGCAAATGTTTTACATTCCCCCGAGAAACTTTGCGTTCTTTGCAAGCGAACTCAAAAAAAGTTTTGTGTGAGTTTTTGCGTTTAATATTTTTTATTTTAGTTTTAGTTATTTTAGTTCATTAAGTTAAGCTATTAAAATTGAGAAATGTTACCTTGACAACTATAGCTGAAAAATGTTTTAAGTAACTTTTTTTTTATGAGTTTCAGTTTTAGTTTTAATTAACTATAACCCTGCTTCAGAATCAGATCCAGCTTTTGGTGCTTAAAGTGTTTTGTTTAAAAAAATAAAAAAATAAATTGTATCAATATTTATTTCGTTTCACTAGATTAATCTGTGTTTTTCAACAAATAGCTTGAGTCAATGATTCAGTGATTAATTAATATAGACAGTCACTTTGTTTTCATTTCTAAATTAACCAACAAATCGCTTGATATAAATTGAAGTATTGAACAAATCGCTTGACATAAATCGAATAATGAATCTCTAGTCTGTCTGATATTAACCACATCATGCCAGTCTGACTAAATATTAGCCACCCCATGTTGCTTGACCAATCAGATTTGAACTACCCGTTGTATAATAATATAGTATAAAATGTAAATAATATTGATGAAGCAGGATGAGGGGCAGGCAAAGGTCAAACCTTCCTAAAATAATTGCCCAAGTCATTTTTGCAGGTTTCTCAGAAAACACAAAAAACTGAACCTAACTTCAGAGGTTGAGTAGATTTTCGTTCTTCTTGATACAGCTGCCATCTTGAAAAGCTTGTAAAATTGTCTCATTGTCTTTGGCCATTATACTACAGGGGTAGAATTGCATGACCTGTTCAGCTGAGGATGTTGGCGATTTTACCAGTGGTGGCCAGCATCATGAGGGGATGACTTATGCAAAAAAAATAATAATTTTTGTCAAATTTTGTCAATTATTTTAGAAAGGTGACTATATGTAAAATAGTAATAAAAAAATAAAAAATAAAAAAAATACGAAAAGACTGCTTGCATATTTAATGACTGAAAGCTATGAAAAAAATCAGGTCACAAAAGGTTCACAAAAGAGACCACTTATTCTAGAGCACAGAAACCTTTGTGAATGTATGTAACACTCTCTGTGAGCAAATGTAATGACATGATTACTGCTGCATGTTAAAGTACTGTTAGAGCTGAACAGGAAGGAAAAGCTTTAGAATGAGACAATGTCCCCGAGGGGTGCCAGCATTCAAAATTGGACACTTTTGCCAAAATGCTCTTGTGCATTTTCATTGCATTTTTATCCCCACAGAGGAATTATTCATAACTGAAGGCATAAAACAGTTCATTTTATTATGCATATGGAATATTTCATGTATTTATTTATTTTTTTATAAAATCAATTTTAGTTTTAATAAATATATCCTTTTTCCTGTGTGAAAAGACGGAGATGTGAATTGGCAGAAGGCATAATTGCAATCCTGACAGTAACAGGGGAAACAGAATGTAATGAGGGGAATGGGAATTTAAGCTTTGAAGAAATCAAGCTCATCCAAAATGTACTATCCAGAGTCTATACCTTATACATTGCACATCATTAGTATAATTTTCCAAGACATGATTAATAGTTGCTTTTAAGGAAATCAAGCACAGAAATTGTAAGTTTTAATGCATTTCTTCGCTCTCAATGCCTTTATTCTGATGGGGTAGTATTATTATGTGGCAATTTGAAGTGAAAAATAATCCATCTGCATTCAAATGGATTCTTTTGCTTCTCTCACTCACTCATAAAACACACTAAACCAATCCAGTTGAGGAAAACAATGCAGAAACTTAAAAAAAGGAATTTGACTTGCGTTGTTCTTGTTCTTTGTAATCTAATGAGTACTAGACATGAAAAAGTAGGTCTTGCCCCTAATGTGCAGGAGACAGCCAGAGCCTTGTGCTGATGCACTAATTCTTCAATCTAATTACTTTAATTCACTCAAAAGACACTGCTATTGATTGTGGGATTCAGTTCAATAAGTGTAACACTGTTTCACTGCAGTGTTAGAGCAGTTATTTAACTGTTGGAAAAGCGATTTCCAAATATAGGCCTAGGATAAAAAAAAAAATATCTTAATTGAATTTACTGTTTTCTAACATATATCAGATTTGCTGGAAACATCAGAATGCATTATAATCTGTTTAAACTTTGCATTAATGTAGTGTCCAGGCAACCAACATAAAAATCTATATTTGATTTAATTAGTGGATTGTTTGCCACATTGGCGAATTAAAATGTAATTTGCAATGTATATTTATACGTGATGTACAGTATATGATGAATAGTTTTTGATAAATTGTAGTCTTGTTCAACTGTACTTTCAGATCAAACAAAAGAACAGGAGAATTGATGCTTGTTATGTGGCTTAATTATGTACAGTATATGATTATAGACATATCAATTCTGCAATTACGACCCAGGAAAATGAAGGTAATCATACTGTGGAAGCAGCAGCTACACTCAATAATTGTAGAATATAGTGCACAACCAACCCTGCTATGTGCTGATAATTTTACCCTATAAAACTGAATCCGAATCTCTGTGTTGTCTGGAAAATAGCACCTGTATTGACACATAAACACTTCCCATGCCATTAGCACCCATATGAAGGTAATATGAAGCCATAAAGAATCGCATACGCAGGGTAAGATTTGTCAAAGTGTACATAAGATTGCAAGCGTAAATGAAATTTGCGTGTGCAAGAGAAGATTTGCAAAGGTGTAAATCGCCTATCAAATGTAAGAAAAAAATATTTGCAGCATTTTACTGTTATTCGTAAGTGTAATGCATGCTTACACTTTTGGCACGTTTTTTTTCCGCACAAATACGGCCAAAAGCACTGCAGGCCTGTGAACAGCAATTTGCAACCGAAAACAACAGAGTCAGGAACTGCAAACCAGATTGATCGTGTAAAATTAAACTTTGTGTAAAAAAATAAACTGTTGCAAATGTCTAAATGACTTGTTGTGTACATGCGGCAAAAAAGTTCCCGAAATAACCCGATTTGTACGGTTGCATCTTTCTTTTACCTGCGCTTACAGTTTTGGCACGATTCTCTCACTCATTGAGTTTTTGCAAGCATGAAGAGTAGGGCGGGTCCTCCTTCATGTAGCCAATCAAATGAGCTTCTTGCTGACTCCTGTATAGTCCTATACATATCTGTGCTGTGGATTCCCTGGTTGCTGGGTTTTTATTCAGACATAATTAGTTACTTTGTATTTGATTTTGCATGTGGATATGTATATATATATTCAGATATTATTAAAGACTACTTTTTGTTAAAGTTGAGTTTATTTTGATTTGAACAATCCGTTGTTCATTAGCTACAGTCAAATCTGGACACAGAAAAAGCATTTTGTTATTCATACTAGCTACAAATTATAGCTTGATCAGACACACAAAAGTAATCAGAATCAATATTGACAGTGCAACTAAGACAATATTTCAAAATATATAATTGAGTGTTAAATACCACAAACAGAGACATGATGTGAAAAACACTGCATCAGAATGGTATTATTACATAGGTATTAAAGAATGGGTATTAAATGTTCAATAAATAATTCAATGTGAAATGTTCAATGGATATTAAAAAAAATCCAAAAAAGTTAAAACCAGCTTGAAATTCAGTATTAACTCATTTAGTCAGCCTAATGGTGCACAGCTTATTAAGCAATCATCATTATTTATTTATTTATTTATTTATTTATTTATTTATTTAACATGTAGGCTATGTGTAGCCTGGAAATCCAGACCTAAATCTGAAAGATTAATGGTCTGGCGTCGACTAATGAAAATCGGCCAGCTCGAGGGGCGGCACCAAACATGCATTTGAAAATCTCCCTGCACGCAATTGGATAACACTACGACCAATCACAACCATAAAACTCATACACTTAGCTACCAGCGGAGCTAACTGGTAGATTATACTCTTACCGTATCCGGTCGGCAAAACAGCAAAAATGTCCTTCTTGCAAAGGAACGATTCGAGCGGCGTCTTAGATAAAAAGTCAAGTCTAACTCGTTCATTGTAGCGGCCAAAGCCGTTTCAAACAACTGGTATTCATCCATAGCCATCTTGCAATGTTTACTAATGACTTCGACGTCACAGCGCTGTCGTCATCTGTTTAGCTCGCCTCTGGCCCGCCTATATCAGATAACCCAATGTGATTGGTGCAGCTCAGATCGAGGGGCATATTTAATGAGCATCATTACTCGACGCCAGAGTAACTCGCTGAGCAAATTCAACTTGTGCTCTCGCGAGAACTCTGAATTACCAGGGTAGGCTATTTGTGCATTAAAAGTACAATGAGAACGATGCTGAGCCAAATGAAGATAAAGATGTGCTCTCGAGACTGGCGTGTTTATTGAACCAATCAGATAAGAGTAAAACGAGAGTCAGCGAGAAGCTCATTTGATTGGCTACATGAAGAAGGAGGACCCGCCCTCCTCTTCGTGCTTGCAAAACTCAATGAGTGAGAGAATCGTGACAAAACTGTAAGCGCAGGTAAAAGAAAGTACAAACTGTACAAATCGGGTTATTTCTTGAACTTTTTTGCCTCATGTACACAAGTCATTTAGACATTTGCAACAGTTTATTGTTTTTGCACAGTTTCATTTTACACGATCAATCTGTTTTGCAGTTCCTGACTTCAGTTGCAAATTGCTGTTCACAGGCCTGCAGTGCTTTTGGCCGTATTTGTGAGAAAAAAAACGTGCCAAAAGTGTAAGCGCGGAAAAAATGGAAGTCAGAAGAATACAAATCCTATATATTTTGCGTAAGCATGAAGCTGCAGTTTCACAATACATGCATTACACTTACGAATAACAGTTAAATGCAGCAAATATTTTTTTCTTACAGTTGAAAGGCCATTTACACCTTTACAAATCTTCTCTTGCACACGCAAATTTTATTAACGCTTTTTTTTTTTCTCTTATGTACACTTTGACAAATCTTACCCTGCGCATGCGATTCTTTTTTCAAATAAATAAAAGTTTGGTCAGTGCACTGGATTCATTTAAAAAACCTTTGTGTTTTTACTGGTATTCTTTTTAATAAACCTGCAAATAACCCGATTTGTACAGTTGCATCTTTCTTTTACCTGCGCTTACAGTTTTGTCACGATTCTCTCACTCATTGAGTTTTGCAAGCACGAAGAGGAGGGCGGGTCCACCTTCTTCATGTAGCCAATCAAATGAGCTTCTCGCTGACTCTTGTTTTACTCTTATCTGATTGGTTCTGTATACTGTATACAAAATAAACAACAAAAAGGACAGCTTGACAAGTACTTGTTGGAACTGAGGTTTATTATGATACTGCAAAAGTGCCACACAGATAGTAAACTTAAGTGATTGACAAATGAGACATTTTCCATAGAATCTAATATGTGTGTATATATATATATATATAATAATAATAATATTATTATTATTATTATTATTATTATTATTATATATATATATATTTTTTTTTTTTTTTTTTCACAGGAAAGCAGTCTAGGAGTCTAGGAGAATTATGAGGAAATAGCATTAGTGCTTTCTTATAAATCCTCATTAATGTCTTCATGTACTTCATGTCTGGTGATTTTTTGATTGAAAATGTTTGAGGAAAATAAATTAAATGACATCATTCCATTGCCAAGGATATTAAGTAGGCCTATAAAAAGCATAACCACTTGGGAATGACACAAAATTGTGACAAATATTGTGTATATTTAGTTATCATCACCAGACATATGTTTATATTTCTAAGTGGCAACAACAAACAGTTTCAAGGACAAAAGCTCTGATTGTAGGTCATTTGCTCTAATGGGGATTGATGAAATTCGTCTGAAAATGTACACTGAAGACCACTAAAATGTCCTATAGATAACAAAGCAAGAGATAACAGCCCACATATCGTTGGAGATAAGAGTGTCTGATTGCCCTGGAAGATAATTACTGTGCTTTCACCCTGCATTTCAAGTCATACACTCAGCTATGCATAAATATCAACTCCTTGATGGCAGTGGACATGAGAGGGTCTAGGATGTAAAACATTGCCTCAAAAACAGACAAATGAAGGATAAAAAGCACATAAAACTAGCTTTAGAAGGTTAGAAGATCACTTCACTGTTTAGAAGCATAATATGAAAGGCATGATTAATGTGCTGACACTGAACATTGAAGACAAAAGTTAGCATTTGATATTGATTTAAAAGTGCCTTGAAAGCTGGGTTGAATTTGGTTGGTAAAAAGATTTATATTTTATCCCTAGGACTAACTTTAGTGGATGTTGCTTAAAGGTGCAATAGGTGATCTTGGAAATGCTAACTTTAGCCTGCTAGCATTGAAAGCTTACGATCCCACCCTCCCTGCAAATCGCTGTCCTCCAAAACACATACAGACCAGAAGCGAGACGACCAGAGACAACGTTGTTAGATTACATCATGTGTCATTCACCGGTGAGAAAACTTTACAGTACAGTGAGGGGTGAAACAGAAGTGCTTGCTTGCATACATAAGTATGTGATTGTGAAAGGACTCCAGATCAGGACCTGTTGACATAAAGGATGAATGCACAGTATTTCATCTTTTTTCATAAGTCATAAGGACATAGGAGCAATCCAGTCGAATCTCACTGAATAGGCAAAGTCAGTGCTACATAGAACTGTACTGTCAAACCTGGAATGTAGATGCCACTTGTTGTCGGTTCAGAAGGAACGTTAGGTTGTTTGCCTGCCATTCTCACTCTGTCTGCACATCTTACGTGAAACGCGCTGATGACCGAATGAAATGTTTGAACGAACATTTTATTGTCCTATGCCTTGATGTGTGATGTAGATTATAAAAATGCATTTAGAACACTTAACATAGTGATTGCTATCAGGATATGAAGAAGACTTTCAACCAGCATAACAAAAAAAAATTCAGTAGAATCACCTATTGCACCTTTTATGGAAGCTTGTTTCCGCCACTGAATAATAAATAAATAATAATAATTGCGACTTTTTATCTCACAATTCTGACTTTTTTTTTCTCACAATTGCGATATATCAAGTCAGAATTATGACTTTTTTTCTCAGAATTGCGAGATATGAAGTCAGAATTGTGAGAAATAAAGTTGCAATTCTGAGATATAAAGTCGCAATTGCGAGATATAAAGTCGCAATTCTGAGAAATAAAGTCGCAATTGCGACATATAAAGTCGCAATTCTGAGAAATAAAGTCGCAATTGCGAGATATAAAGTCGCAATTCCGAGAAATAAAGTCGCAATTCTGAAAAATAAAGTCGCAACTGGGAGATATAAGGTCAGAATTGCATGATATGAAGTCGCAATTGCATGTTGTAAAGTCAGAATTTTTTCCCCTTAGAATTGGACTTTATATCTCACAATTGTGAGTTTATATCTCACAATTCTGAGAAAAGATGTCAGAATTGCGAGATTTAAAGTCGCAATTATGTGTTATAAAGTCAGAATTGCGTGATATAAAGTCGCAATTGCGAGAAAAAAAGTCAGAATTCTGACTTTATAACACGCAATTCTGACTTTATTACACGCAATTCTGTCTTTATAACACGCAATTGCGACTTTATTTCACGCAATTCTGACTTTATATCTCGCAATTCTGAGGAATAAAGTCAGAATTGCGAGATGTAAACTCGCAATTGTGAGATAAAAAGTCGCAATTATCTTTTAAAATGTTTTATTTTGTGGCGGAAACAAACTTCCATAACCTTTAACATACTATCAATCTCAAAGTTAGGTTTATTGTACCTAATAAACCTAATAAGCAAAATGTTATATAATCCGGTGATGGGGAGACTGGATTTAATTAGTAAGTAAAGCTTTATTATATTGCACATTTTAAAAATAGTGTTTATAAAGTGCTTTGCATAAAAGAAAGAAAAATATATACATAGAAATAAGATAAAATGAAATACAATTAAAAAAACTCAATAAAATATGCATGTGCGCATTCACAGAAAAGAAAAACATACACCTTTTTTAACAAATAGCTACAAATATAATGCATAGAAGAGTTTGAGAGCATCGGTTTGTGTTCAACACTAGTAGCAACCCCTGGCTTCCTATAGTGTCTTTCCATCCCTAATGGAGTGAAGCAGGCCATATCCTCTGTGTCTGACGGCTTCCAGTGTCCTTCCACACCTGATGGAGAGAAGTAACCAAAAATACACAGTCTGATGGCGTCTTTTCACCCTTATACTGGAGTGAAGTAGCTACACCTACAATTTTGCACCAGTCCGCCGCAGCGACCCTGTTGTCTTTTCACTCACGTCTGAGTGCGCATCCTTATCATCACTCCCCTATTCTCTCAAACTCTTCCACCAGACAGCCCTAACCAAACACAATAAAAACAATAAAATTAGAAATAAGATAATAAAATGAAATACAAAAAAATAAATCAAGGAAAGGCCCTAGAGAACAAATGTGTTTTGAGAAACTTTTTTAAAGAGCATAGTGAGTTGCTCATCAGGAAGAGAGATCCACAGCTTGGAACTGAAATGACTAAAGCCATGAAGACCTTTAAAAACTAAGAGCATTCGTGGAGCTGCATTCTGGAGTCTTTGTAAGTGTTTCATAGAGCTATTTAGTAACCCAGCAAAAACACTATTGCAATAGTCAAGTCTAGATGTAAAAAATGCATGAACAAGTTTCTCATTGTCAGAAGGGGAGAGAATATAATGTACTTTGGAAATGTTTCTGAGGTGATAATATGCTGTTATTGCTAATATGTTTATTTTAAAACTATGGTCACTGTTAAACATAATTCGTAAGTTCTTGACCTGATCACTATCTATCACTAGCTTTTATAGATAGAGAGTCAAGATATGGAGCAATAGATGTTCTCCATGCTTCATTACCAATAACAAATACCTCTTTGTTATCTTTGTTTAGCTGTAGAAAGTTCTGTGACATCCACAATTATATGCTCTCTGTGCAATCAAGCAGGGTAGAAATGAAAAGATAGATGCAAGTGGAAGGTGCAAGTGAAAGATAGAGTTGCATGTCATCTGCAATTCTGCATATGGATGAAAGGAAATATTATACTGATAAATTACACCATCTTAAAGAAACATGGATAAGTTAAACAATGGAGGACCCAAAATTGAGCCTTGAGGAACACCTCCAGGCGTTACATATGATGTAACGCCTGGAGGTGGAGGTATCCAGTGTAACGCAGTATTCCCTGCTACTTAAGTATGGGATCTGAACCAGTCTAAGAACCAACTGGAGAAAACACATGCAAACAGAAAAAACACCAACAAAACATTTTTATCAGCTTGACCACACATGTACTGCAAATACTAAGTGCAACCGAATACAGAAACGAGCAGCAAATAGCACAGACCACAACGGGAATGTTTCAAGGGGACCCCAATAATTGACGAACCTGGTTGGGACATGCTTATTGTTCAATGTCTACTTGTCATTGGTGTTGTCGATGACCTGAAAGGTGAGTTTTTTTTTTGTTTATTTTAACATCCTGATCGTATGTGCGTTGTGAGTATTTGCAGCGCGTTTCAGTATTTGGTTGTTTTGTGCGTAATTGCAGCACATGTGTTGTCAACTGATGAAGATATTTTCTTAATTTGCTGGTGATTTTTTTATACTTTAGTTGCAGCACATTGAGCTCTCTCTGCCACTTTGAAGATCTTGGGGTGCGGTGCTTCCTGAGCTTGGTTAGAAGCCCATGCATATCATTAATTTCTTCAGCCATATTGCTTATAGTGACAACTGGGCGGAGGGGTGATTGTGATAGTGGGGTCAGCTGCTTGATGTAGGTGGCGCCGATCATCCTGTAGCTGTTGTTGTTGTTGTTGCTGTTGTTGATGAAATTCGTCAAAGTTGGATGAGAGATGCTGTAGAGAAGGAAATGAACATTCGAGTCCCAGGGATGAAACCCGTTCGCTTTGAAAAGAGATCTTTGCTCCCAAAACAAGATGAAGTTGTCTGTGAAGTGCATGCCTCGAGCAGCGCATGTGGAGGCTTGCCAAGTTTACTCCCAACAGCCTAATGAAATGGCCCCATCCGATTGTGGGAATGGGGCCTGATACAGTACAGTATATGCACATTGACGGATGTAGTTGAAACAGTCCAGAAGGTGAAGAAAATCCTGTTTTAGAACTACAGATTGCTGTTTAGGAATACCATTTGAGCCTGCATGGATCTGATTTTATCAGTTGTGGGTGTTACGTTCTATACGTGTTTGTTGTTGTGCTTTTGTTTTTGTTTTTTTTCCCTCTCTGTCTTGTACACTGTCTATTTGCTCTCAGGTTCCTGTGATAGGCCGTCTCAGCTGTCTATCATCATCAGGGCGGCTCTTCGGCGTCCAATCGGCTGTCACCCCCCTGTTTTAAAAGACCTCCAGTGCGTCTCATTCGGCAGCAGTGTGTGTTTGTTCAGTGTCTTGAGTTGTGTAGCCTACTTTGTATTAGTTTAATCCAGTTCCATTGTGTATGTGTGGTCTAACATTTATTTCCTTAGTGGTATTTTTGTGTTTTACGCCAATGTCTGAGTTTAATGGGCTTCAGGCCTATATGGGAAAAGAGAACAGGTCAGTAGCCTATATCGCGCGATATACATTGTGCCCGTAGTAATGTCAGATGTTAGACACACTAGGTAAGAAGTGTGCGCCACCCTATTTTTGTTTTCTTAGAGAAGTATCTTTAGGGCGTCGTATATGCTGAAGAATTCGGTTTATTTTTCACATTTTATTTTTATTAGGTTAGAGGTTTGTGGGGGTAGTTTAAGGGAATTATTTTGGTTATATTTGGTTCTTTACTTTGGCGCCACTAAGTTCCTTTTCCCTATAATTATTTGTATGTTCGTTTCCTTTTGTGTGTTTTCATTTACATTGTACCTAACTCACTCACTATATCTAGTGGCTTCGGCTTTTTGTAATAAAATATACTGTTTACAACACTGCAAGTATTCTTTTCATGTTTCTTTCTGCTGTATCCCATTTACCAGCAATAATGTGATATCTGAATGTTACGTTCCATCTCCTAGACCTTTAAAGATCGTAACAGTGGGGTTTTCCCTTAGGATCTGGGGCAGAGGATTTCAGCGCATGATTTCTGAGGGGAGTAGATATTAGATGCTGTGAATACTCCGATGAGTTAGCAGGGAGACTTACATTGCGCCGGTGACCCTTGGAGAATGTAAGCCTCTGTAGTTGTTTAAGGGCTGCATAGTTTTTTCAGTGTCATTAGGCAGCTCAATTGACACTTTTAACTAAATATTGCTCATGTTTTTTTTTTTTGTATGTCTTTTTAGGTTTATTTTTGTCAGTTAGTGAGTTTGAGTATATCTTAAAGTAGCTAAGACTTCAAATAATACAACAACTGGCCAATGGAAATTGTAATAATTATTATTTATATTATATTTACATTTAAAACATGTGACAACTTGCCCTGACCCGATATTTATGAAAAATATCCATGTCGTGAGAAAATAGCATTCAAGTTAAAATCTACCATCATTACATTAGTTGGTTTTGTTTAAAAAAATAAAAAATTGATCTCAGAAATTTCTAGTAAATTTCACAGCAAGTTAAACATTGAATTATATGTGATTTTTTTTGTTTTAAGTAGAAAGATTGAAATAGCATTTTCTTGTAAAACCAATAATATTTGATTTATTTGCAACTTCGAAAAAT
The DNA here is from genome assembly GCF_949319135.1 of Squalius cephalus. Taxonomy (NCBI): domain Eukaryota; kingdom Metazoa; phylum Chordata; class Actinopteri; order Cypriniformes; family Leuciscidae; genus Squalius; species Squalius cephalus. The sequence continues at coordinate 11,563,179 of NC_137130.1, forward strand.
CTTCTTTTTTTTTTTTACGTTGTATAGCAAAACATATTGTGATATTGCCATTTTAATTTGGCTAATGGAATTGAAGACCATCTTGACCAAATCGCTGTTTGAAACCAACATGCAAAAATCACGATAGAGAAATCAAGCATTTGTGCAATTGTACTTTTGACTCAAAATTGTTTCTTAGATAGAGTCCTTGTGTCAATTATAGCCCCTATGTCTCCTGCATTACTTCTAAATCAATATTGAATTTTTCTCACGGGAACGTTCTACTTGCCAACTAAGGTGCTGGCTGTAAAAGACAGTAAACATGGGCTATTAATCCATGTGTGCAATCTTGCTATCACTTACAACCAACACCTTTGGCAGTGACAGTAAATCAAGGACTGCAACACTGCACTATATAGTACGCCAACAGTAAGATGGATACAGCGTGTCCGCTGGGGAAACCTCAGCATTCGGCCAGCTTGTTATTGCTGATGAGCGGAGTCTGAGCCTGCTGTGTTTTGATTAAAGAAGTTCAATTGTCAACAGCCAAATGGGCAAGGTAATTATGGATGTTAGCTGATTTTCTCGCTCAGGCTCTTGACAGAAGTGTTTCTCCCAGAGCGCCAGGCCTGATTGTGACACAGATAATAGGTACATGTGCTGGGAGCTCAGTCGAATCTCACTGCATGTATAAAATAGATGGATGTACTGCAGTACAACAGTGCTCAGATGTGCAGCCTTGGAGATTAGCAGTGCTTATTGAAATACTTTGTGTATTTTACATTCTGTGTAATTGCATTCCTTTCTGCCTCTGAGCCAAATGTCATATCTTGGTGGAAATGTAAAATGATCTGAGTAAATACCTAGAATAGAGAACCTGATGTACATTAATATGCGGTGGTAATATGTCTACTTAATGTGACATCTTGCCATGATTAGATTAAACCAGCTTTTGCTATTTGCAGTAAAACCACAAAACTATGTTTAACAAAACATATTTAAATGATTCATATCCACTTACACTATCCAAAGATGAAATCGGCCCTCTCGAATCCACATTGAATTGTGTGGGTTTGATTACTTCATCAGGAAACAGATGAACTGAAGCGTTTCCCTTCCATGTCTGCTTAATTCTGAGTACAATCTTAAAAATAAAGGTTCTTTGTTGGCATTGACGGTTCCATGAAGAGCCTTTTAACATCTATGGAACCTTTCCATTTCACAACAGGCTCTTCATAGTGGAAAAGATTTTTCAGATTATTAAAATGTTCTTCACACTAAGAAAAAAAAATGGCTCTTTTAAGAACTGTTCACTAAGTTCTTTTGGGAAGCCAAAATGGTTCTTCTATGCTATATGTCTACTAACTCTCATTAGATTGTTATAAGAGTACTAGTAGTCTGGCAGGGTTAGGGTTAGATTAAGTTAACGTGTAGTTGCAAAGTCACTTATAGTCAGTATGTCTGTTGGGAAATCATCAAAATAAAGAGTTAGCAGATATTAGACAGTCTACTAATACTCTACTGAGAGTTAGTTGACATGTAGTTGCAAAGTTACTTATAGTCAACTGAATTTTCAAAAGGGACCATCATAATAAGTGTTACCAAAATGTGTAATAATATCCAGAATATAGCCAACAGCGTTGACACCGACACATCTTACCCCACTCACTCCCAAATGTAATTCCTACAATGTGAATACATTTTCTACAAAGGACTATGTTATGGTGAGCAGAGCTAATATGAAGTTGCATAGTTTTTTTTTTTTTTTTGTAACTATAACTCCTTTGTGTATAATAGCAAAACCAATCCTCCTCCTTCAAAGAACATGTCATTAAAACATTAACCTGTTCATTCATCCATGTTTGTTCAGCATGAATACTCTACAGCTAGTTTGCGCCAAACAGGAAGAGAAGGGTGAGAAAGTGTACTGTCCTACATCATCAAAGGCTGATGATATGGGACAGTACAGCATAACGGGCATGTTTACACACAGCTATCATCACCAGTCAAAACATGTGTAGCTGTTTATGACACCTTTATGAGCCTGTGAAAAAAGCCTCTTGGAAACGATGTGATCAGTGACAGATGGTCTGAGTCCGTATACCTCTCAGATTGTAGCGCAGAGCTCACAGTTCGGGATTATTTGTAACAGGTGAGGAAACAAATGACATGAAGCGCTGATTACACAAGCATATTATTTGCATGTTGTTGTGAGTCAGGCCGCTGGAGTGTGAAGAGATGATGCCCCTCCAGCTGCAGTCTGTCAGGAGGAAGTGGTCTGTTAACTGAGTGTGAATCCCATATTAGCTGCTGTTGAATAAACATGGTCTCACCCTAGACACAGCTGGTCACATGTGTAAATGGTGTAAACCTGCTTGGCTTTTACCTGCACGTTAAAGTTGCCATTCGATAGGAGACACAAAAATATAAAATCGTACATAAATGTCAATGTGCCAATACACATTTCCTTTAAAATTCGTAAAGTAAATCGGTAACACTTTACAATAAGGTTCATTAGTTAATGTATTAACTAACATGAACTAACAATGAGCAATACATTTGTTATAGTATTTATTAATCTTTGTTAATATTAGTTAATAAAAATACAGCTGTTCATTGTTTGTTCATGTTAGTTCACAGTGCATTAACTAACGTTAACAAATACAACCTTTGATTTTGATGACGTAAATACTGTAAATGTTGATATTAATATTAACTAAGATTAATAAATGCTGAAGAAGAGTTGTTCATTCTTAGTTCATGTTAACTAAGGTAGTTAACTAATGAACCTTATTGTAAAGTGTTACCAGTAAATCTATAAATTTGTACAATTATTTGCAAACAGCTCATGTACAGTATTGTGGCCAATAAGGCCAGTTAGTTAGTGTATTAACAAACATGAAATTGAACATTGTTAACGTTAGTTAATATACTATAAACTAACAAATGAACAAACAAAAACAACTTTTGATTTTAATAATGTATTAGTAAATTCTGAAATTAACGTTAAGATTAATAAATGCTGTATTGTTTATTCTTAGTTCTTGTTAACTGAAGTAGTTAACTAATGGAACATTATTGTAAAGTGTTACCATTTTAATGACCCTACAAGTTCATTTTAACCATCAAAATATGAGGAAAATATTTTACATTTTTTAAATATTGTAAATTTGAGGGAAGAACAAAGCACAAAACTTGGTCAAGTTATTTATCTGACAAAATTATTTTGCAAAAAAAAAAAAAAAAAAAAAAAACCCAAACTACAGCAGGTTTTATTTTACTATGCAAAAAATGCATAGAAAATGAAAAATCTCACAGTTGATATATTGTTGGTTCTCTCCTGTTTTTTTTTTTATGTCCGCTCAATTTGGTTTCATTGCATTATCATAAATAAAACAATTGACTCCAAGCACAACCACACAATATGTTTATGACATCTTTTAACACATTTTTAATAAAATATTTGAATAAAGCGTGAAAATGTCCATTTTCCTGGTCCAGACATCTCTTTTGGCCACCACTGTAAATGTTTTATCAGTATTGGGTAAGTTACTGTAAAGTAATTAATTAGCTACTTTCAACAGTGTAATTAGATTACTGTCCAAATTACTCCCTCTCTAAAAAGTATTGCATTACTTAGGCTATTATTAATTACTTTCATATCAACCTTGACCAGTCGAACAATACAAGACATGAAACTTTTATTCTTTCAAATAAATAATATAAAAATGCATAAATTATGTTTGAACTGACCAACGTATTTAAAGAGTTACATTAAAAACAGTTAGACATTTAATTTTGATGTTAAGTCCAATATTGTTTTATATAGAATTGTTCCCTTTCGTGGTCACTCCGAGTTACGTCGGATGACGACGATTGGGGTTTCGCTTAGAAGCCTATCACCTTCAAGTATTAGAAAACGAGCCAATGGCAATGAAATGCCATGGGTCTGCGGAATTTGCATAGCGTAACTCCGCCCGCCGCAGGGGGTATATAAGGAAGTACGCTGCACAAATGCAGATATGCTTTCGCTTCGGAGCCGAGAACTTCTCCACTCCTGTAAGCCAAATATTCTGAGTTAGTCTTCTCTTACCTTCGAGACGAGCGAACTCTCCGGTGTTGGTGTGACGGCGATTTCAGCGAGTGCTCACTACCCTGCTTGATCTGTTCAGTGATCTGACAGTTAGTGTGTTTTCTCCCTGTTCGCTTCAGCATCCGCGGAGTTTATCCTCTCACAAAAAGAGCTTGCACGCGGCACGTCTTTTTAAAGATGCCTCGCCCGTGCACTTCTGGTTGCGGTCGCGAGATATTTTTCTCTGATGGGCATGAACTCTGCTTAGCGTGTTTGGGCGTTGATCACGCTAAAGCAGCGTTCATGGATGACTCATGTTCTCACTGCGGGAACATGACCATCTCCATGCTGCGGTCGAGACTCAATGAGCTCACCAGAGCGAGAGTCCCCCTACCCACACCCCGATCTACTGGCTCCGAGAGGGCTAGTACTTCGGTTGGTGGCCGGGGTGACCTGAGGGTGACTGTGTGGGACATACCGCCGACACGTCCACGGTCCACACACCCCTCTTCAGCATCGGTACCCGCGAGTGTACAAACTGAGACCGCTGGTCCCTCTTCGGAGCCCCAGCGCGTCTCGTTTGGAGCTCCAGAGGAAGATACCATGTCGATCGCGGCATCACAAGGTGGGCGCGAGTCCTCGGGAAGTGAGGATTCGGCTGCGTTGCCGCCCTCGGGCGTGCCAGCGTTGCCCGAGTCTGATCCCGAGCTGACCGCCATGCTTTCCCGGGCAGCCGCGGCCATTGGTGTTGAGTGGTCCCCGCCACCTGATCCAGTGCGCTCGCGGCTGGATGATTGGTTTTTGGGAGCGGCCGCTGACACCCGTCGCCGCCCAACCCCAATTCCTTTCTTCCCGGAAGTGCATGAGGAAGTCACGCGGTCCTGGAAGGCACCCATGTCTTCCCGCGATCGTTCGTCGGCTTTCTCCGCCTTTCCTCCCCTCGATAAAGCTGATGCTTGTGGGTACACTGGGATTCCCACGGTTGAACGTTCTGTCGCGATGCAGCTGTGTCCGGCAAGCGCTTCATCACGTGGTGATCCAAAGCACCCATCCAAAGCCTGTAGATTCTCGTCTACTATGGTGGCGAAGTCTTACAGAGCGGCGGGACAGGCAGCTGCTTCTCTGCATGCCATGGCCATCTTGCAGGTTTACCAGGCCAAGATGCTCCGTGACATGCACGAGGGTAGGACAGACCCAGGGCTCTTTGATGAGCTGCGCGCCGCCACCGACCTCGCTCTCCGGGCGACGAAAGTGACCGCGCGCTCCCTGGGTTTGGTGATGTCCACTGCTGTGGTCCAGGAGAGACATCTATGGCTGAACCTGGCCGATATGCGTGAGCCCGAGCGGACTCGTCTGCTTGACGCTCCCATATCCCAGGCCGGCCTTTTCGGCGGTGCGGTCGAGGACTTTGCCCAACAGTTCTCGACTGCTCAGAAGCAGACTGAGGCCATCAAACACATTCTGCCCCGGCGTGCTGTTGCTGCTAAGCCACCGGTACAGAATCCTCAGCCTGCTCGCCGCCGAGGGCGCCCTCCTGCGGCTCCCGCCCCTTCCGCACGGCCCCAGCAGCAGTCTTCATCTGGGTCGCGTCGTGGAGGAAGCCGCAGGAAGGCACCACAGCCCTCTCCAGCCCCGCCGCCCGCTAAACGCCAGGCTAAGCGGCGCTCCTGAGACGGGCAGCTCAGGATTGGCTTTCCTTTCTGTTCAGGAGGTGGTAGCAGGGCCACTCCTTCCCCCGGTGGAGGGCCGGGGGAGAATCTTTTGTTCTCCACTCCCCGCTGCTCGTCCCACGACGGGCAGCACCCTAATGTGGTTAAAGACAGAATCGAAATCCCCAATCCTGAGCCCACAGAGCCCGAGGGCCGCAGTGCGCGCCACCCTCGGGTCCCGCCACTGCCGCCCTCCTCTGTCCCAGAGGTGCGGGATGACAGCACGCGCCGCCCACGGGCCACGCTCCTCTCATCCCCCTCTGTCGCCAGACCCCTGCCAGAGCACGCCCCCGTGGGACGCGCGCCCTCCCCTGGCCTCCTCTGGCAGGACGCGGTTAATGACCGTGCCCCCGCACAGGGCCGCTATGCCACCCTCGCCGGTGCCGGTCATTCCGCCTCGCTGCCCCACCGACGGTACGTCTGTGGTTCGTATGACCCCGCTGGTGCACTTTCTGGAGGCCTGGCTAGAGCTACCCAGACTGTCCCGCTGGGTCGCGAGAACCATCAGGCTCGGCTACGCGATTCAGTTCGCGAGATCTCCTCCCCGCTTCAGGGGAGTCCGCTTCACTATGGTCGGTGGCAATGCCCCTGTCATGAGAGCGGAGGTCGCTACCCTGCTGGCGAAGGGTGCGATCGAGATTGTCCCTCCAGCCGAAATGAAGTCCGGCTTCTACAGCCCTTACTTCATTGTACCCAAGAAGTCCGGTGGGTTACGGCCAATCCTCGACCTACGCGTCTTGAACCGCTCCCTTCACAGGCTGCCGTTCAAGATGCTAACGGCCAAACACATCCTCCAGTGTGTGCGGCCGCAGGATTGGTTTGCAGCGATCGACCTGAAGGACGCCTACTTCCATGTCTCCATCTTACCTCGACACAGACCGTTTCTACGGTTTGCTTTCGAGGGGCAGGCATACCAGTACGCGGTTCTCCCTTTCGGACTAGCCCTGTCTCCTCGCGTCTTTACGAAGGTCGTCGAGGCAGCCCTTGTTCCCCTCCGGGAACACGGGGTTCGCATCCTGAACTATCTCGACGACTGGCTGATCCTAGCTCACTCTCGAGACCAGGTTTGCGAACACAGGGACCTCGTGCTCCGGCACCTAGTTCGTCTGGGCCTTCGGGTCAACTGGGAGAAGAGCAAACTCTGCCCCGTACAGAGGATCTATTTTCTCGGTATGGAGATCGACTCGGTCGCCATGTGCGCGCAGCTTACGAGCGAGCGCGCGCAGTCACTGCTGACTTGTCTTCGTCAGTTCGAGGGCAAGAGTGCGGTTCCACTGAAACTTTTTCAGAGGCTCCTGGGGCATATGGCATCCGCAGCCGCAGTAACGCCGCTGGGATTGCTTCATATGAGACCGCTTCAGCTTTGGCTTCGCGATCGAGTCCCGAGGTGGGCATGGCAACACGGCACGCTCCAAGTCCCAGTGACTCCAGCCTGCCGTCAGACCTTCACCCCGTGGGCGAACCTCAATTTTCTACGGGCCGGAGTGCCCTTAGAACGAGTTTCCCGGCATGTTGTTGTATCAACAGATGCCTCCAACACGGGCTGGGGCGCCATGTGCAATGGTCATGCTGCCGCGGGCTCCTGGACAGGACCCCAGCGCCTTTGGCATGTCAATTGCCTCGAGTTGCTGGCTGTACGTCTCGCCCTGCACCGCTTCCGGGCGTTGCTCAGGGGTCAGCACGTACTAGTCCGATCAGACAATACCGCAACAGTAGCGTACATCAACCATCAAGGTGGTCTACGCTCCCGCCGTATGTCGCAACTCGCTCGCCACCTCCTCATATGGAGTCAGAAGCATCTGAGGTCGCTTCGAGCCATTTATATCCCGGGACACCTGAACCAGGCGGCCGACGAGCTGTCTCGAGTTCGGCCTCTCGCTGGAGAATGGCGACTCCATCCCCAGACGGTCCAGCTGATTTGGGATCAGTTCGGCGACGCACAGGTAGACCTGTTTGCCTCCCACGACTCGTCCCACTGCGACCTGTTTTATTCCCTGACCGAGGGCACGCTCGGCACGGATGCACTGGCGCACAGCTGGCCGCGGGGCCTACGCAAGTATGCGTTTCCCCCAGTGAGCCTTCTTGCGCAGACCTTGCGCAAGATCAGGGAGGACGAGGAGCAGGTCATTTTGGTTGCCCCGTATTGGCCCAACCGGACCTGGTTCTCCGAACTAGTACTCCTCGCGACAGCACCTCCCTGGCCAATCCCTCTGAGGAAGGACCTCCTTTCTCAGGGACGGGGCACCTTATGGCACCCTCGTCCCGATCTTTGGAACCTCCACGTGTGGCTCCTGGACGGGACGAGGCAGGTTTGAGTACCCTACCACCTGCGGTGGTGGCTACCATCACTTCCGCTAGAGCATCGTCCACGAGACATGCCTATGCGTTGAAGTGGAACCTCTTCGTCAACTGGTGTTCTTCTAAACATCAAGAACCCACGAAATGCCCGATCAGTGTCGTGCTTTCCTTCCTGCAAGAAGGGTTGGAGCGAAGGCTGTCTCCCTCCACCCTGAAAGTGTATGTTGCCGCCATTGCCGCACATCACGAAGCAGTTGATGGTAAGTCTCTGGGAAAGCACGACCTGATCGTCAGGTTCCTGAGGGGAGCGAGGAGACTAAATCCTCCTCGTCCTCCCCTCGTACCCTCTTGGGACCTCTCAGTGGTTCTAACTGCCCTGCAGAGTGCTCCATTTGAGCCTTTACAGTCAGTGGAGCTTAAGTTCCTGTCAATGAAGACAGCGCTCCTGGTTGCATTGGCCTCCATCAAGAGGGTAGGGGACCTGCAGGCATTCTCGGTTGATGAAGCGTGCCTGGAATTCGGGCCGGCTAACTCTCACGTGATCCTGAGACCCCGGCTTGGATACGTGCCCAAGGTTCCTACCACACCCTTTCGAGACCAGGTAGTGAACCTGCAAGCGCTGCCCTTGGAGGAGGCAGACCCAGCCTTGGCACTGCTCTGTCCAGTACGCGCCCTCCGTGCTTACGTAGACAGAACGCGGTGTTTCAGGACCTCAGACCAGCTCTTTGTCTGTCATGGTGGGAAGCTGAAGGGAAAGGCTCTCTCAAAGCAAAGGTTGTCTCACTGGATAGTGGATACCATTGCTTTGGCATACCAGCAGCAAGGTCGTCCGTGCCCCCTTGGTGTGAAAGCCCACTCCACACGTAGTGTGGCTTCCTCTTGGGCTCTAGCGCATGGCGCCTCGCTAACAGACATTTGTAGAGCTGCAGGCTGGGCGACACCCAACACATTCGCGAGATTTTATAATCTCCGAGTAGAGCCAGTTTCTTCTCATGTACTCGCTTCAACCAGCCGGTGCTAGACTCTGCTCAGGTGTCTTCGCTTGCTCGCCATTCCTCTCCACGGACGGGATACGTGCGATATTCTCCTCAGGTGAGTCTGATAAGCTCTGAGTTCCTCCAGCACTGGTTACGTCATCGCCTGAGTTATGCCAATTTCCATAACACAGCTTTTGCGCTTGACTAGGTGCCTCCATGTGCATGGTTCCCCCTCTGGGCGACCCCCACATGTGTATTCCGCTGTAAGTCTCCTTGTGAGCGTGTGTCTTTCCCTTGGCAAGCCACCCTTGCCACCCCTGGGGTTTAAAATTCCACCTGCGGCTGGACACCCCAGTGATCTTCCATATGCAGCCTCTGGCCATATGTGTATTCTAAGTCCCCCCCATCAATGGCTGGGCATGATTGCATATTTCTCCTTGAGATATGCTTCCCAGTGTTCCTTGGTATCCCTGTGTTAAGTAGGACTCCTTCGTTCGTGCTAGTCTCACAACAGGGAGCTCAGACTTACGCAGGGCACTGGAAGACAGCCGAGGTGGCGTGATTAGACTGGAACCCCAATCGTCGTCATCCGACGTAACTCGGAGTGACCACGAAAGGGAACGTCTCGGTTACGGATGTAACCCTCGTTCCCTGAGTGGGAACGGAGACGTTACGTCTTCCTGCCACTTCCGCTGTACCGCTGAAAAACGCCTGGGGCCAGTCTCGGCTCCTCAGCGAAGACATATCTGCATTTGTGCAGCGTACTTCCTTATATACCCCCTGCGGCGGGCGGAGTTACGCTATGCAAATTCCGCAGACCCATGGCATTTCATTGCCATTGGCTCGTTTTCTAATACTTGAAGGTGATAGGCTTCTAAGCGAAACCCCAATCGTCGTCATCCGACGTAACGTCTCCGTTCCCACTCAGGGAACGAGGGTTACATCCGTAACCGAGACGTTCTATAGTGTTTAATGTAATTAAATTACCATAAATGACAGTAATTAATTACTTAGTAAAGCATTACATCCAACATGGTTATTATGTATATGTCTATAATATGTTATTGTTTTAAAATTTCTTTCCTTGTTTGATCATTTCAACCGGGTCTAATTGCTCTCTTCGAAACCCTTGTTGGTGTCCCATTAGCTTGACGAAGAACATTTGCTCATCGCCAGAGAACAATAGCAGCCTGATTCCCCCACAGGCTTTTTGCTGTTCTTTCCTTTCTTTTCTTTTTTTCACCTGGAAACAGCCATTCCACCTTGACAAGGATGAGTTGAGTCAGATGAGCAGGGAAAGCTGCTGTTCTACACGGTTAGCAGTTTCCCTCCGTGTGCTCCGGTCTCTGCTGATGGAAGCTCAAATCACTCATCCTCAGCTTGAACTAAGAAACCAGCAGGATTCCTTTGAATCTACCTCCCTTTCATGTTTTCTTCTCTTTTCTCTTTTTTCTGTTGTCAGTCTGTGAGCTGGATTATGACAGTCTTTTCCGTTTGCTGGCAAGCTGTAATTTGTCATTAGTGAAGGTTTTTGCTTGTAATTCAAGATATGTTTGAATTGCTCCACAATTATTCATGCGGCTGTTTGGATTCATTGTCATTTCTCATGAATAAATTATGAATTTTTCTGCACGTTTCCCTGGAAATAATTCATTTTCAGATTTGTCTTCTGTCCTTTGAGCAAATTGTGATTGATTGAAACTGTTCTGAAGATTCAGAGGGAAATTAAGATTTCTAGTGAATAATATTTGCTAATTGTCATAATGGCAAATAAATCACACATTTGCGAAATATAATTACTGAAATTATGGCGCGCTAGCTTCGACTTTGCAATGCAATATAAACAGAATTATTTTAATGAGGTTTGAAGATCATTTTTGCAACATTTACTTTTTCTAGGAGTATTACAGATATTTCAGTCGAAATGCACATCACTTCAAGTGTACAAAGTAAAGCCTTCAGTCTGTTTGAAAGAAGACTACCGTTGTGTCTAAGGTGACTGTTTCCACCTCTCCCATCTGGGCCTCACGCTGACTGCTCCACCGGACTGCTGGAGAAGAGGAAGATCCATCAAATTCAGTGGGAGGTGAAGCCACAGACAGGAAAAAGACAGATGAGTTTGCTAATCAGTGACACAGGCACATATAGTGCGTCCACTATTCCATAAGATTAATGATCGTTCCCCTTCAAGTCACTGCTGTCTTACTGTATAAGTGAAAGAAAGAAACAGCCAATAAAAGCTCAATTTTAAATCCAATAGAATTCAGAATGGGAGAATTATAATTCTGATATCTGAGCATGCAATGTTATATTGGAGGGCTTAAATAGGTGTTAGATTAGGTTTGTCAGTAATGGATGGATACCAATGTAAGAATTGATTTTCCTGCTAAGACAAAAGCTGAGATAAAACTCATCCTGCAATAAAGCAATAAAATGTACCCTGGACAGAAGATCGCAAAGAAAGAGCATAGGACATTGTCTTGCCCAAACTTATCTCCTTGTTTATATATGCATCCCCCCTCTCCTTTCTCTCTTCTGTTCCCCCTGATTCAAGTCACTAAAAGTTCCCTAAGAATGTCATGTGAATCTATTGTTTTTCCTTTTCATGTTTGGTATCATTTTAAATGTGTCAGTGCGATTGGTAAAATGGTCTTAATTCCATAGCAGTCATTGGTATTATGAGAAAGATTGAAAACTTTTTTGTTACGAGTAAGCAGACAGCGACCGCTTGAGGGTAAAGTAGTTCGCACTGCATCCTCTGACTATTTCAGAACTGGCTAAGTTTGTGATCGTGAGCGCACATTCGACGTGACGTCTCAAAGCGATACCGGGTCCTTTAATGAATAAATAATTGAAAGTATGGGATACTCAGAATAATCAAAGATCTAAATGAAGTCATAATCAATATTTATGATTATTTTCTAATAAACACGATCTAAATTTGACTATCATTTGAAATTGGAGTCAGATTAAGCGTAGAGCTAAAGTAATATTGAAACTAAATTCTAATAAAGTGAACTTCACTGGAGCGCTGAAATGACATACACGCATTATCCCGTCGCCCACACCATTGGATTCCGTCGTTGGGCCAATGGGTGGTCTTTACACCAATGCCAATAAAATACCATAGCAATATATTACAACAATATTCAGTAAGCAACTAAAGCACTCTTTTACTGAATGAGTTAATTTGATTATTAATGGAAATATTAATACATTAATTTAAAACAATGGCGTGATGCATGTGTATCAATTAAGAAAGCTGTGTTCTTCAAGTAATTATTTCTGTCAGCACTGAAGAACAAACAAATTAAGAGCGGTGAGTTTTCTCTTTTTCTTGTCAGGATTGTAGTTTGATAGAGAGTTGCAGGTCAATTGAGCTTCAGCTATTAAACGTTTAAGAAAACGATTTTTTTTATTTCTATGTATGACAAGAAAATGTAATATCGTTCTGAAAAAATGTCATAGCTGTTTGGAAATAGTTATTTAGAGAGGGCTATTTTAGAAGGATACAACAAACCCTAATTCAATCCTTGTGATATCTTGTGGATGTGTGCATGTATGGAATTGAGTCTAAACCTCCTCTGGAAACAGAAGAGGAAATGATTGTCAGTTGTGAAACGTTCATGTTATATTTATTGATACAGAGGAAGGTGAAATGTTTTATTCTATTCTGTCTGCAGGCATGATCGCCAGAGAAAATAGCAAAGCCTCTCCTTTGACATCCATTCATCACTTGCCTCTGATATGACTGTGTTCATTGACGGAGCAGGATCATTTTCAGCGATTAAAACCTTAAGTTCCACTCCGTTCTTCATATAAAGATATCGTATGGCTTCAGAACTTAAAATGCACCACGAGTTGTGCTTTTGGTCAGTTTTTGCAATAATAAATATCTGTGACTGCACTTTGCCTGTTATGTGTTTTATATTGTCGAGAAATGGGTAGGGTTGGGGTTACGTGTTTCAAAATATCTACAATATCTTCTACCTTTACAAATGCAAATAATTAATTGCGTCTTAAGCTGACGCATGAGGCAAACAACTGAAAGCAACGGAGTAACCTGCACGTCGAAAAATGACATGCGTTACGGCCTGTGACCTGTGAGTTAAAAAGGTCCTGACCAAGAGTTGATGTGATGAGTTAGGAGTGAGAATGTGTTGGTTTTTCCAATGAGCCAATGTACCATTTTATGTGCTCCTATTGAGCACAAGTATAGCATAATTTAGCAAATAACATTTAAAACGGCATGCAGTCTATATGACATTTGGCTTGTTTAATCTTCTAAGAAGGCTATTGTATATCTCAGAAAATTGACAGGTTTTGAATGACATATGGGTGAGTAAATGATGACGGAATGTTCAGAGTTGATGACAGCGCCAGAGTGAGATTTTGGCTAAAAAGTCCACAACAAAGCATTGAGGTTTCATGTATAGAAAGCTGGTCCTGAATTTTGTCACATCGGTGTTTGAAGTGCTGATGTTCAGAATAGAGACGTTTGACTGTCTTGCCTATCATCTCCCCTGCTGTTTTATCTTTCTGCCTGGAGTCAGAGAGATGACAGCTTCTTACAGGAAGTCCCTTTCACACTTGCACACTGTGGCATACAATCATCACATCACTTCCCACTACTGCCAATAATATGCTTCTGTCATATGTGTTACATGCTGTGTTGAAGAGAATCATAAATGTTTACAGCAATCTGATGTGTGCATTACCAGGCAGATATATTTCTTAAATGTGGTTTGGCCAGTACGTGCTATTGATATACTTTTCAGTTTCAATCCACCATGTTTGATTGCAGGGTTGGTGTTGGTGCTATATAGCTTACGGCAAACAGCACCTTTCAGTTTCGTTTGGACATGGGGCCAACTTATAACCGATCTCCCACAGAGACTCAATCTATGAAACCCTGAAGAGGTGGCTGTTGTTTGCACACTTCCTTTCATTTCAGCCAAAGTGCTCTGAAAACTTTGAAGGTCAGCTCTTTAGTCTCCATGAGAGAAGGTTTGACCTGATCAGCTCACAAAGTGACCTTGTTGTGCAACCAATACAAAGGGGGCTTTGACATTTACTAACATTGATTTTGTGATAGTGATTGCTCAAATATCTGCAGTAAAATGGCCTTGAAGGACTTCTATGAAAGGTATACAGTGAGCATAAAGAAAAACTGTCTTATTCAACTTTGAGGTTTGAGGTAAGTAAAAAAAAAAAAAAAAAAAAAAAATATATATATATATATATATATATATATATATATATATATACATACACACTTTTATTCAGTATGTGCATTAAATTGATCAAAAGGGACAGTGAAGACATTTATAATGTTACAAAAATATATTCAAATACTGTTCTTTTGAACTTTCTATTCATCAGAGAAAAATGTTTCACAGTAAAAAAAAAAGATAATAATATTATATTTATATTAAGCTGCGGTTTCCAGTTGATAATAATAAGAACTTTTTCTTAAGCACCAAATCAGGGTCATGTGACACCAAAGACTGGAGTAATGATTGAAATTTCAGCTTTTTCACCACAGGAATACATTACATTTTAAAATAGAAAACGGCTGTATTAAACTGTAATATATTTCACAATATTACTACTATTGTCTCACCAAAATACTCACCAAAGCTGCATTTATTTCATAAAAAAAAAAGAAAAAAAAAAGAAAAAAAGAAAATGCAGTAAAATATTACAGACGTCTTTCAAAAAAGTCCAAACTTTTGAACTCCATAGCACATACATTTACCTCTGGCATAATGGTAGACATTTTTCATTGTTTTTGAGGACATTTTAGACTCATTCACACTCATATTCATGACTTACAATAAAATATTCTCTTTGGCATAGGTTCCTGCTGTCAAAAAGGGACATGGAAACCTTAAAACTTTGAAGTACCTGTCCTGTCCTGTACAGTGAAATGTATTAAGGCTTGGAAATAGAAGTCAAATCTTCCTTCTGAAATATGTCTTCCTGTTCTTAAAGCTCCTGCATATCTGTCATTTGTATCTGTAGGAAATAAAGAACGCAAGATGAAACTGAATAATACGGCAGACACATGCTCTTATTATGAATGTTCATGATCCTTCTCTTCAGCTCCCATGATAATGTTCAGACGTTAACTGAATAATGCATGCATGTCATAAAGATATTAACTAGTGCCACTAAACAATATACATCATATTTCAGTCACCATCAGAAGTCTCTAAAGCAGAGCTGTTAAAACATTTTCATCACACAAGTCAATCTAGATGTCTTGTGTATTATTTAACTCAAGAATAACAATCCATGAAATTGTCATATGATTTACCTTTTTCATTGTCTAGGACAATGAAAACTGAAATATCTATTTCCACTTCGCCTCTATCCAGATGAATTGTCTCAGTTATTTCAGATAAGCACAATTGATGGATCCACCTGGATATAGCAGAGTTGTTAAATGAGAAACATAAATCTGTGTGCCAGTGTGCAGAATGCTGTTCATTGTTCCCATGTCTTTTCCTCCCATTATTGATTGCTTTAATGAATACTTGGATTCCGGCTTACTTTTATTACACCAATGCCGAATTTTGTCCTATGAATAAAACCAGCAAGCTCCATTAAGAAATCGATGGCAGGCTTCATTTGATATCGTCATTAGCAAGCTTTTATCATAACAGCGAGGAGATAAAGTATGACACCATACTGTAGTTCTCTTTCAAGTTCAACAACATGAGACATTTCTTAAAAAAAAAATCAAGAAATTATTCATTTTATCATGAAAAGAAATACCATGTGAAATGTTTAATCCTCAATACAGCCTACACAAAGATGATAAAGCATACACATCAGAGATATGATAAAGATGCTTTTAAAAAAATCTTTAACATATATCCCTTTATAGGGCATTTTCTGCTTCAGCATATCAATCAAGTTCCAGAAAGATTTACTGCGTCAAACTTGACTAGAAACCTTGACCTTCACAAACACAGACCTGAACACCTTTGGGATGAATTAGAACAGCGACTGTGAGCCAGACCCCAATGGCCAACATTAGCGTCCACCTCACTGATGTGTTTAAATGAGAGCAAATTTCCACAGCCAAGTGGAAAACCAGTTTTTAGGGACGAACGACTTCCTATCGATGCCCTTGATTTAGATTAAATGCAGAACAAGCTACAGTTGTGCATACTGGAAAGGGTGACCAAGAAATGTACATTTTGAATGGCTGAAAAACAGTTGAGCTGATTTAATTTCAGGTATAGTCCTTTATGTAACATGCAACGAGTAGTCAGTAGAGTAATAATCAATGCTGCCATTTTTAAAATGTCATATCTTTCTATGAATATTTCTGTTCTGAGTTACAGAAAATATAACCACCAAAAGTTGTGACCATATGTATTCAAGGGAAGCACATTAAACCCATGGAAATGATCAAGAATGATCTCTGTTAATTCCAGAAATGCACCCATGGGAAATAGGAAATGTTGGAGCTTTGCACTCAGCATGGAATCGTGCCTTCATTTGGAATGGGCTTTGTTACCTCATTAAACGGATTTAAAGGATTTTACCCTGATAATGTCACCCTAGTTTAAGACTTATTGTCTTAAAACACAATCCCGTACAAAAAGATTTGGGAATTATTTACAGCATCAATGCCACACGCTTGTCTGAATAAATTAGGCATGGAAATTGAGGCACGTTTTGTAATGGCCACCCAAAAACTGCACTGGCACATGTATTCACTAAATTCTTTGCATTCAGTTTTACAATCACTTCTAGTTATTTTTTTTTTTTTTTTCAGTAGCAAGTGTGAATTTTATCCCTACTGACAATGTGTGACTTGAACCACCCAATTTCAAGTTACTGATTCACATCTCAGACTTTCCATCTTCTGACACTCCTGCCCAAGTACAAAGCAGAATATGTCACTCAAACCAAAAGCTAGATTTTAAAGAAGTGAAGTACAGAGTGAAACATAATCCTATTTGAAATGGAAATAAAATGTCTTTATTTTATATTGATTTGCTTTTTATATAAAAAAGTACTTACATTTAATACATTTTTTTCCAAAATACAAGCAGCCAAACAACATATAAATCAAATACAAAATTATAAAATCTGTTGTCTCTTAGTAGCTTCCCTTCTGAAAGTAACCGGTAATGTGATTTAATTCATAATCTCTAAAATTCCCATGTAACAGTAACTTTGATTCTCTCTGGCATCCATGAACGTCAAGAACGATCCGTGACCTATACGTGATATCTTGCCCTAGGTCTATTGTCTAACAGTGATGAAGTCAGCTTTCATTTGCTTGATGAAGCCGGTGTCGCTGTATTGCTGAGCTCAAATGTAGCTTCAAGCAGGCAAAGTAGCAGAAAAGTAGCATGTCTCACACACAACTACCAGATTGTAGTTTAATGACCATCAAACTGATATCAGCTCTGTAAAGATGCTGTCAAAGCGTAGACAAGACGGCACTTGGTCAATATTTCCATTCAGTGCTGAGCTATCCCAGCATGCCACATTGTTGGGTTTCATAAACATGGTTCATAAGTGCAGCATTTTTCTGGGTGGTGGAAATGAAAAATCACTTAATGAAGCAGAAACAAACAACACTGGATAGATATAAACTAATTTCTTCAATAAGAACTGACTAAAGTCAAGTGGTTGACTTATGTAGCCCTATGTTGTGGAAGAAAGCGGAAAGGGGGGAAATAAAGAATAAAGTCGTACATGAATATAACAAAAACCCTTTAAATGGCATAAATATGGCATTTCTAGCATAATTAAATATGAGAAATGAGGTTAATACTATACGGAAATGAAAACTCTCACAGTGTAATGTGAAGTAAACACTAGAAAGAAAAAAAAGGCAAAAGCTGTCATGATGCCTTAAGGCAACTTACTTAAAATTTAGGAAGAAATAAACACCAATTAAAAGGAAAATACTCTGCAGTTGTAATTTCGTTAACTGTCCACAATGTGCAAATGAGCAGTTGTGTGTCACATGTGCAGTGCAGCAACAAAACAGTTAAACAAAAAATAGATGGACAAGTATGACTCCAAGTATCGCAACAAACATAGAGGCGCAATGCTGATGGTGCCAAGAAATCAAATATAAACAAGATATCTGAACCTGATAGGAAATAGAAATTTTTTTTTGTTTTCCTTTTGTTTTATACATTTTGTACATTTAAGTAAAAAAAATGAGTACAAAGTGTAGTCAGGCTATGCGGCGGTTTCTCGAATCGTCCCCTCAAGTTTCTTTGGGAGTAGTTCTCTCCTTTCGTCAATGTTGAGGACTGGTTTGCGACAGTTCTGACCATCCAGGTACATCTTTGCGTACATCGGATTGGAGTAGTTCATTGGCTGTTTGGAGAGATAATTGTTGTAAATTTACATTCAGTTGACATTCACACTAAAAAAAATAATTCATTTGAAAGAAAAACTTAAATGAATAATAATAATAACAATAAAAAAACAGTTTAAAAATGAATAATAATTTCTTTAAATAAATAAATAAATAAAAAAAACAGGTTGTGCAGGACTAAAGTTGGTTCAAGGAGTTGCTTCCACTGCAGCCGGAGTCAAAAGTGGTTTCAGTAGCATCATTTGGATTGGTGCTTTGAAAAGCATATTCAATCATGTTTATGGTGACATGCTGATGTCAGCAAAGGATGATACATATACTATAAGCGTCACTCACAACCCCATCAACCTCACCTCCTGCATAAATGAACTACTAAAACATGAAGAACACAGCAGAAGTTGAGCCATAAAGCCATGCACTTACTATCACGCTTTGGCACATTCATGCAAACCGTCACACCACAGGCAAGCAAAAAATGTCAATGATTCGCTACATAATTGAGACAAAGGAGCCCAAGGCGTTCACCTGTCCAGGTATTACTTCCTTAGGGACAGAATGAATATTCAGCGTGCAAGGGTCACTGGATTTTACACACCAGCCCTGGAACACACACAGTGGCCCCAGCATGCAGTCCACATTTAAAACGTCATTGTCACTAAACAACATCAATGTAACGCTGCTATTTAGACAGAAACATTTTCATAGTACGAAACAAACGGTCAGTACGAAGCAAGTAAAATCGAGCATTTTGTTACTGCAATTTAAGCGTTGTTTTTAAAAGGCATGAGTTTTTAGTAACAGATGTCAGAGTTATTTCTTTGCAAGGGGAAAAATATAATGTTTGCAGCTTTAATGAGGCAAATATGCAAGGTAAAGACATTTTTTTCATATACTGGGTGAGAGGATGCAGGCAAAAGATAAGAGCCCTGGTGTAAAGCATTTACTCAAGAGATATTTTCTAGGAGAGAACAGAAGCACATTCTTTCTGGATCTACCACATTGAAATTTATGGATATACATTATCAACCTCTAGGATTTCATGTTTTGAGGGTGTAAAATATTCCAAAACAAACCTTTTGGGGATCGAGTGTGAAATTTGGTTTGAGAAGGCTTCCGGCATCTGCGTGGTTGTCATGGTCCACCTCATACATGTTGTAGGATGGATTGCCAATCTCCACATTAATGCCTCCATTAGTTATGGGCTGCCGTTGTACACGTTTCCCCCTGCGACAGAGAAGCACTTGAAATAGATGCAGATGTCTGAGGACTACATTGTTTAAATGTACAGTGCATTTTTGAACATGTATTCAAAATGACTATTACAAGGACTGTCAAATTAACGTGAAACAACAACACTAAAGGCATGTCAGGCTAAAAAACAGCAAGACAAGATGTAGCAGTCTGCATTAATTTATGGTCTATTTAATATTTTTTATCTTCCACAATAATATAATGTCTGTAATGTTTTGGGCTATACCATAAAGCAAAGATTCCTTATTAAAGAAAAAAATAAATAAAAAAAACCCAGAAATGCTTCAAGCAGTGTAGATGTAATGAAAAACACATTATGTGTGAGTAAATGTTATAATACAGTACATTTAAAAATCTTTACAGGGTTATTACGATAAAAAACTGAACAGATGACAGCCCTGTATTAATATTTAAAAACTGTTCCAAAAAGTACCTTTGTCGTCTTCTGCAGATGAAGA
Source organism: Squalius cephalus (assembly GCF_949319135.1). Taxonomy (NCBI): domain Eukaryota; kingdom Metazoa; phylum Chordata; class Actinopteri; order Cypriniformes; family Leuciscidae; genus Squalius; species Squalius cephalus. The sequence goes on from NC_137130.1 coordinate 11,583,284, forward strand.
CACCTGTGACCACTGTAGTAATCAGAATGACCAGCAGGACCAACGGCACAATGATAGCTATACTTCCTGTTTCACACAAGAAAAAAGCCAGAAGCAAAAGCCCCTATTAAGCCCATTTCCCCAGGTGTCTATGCAGGTGGAACAGGAAATTATTAGATACTCCATCACAGTAAAATTAAATAAACAGTAGTGGAGCCGAAAAGATATTGAGCCAATATTTAACGAGAAGCTCAGATGTATATTCAGATGTGTCATTTGACTGATGAAATAACGGTTCTTTTCATTTTAATAATTGAAGGACTGAATCCTTATTGAATTAGGAGAGAGGTCTTTATAAAGCGTGAAAGCTCACCTCCAGCTGTGTTATCGGAGCGGCTGCTCTTGGGGGCCGGCCTCTCGCACTGCGTCCCTGACCAATTAGCTGAGCATCTGATTGAAAACAACAGTCAAAACAAACAGAAGGCAAGTCAGAAAAGAGAAGAAATGTTTTTTTCTGGCATTGCAGAATGAATTTAAACAGACAAAGGCTTAAAATCTACTTAACGGAATAGTTAACCCAAAAATACAATTTGTTATTTACTCACACAAAGCCTTAAAACAAAACTAAACCATTACATACACAACTGGTCAAAAGTTTGTTTTTGAAAGAAGTCTCTCATCCTCACCAAGGCTGCATTTATTTGATGATTACAGTAAAAAGCAGTATAACTATGAAATATCATTACAATGTAAAATAACGGTTTTCGATTTGAATAGATTTAAAAACATCATTTATTCCTATGATGGAAAAGCTGAATTTTAAGCAGTCATTACTTCAGTCTTCATTTTCACATGATCCTTCAGAAATCATTCTAATATGTTGATTTGGTGCTCAATTATTATCAATTATGATTCATGTCTAAAGGACGTAGGCCAGTAGGAGCTGTGCGTGTAAACCTCACTCCCCTGGCCTCAAGAGAAAACCTTCCATAGTGGGAAACCCAGGTTTGAATCCTGCTCTGAGCAGGTCGAGTAGGACCGATTACACGTGCTCAATTATTAATATAGGTTCTTATTATCAATGTTGAAAACAGTTTTTACTGCTTAAATTGGTGAAACCATAGAACTTTTTTGTCAGGATTCTTTAATGAATAGAAGTGTTTATTTAAAATAGAAATTTTCAAACATTATAAATGTCTTTACTGTCACTTTTGATTGATTTAATGCATTCTTGCTGAATAAAATTATTAATTTCCATAAATTTAAAAAATCACTTACCCCAAACTTTTCAATGGTAGTATATCACAGTTTCCACAAAAATACAAAGGAACAAAAACTTTCAAAACTTTTCAAAATTTTCAATAATATTAAATGGTTCTTGAGCACCAAATCAGCAAATTAGAATTATTTCTGAAGGATTCGTTTTTTTTTTATATATATATATATATATGTTGTATGTTAGTATCACTTTAAGAGTAGGCAAATGTGAAGTGAAAACAAACTGAAAACACTCATTAAATGGCAAGCAGTAAAGCGGAAAGAAAGTCATGAATCATCTTATTTGTAAATGGAAGTGGTCCAGTGGGGGTCATGTTTATGATTAAACAGATGTTTGATGTTTGTTTATCGGCGTATGATATGAGGGTGAAGACTGGATCTTGCACATTAAAACCGTACACTGTTTTACAAACTGAGTGCGGTCACATTTTTTAATTGTTTGACTATATTAATTCTTCCCTAAGCAGACACTGTTAGAAAAATAAAACAGGCAAAAAGAATACGGATCCCAAACAAATACAGAACAAAAGAGAAAATCCTGAAGGTATGGGATGTGTGTACTTGAGGATGATAGGATCATGGGAAGTGGACAGTGGGGAAGCGGTCAGGGTAAATCAGTTGGATGGATGGAGCCTGGTGGAGAGGAAATGTCTATATCAGGGGAACAGTTGGACCTACTTGCATCGAGGTTTGTTAAAGGCAGTTATTGTGCATATTCCTTCGTTTTGACAGTAGTAATCGCAGGGATTGGCCAGCTCATCACAACGCTGGTTCTTGAACCCTGCCGTGCAGCTGCAAGACATCGCAGTGAGGTGAGGACAGTAAGAAGTTAAAGAAGTGTGCAGAACTGAAAAACAGTGCATGATATGTACAGTAGCAGTGTATGTATGTCTGTCTGTCTGTCTGTCTTAGTTATAGTTTTAGGATCTTTCATGTTTTATGACTATGAAATTAAATGAACAATATGTATTTTAGGAATATTTACTGCAATTCCCAGTCTAGGATTCCCAGACTTTTCACCCATGAATTTTCATGACTTTTCATTGATCTTTCCCTTGTTTACTGTAAAAGGTTAGTTTTTTCTTAGAATGCTGGATGGAAATCTATTTGTATGTCTAACAGATTCTCAATAGACAAACTGATATTTTTCCTCTACATACAGTATACACTCTCACCGTGAGCAATGTCTAGCCATTGAAACATTTCAGAGCACGGCAAACCTAGAAAAAATTACAGTTAAATGACTCAAAATGAACTTCCAGATTTTCAATTACCATGATTTTTAAAATTGAAACAAGCATTTTTATGTAAAGCTACTATGAAACTATACAAATAAACCTGAATTGAAATCAGGAGTTTCAGACCATGAAGCTGTAGGATGGAATCTTGTTGCCTGACTTTTTTTAAATAAAACAATCCAAACTGTATTTCAGGGTGGTGTTTAATGCTTTAGTCTCACATGTCTATTGATATAGTTTTAATATCATAAATTTAAGGCAGTCGTTAAGGTGATGATACACAGGGCAACTTTTTGAGCAATGTTGCTGGGCAATCTTGCCGAGCGATTGTTGCTTGAGCACTTTCCCATTGAAAATGGGCAATACATTTATATCTGGATAATTTAGATCAGTCGTGGGCCCTGTGTCTCATCTGGTTGCCCGTTGACGGCAACATTGCTCAAAAAGTTGCCCTGTGTATCATCACCTTTAGGGTTGTTTGTTTGTTATTGTTGCGTTTGTGTTTTCTTCATTTTTAATATTTTTTGTATATATTTTGAAACTATTTAGTAACTTTTTATATATAGAGAAAAATGTTTAACATGTTTTTTTTACATTCTCTCTTTTAGCATTTGCAATATTTAATTTTTTTCCCCCCTTAACAGATCTTGTATTAAGTAACTTTAGATTTGATAAAAAGGGGCAGGTCTTTTAAAATAACTATTTACATCACTATACCATTTACAACATCAGCTTTTTGCTCATTTTAGAAAACTGTTACAAAATAAAAATGTTAATTTTATCTGCAATGCTGTTTTTCTTAAGAATTATTCTCATGTCTGTTAATATAGTATAACATTACAGACTTTTGGCCATTGTGATTTTTTACTATTTTATTTGTACATTCTTATGTATATTTAGAATCTTTTTTTCTTTTTTACATTTTGAATATTTTCTTTTTTACCACACAACAGATGTATCAACTTGTATCAGTTTAGTAACTTTAGATTTGAGGAAAACAGGGCAGGTCTTGAAAAGTATCTACTTATATCACAATAATATTTACAGCATTAGCTTTCTACTCATTTTAGAGAATTCTGTTACAAACTCATCCATGTCCAGTTCATGTGTTATTGCTTTTTCATGAACAAGTTTTTTTTTTCCTCTCATGAAGCACTGTTCGGCGGAATAGTGTCAACATTCTTGCCAGAGTAGAGAATGAGCTCTCACATGAAGCAGTAGAGACACCCATGACCTTAGCAGATACATACAATTTATGAAGACCTGCAAAAGCATCTTTGTATTCCTGCTAGAGTTTGCAAACAGCAGAACATTCAGCATCAGATGGAAGTATTTTGGACAGCATTGATCTGGCAACAAGAATTTCATTCTGGAGTTCATTTTTTGCAACCCCTGAAAGACTACAGAGAGCCTCAAGCAACTGGATGTCAAGAAATTTGTTGGATTTTGGCATTAAACCTGAGAGGCTGAGAGGCTTGCTTCAGCTGTAATTTTTTTGTGGAAAACCTGTTTTCTATCTCTGATACAGCTGTATCTAGTATGTAGTATCTGTCGTCTTAGAGCTTCAGTGGCACATTCAGAACCTGACTGCCCTTCTTGCCCTAAAGGTGAAAAAATGAGTCACCATAGGAGGGATTCAAAGTCCTTAGACGTTTTGGTGAGGGCTCAACAGTAGACATGTCAGCGCAGTCCTGCTGAAATTCATTGTCATTTTCTCTGAGATTTTTCAGTGCACCAAAACATCCCTGCACAACTTCAGCTGCACTGCACAAATCAACATGCTGAGACTGTAGGATGGTATTTGCTGGTTTTAAAATGGCGAGAAGTGTATCAGAAATTTGCCAATTTTAAAAAAATGGAGTCGCTTCAGCTGAGAGAGAAGCCCGGAGGCTTCTTTTAGGTCAACTGATGCATTGTCATCATTGGAAACCTTAAATAGAATGTTAAGAATGACTTCCTCATTATCCACAACATGCCTGAAAAAAGAGTGAAGGGAGCCTGACAAGTCAAAAAATCTTTTGGCACAAGGTTAACTTTGAATTGCATGTATGACAGTGAGGTGAGGCTGGTGGTTATAGCAGTGGATGTAGGGGATATGCCTGCCCAACCTTTGTGGTAATAAAGCCTGAACACCACCTCGCACCCCACTCATCACTGATGCTCCATCATAACCCTGGCTCATTATATTATCAGCACTGTATCCTGTTTCAGACAAGTGTTGTAATATTTCAGTAGTGATGTAATCTGCATCAAGCTGCTGGAGTTCTAACAAGCCAATGAGATGTTCCTCTGGCACACCATTGCACACAAAACAAATTATAACAGACAAATTTTCAGTGTTGCACCGATCCGATTGTGCCTGATGAAGACCTGAGGTTCGAAACGTTGTGCTATTAATAAATTCATTTGGAGCAGCTACTTTGAGTGAGCGGACTTCACGCTTCTATTTCGTTTATGTTACTTGAGCCCAATCTGGCTGTTTGGGATGTGCACACCAGTTTTGCATTTTTGATTCTGCACCGATCCTTTGTGCCATCACTATTTAAACAAAATGCAGCTGAATCAGCAGTGTCATATTTTGGTTGTATTTTTTTCAGAACCATGGATGCCAAAATTTCAATCACTTCATTCTGGATGGTTTTGGAAGTGTACTTTGCATTTTGTGGGATACCTGATGTAATGTCAGCCAGGTATTTATCTTTTTCCAACGTGTATTTAAACAACTTGGCAAAAATCCCCGCAGCTATGCAATCTTCCCCACTGTCACGTTTCACAATCCCTGCGTAGTGGAAGCTCATTGACTGCTAAAAACTTCACAACACCTGCCATGCTTTTTATGCAATAGCGATTCTTTTCTATCTGTTGGGGGCCGAGCAAACATGCTACGGTCTCCCCCGACACCTGTCGGCGGCAAAACTCTGTCCATGAGGTAAATGTTTTTGTAATTGTAAATGTTTTTCAAGACCACGGTCACGTTCTAATGCTGCTTTCCAGTTTCCAAAACCTTTCGAAACGAACGTCATTGAACATGCCACACCGAACACTAGACAAGGAAAACAAAAGCATGCATCGAGCTCTACAGAATATACAAGCCACGGCCGTGACTGATACCAAGCGGCCGAAAAGCATCTCTCTCTCCCTCCAAAAAGAGTTCGGGGGTAAGATTTCAGAAAGGGCTGGTAAGGATTTGCCCTGTTTAAATCATTTGGGACAGAATTGCTGCATCTTTGAGTGGGTGTAATTGTGCTTTTGACACCATCGGAAGCTGCTGATGAACTTGACTCATCCATTTCTCTGACCTCATTGCCGCAAATGGATGAGGAGGTGGTAGCTATGTCCTGGTGAGCTAAAGTGGTTTTCTTTTGTCCTTTCGGAACAAGAAATCTGTGCATGTTGTGTTTTATTAGGCTACTAGAGTGTGGTAATCAAGTTCACTAATAGTTCTAATAAAGTTCATTGGCTGTAACTGTCGTTATATTCCTTCATAGTTCAGCACGTCCGTTTACCTCAAAGGTAGCGAAATGAATGAGCTAAGTCTATCTTGGAGGAAAAAAAAAAAGAGGGGTTGGAAGAAAACAGAAAATAACATATCTGGAGTTGAAATGAATATCGCATCAATTTTGTGATTGACTGTAATGTGGTATGGGGCCCAGGGTGGGCCAAGCTTCTGACTGGGTGGGCCAGGCCCCCCCATGGCCACCCTGTGGAGCCGGGCCTGGGGGGGACAGCGATGAAATTGTAAATGCGTTGTGAATTTCCAAGTTGGCAGCTACAATACCCTGTTAAAGATAGAAATAAGACATAATCATCTCTCAAAGACTGCTGCTTTGTCCAGTGTGTATATTGTGACGGATTGACTGCCTCTCCCTAGTAATCAGCGCCACCCAGTCCCTTAACTCGCCGCCCTTCGCCAGGTACCCAACTGGAGTGGGTGGTGATTGGAGAGGAGGGGCGCTGAAGAGGAGAATTGGCGGCGTGTGATGAGGCACACATGAAGAGAATGAAGCCTCATCACCGCCGCTGTTAAATGCTGAGCACGCTTCTCCTCGAGAGACCGGTCTCTTCCTGTGCATGCACACTGGTGTCCCTCGTAGGTCCAATATGTGAGTCGCCGGACCTGTGGTCCGGAATGGGGAAACATGCGTGACGCCTCTGACGGGCTAGGATGCCGGGCCGCTATTCCCCTCAGTTGTCAGGGCCTAGAAAGGACAAGCCGTGATGCCGAAGCCACCGCCCCCTCGCGCCTCAGATCAAAGAGAGACGAGAGAAGCGCGTGCGACCGCCGGACACCGCCCCCTTACCTGGACCCATCCCATCTCTTCACCACCCATCCTTCACGATTCCCTGGCATGACGAGGACACCAGATCCCCCCTTTTGTTTTAACACTCTATTTCCCCCATCTTTGTACATTTTATGTTTATTTATTTTAATAAATGCTCCGAGGCCTGACACCACTCCCATTT
>NC_137130.1:12190442-12375442 GCF_949319135.1 Squalius cephalus
GTTTGTAGACCAGGCAAAGATGTCGGCGATTCTTTGGATTGAAAAGGTGTGTAATGTGTGATCCCCTGTCACAGATCCGTTGTGTAATGTGCAAACATCAGCAACTAAATGGTCCTCAAGACAGTCGTGTACTGTGATAAGAAGAGCAATCTGACGACTTTGGCCCTGTCCCAAATGGCACACTTCATGTGCACTTGCGGTCTTGTAGACTTACAATGGCTCCTGTATGCACAAGATCATTTGTCATTTTAGGTTTCAGAAGGGTGCTCGGTGAGGGCACCCTTTGCGGCCAGTATGCGCTCTTAATGCGCACTTTTGCTGAGCCCACAAGCCCTGAAACATGAATCTCAGGATGGGGTGAAATAAAATCTTTTTTTTGCTCCATTTGTCATGATAAGCCACCCATATGATAACATTCTAACATTCTCTAAGCCTAACCTAACAATCTACTAATGAGATTTAGCTGACATGTATAGTTGCAAATTAATTAGAGTTGTTTGAAATGTAGTTGCAAAGTAACTCAAAGTTAGTAGAATGTCCAAAGTGAACTATCGAAATAAAGTGTAACCCACCTCTATATGGGGAATTGCGCAAGTCGTTTTTGCACTGCACGATTGAATGAATGACAGCTTACAGTTTGCTTTGCTGTATTTTCTTTTTTACTTTTAGAAAAAAAAGAAGAAAAAAATCCACTAATGGGCTGTGCATTTACAATTTGTTAATTTAGAAAGAATTCTTTATTTGACAGATAGTGTTTCATTCATGGTTTCATGGCCACGCATGCGCAACATCCTTTCAACAACTTTTTAACACTATGTGCTTCTTAAGGTTATTTCTATCTGTGGTTAAAACACTCTTTACTTCAATCAAGAAAAAGGGTGAACAATTTTTTTTGGCCTTTTCAAATGTCAGTGCTACATGAGGTGTAATGGCCTGAGTAGAGCACATAATGAAATAAGCACCTCTGAGTATTGAATACAAGATTTTGCTTCACTGAATTACAACATGTTCTCTTTAGAGGAACACAGCACTCATTTGTATGGAAAAGGTCTGTGACTACCAAACACTTAACATCCTCATAGCGTAATTGTATTTACCAAATGAAAAATATACCAATGCACATCAATTCACCAAATTTCTATGAAACTTCTATGGCTTCAGTAACTTTGCAATGTACCAACAAAAAATACAGATATAGCACATGAATTTCAAAGGCAATTGAGAATGCCACCTACTGAAAACCTTTCAGCTCCAAGGACAACTCATGTATTGAAATTAAAAATCTTTTTATTTGCACAAAATAGCATTGAAAATTACTTTGAATTAAATCTGAAGTTCAGAAATGCACCTAATGCTTCCAGACTGTCCGAACAGATCAAGCTATTTGAGGTAAAAAAAAAAAAAAAACAATAAAAAAAATAAATAAATCAGTTTTGGCCCTTTTTACCACTTTAATATTTACATCTCAAAAGCCTCTGGTAGCAAAGAGAAGCAAAGCAGTTGAACTATCTTTAAACACATTAGAGATTCTAAGGGGGAAAACATGAATATTTAATGCTGTGATCACTTAGCCAAAGGTTTATGTGGTTTTGTTGAATATGTGTGGATGGATTGTCAGCGTTGAGTAAATAAATATGAACAAACAGCAAGAAACATAGTCTGGCTGCAAAAAATCAATGCGTTTAGGCCAGAAGCCAGAATCAGTCTCCTTCCTCTGTGGCAAACCATATACCCCACAATGATTATTCCTCAGAGACGAGCAATAACACTTCCTGTGCACTCTATAGCATCTGTCTCATAGTCTGGTGCATTGCATCAATGATGTATGAGGAGATGGCATCGAGGGAGGTTTATACTGTAATCATGAAAGATTCATAAATGTCATTCAAAACAGAATATTAGACAGCCACCACAAAATGTCTGCACACCATTTAGAGAGGCACTGTTACAATGAGAGAAGCCTTTTGTCACCTATAGAGGCTTGTGGCTTGAGCTATTTTCGGTCTTGCTTAATGGACTCGTGAAAGGTTTGAATATAAGTGAGCAACTCAACCTCAGTGGGCTTCCTCTGATTGCATCCACAAGCTTAGGAAAAAAAGGCAATTGGGGTGGACAATTAACCTTTAGATCTCAGCTCTGATTGGTTGAATTGTGGTTTGACCTTTAAATGTAAGTTTAAGAGGGATAGTGGGACAGCTGTTTGCTTTTAATACATCAGTAAACACGCAGAAACCAGGTCTTGCCCTAGTGGTTTACAAACACATCAGCCGTATTAACGGCTCATTATGAAATTTGTTGAAGACATGCAGCATGTCCTGTAATGTTTTCCTTGCTGTGATCTCAATGAGAGGTGCATGTGTGCATCTGTGGTGTCAGCATACAAGACATACTGCTACAACAGTGGATTTTTCTCAGAGGAGGCATGACCATAATTGAAAGGATACAAATAAACGTAAATAATAAAACACAAAAAGAATACAGCATAGAATAGTTTATAATAAGATCATTATATAGGCATCATGTCAATATAGGCCAATTGTATAGTTTTTTTCATTGGCATGCTCATTTACTCTATTTTTACATTTCAACCTTTGCTGTCATTTTACACTCACTAAAATGAATATATGTGGTAGAGTTAGTATAAGGGGATAGAATATACAGTTTGTACAGTATAAAAATCATTATGTCAATGGAAAATCCCCCCCCCAAAAAAACATTAAAACTGTGTGTGTGTGTGTGTGTGTGTGTGTGTGTGTGTGTGTGTGTGTGTGTTAATATTAAATTAAACTGGAACTTATATTTACATTGGACTAAATAAACCAAAATGCACAGTGGGATTTGTCTTTTTATTTCAGAAGTCAACCAAAACTATAACTGAAACGCAGTTATCTGAGAATAGGTGAACAGTTATAAATTTTGCATTGGTGTCTGAAAGTGAACTTTGCACCTAAGCCGTACCTTCTATGCATGTGTGGATTAACAGTTTGAGGGCCATGAGAATAATAATGTATAGAACACTGAGAAAAGGCAGATGAATATGTAATGATAGTTTTTCTATCAATCTTGATGAACTCTATATTAATCTCAAGGGAGCAACATACACCAGAATATATACGGTGTAACAATGTATGTGCATGCAAAAGAACATCAGAGAAAGAGTTGATAGAAGTATGAATTTTGTATGCACATGTAAGAAGTTTGTTTCTGTCTGCTTATCTCTCCTGTTGAGTTCCTTGCTCAGAGTTGCTCTATAATTCATGGATGAAGAGTCAGCACTAGAGGATCACCATCTACAAACCAGGGATCAGATGTTCAAGTCGCTGTTAGAGCTGCACATGCAAATAAACAGATGATGCGACTGTAGCTTTGGATTTGCAACCAATGACAAACAACAACAAACAGTCTGTCCTCAGAGACAGGGCAGAAGAGAGAGAAAGAAAGTGGAAGAGAAAGAGCCATTCATTTTAGTCATTTCCACTAACATATTAATAAAGGAGGAGGCCAATATCATAAAATATTGATGCCCTGTAGCTGGAGAGCTGACTTGTTTTTTCTGCAGGTTATGCTTTATGTTTTAATATTGAATAAATGTCTATATCAATATTGGATCCAATACTTCTCTCTCTCTGCTCTGTTGAGTGCTGAGTTGCGCTTTTAGGTGCCGTCACCAGCCGATGAATGGGAATTTCCATCATTCCCACCTCACCAAATCTTTCTTGCGGCGCCCCGTGACCTTCACATCATTCAGACAGTCATTAGGAGGAATTAACAGTGGCAATTAACCTTTCACAGATCACAGGAAGTGAGAGTCACAAAGTGTGTGTGAAGACTGCATGATGTCTTCATGTGTCACTTTGAGGATGCAGACACTATGAAGCAATTAAGAACCAATTAGGGAACAAATATTTCTTGAAGGTACAAGAGGTCTGTCCTTGTTCACTACATTATTTTGCAGAAAAATGGGGCTAGTTGTCACAATTGATATGCTGAAGATAGCTGGAGATGTATGACAGCACATATGTATGGGTTTTTTTTTAGCTTGGAGGGTTGGGTGTTGGCATGACTGATCAAACGGTAGCACAGCCTGGCTAAAGACTGAGGAAAGAAAAGCAATCTGAGGACAGGAGGAAAGGGCTTTGGTGAAACAGATTTAGACTAATCTATCGCTCTGCTCAGTCTCGACCTGTTATTCTTGCACCAAATGAGATCTTAATCACCACATCGATTACCACCTTATTTGTCAGAGAACAAACAAATGATCCGGCAAGCATCAGAGAGGATGATTTTGAGCTAGTGCAAAAAGAATGAAACATAAAATGGATGATTTCATAAAATAGGATATTTGTATTGTTTTTCTTATAAGACATTTGTCTTCTGATCTTCTGATTTAAGTTATATAAAGTTAGGTGTTAGTTGTATTTAGTACACATTTGTTCCAATTTAATGCATTTACTCCAGTGATCATGATTGGATTTTGTCATATAAATGTTTATCTGTTTTTATAAGAATAATTTAACCTTTCTGGAGAAAAAAGTAAAATGTTTTATTGATTATGGCCCCAATATGTCACCCAAATAAAGTTCTCCATACAGTCAATTTATCCTTAGGCTACAATTGGATCATATATGTTCAGTACAGAGCCCTGCACATGACATGCGGACAAAAGTATATATCGTGGCCACAAAAGAAGAATTTGTTCCCACAAAATGTATTAGTAGACTGTAGACTGTTAGGTCAAGGTTAGCTGTCAGGGTTCGGTAAATAGAATAACTAAGTATAATGTCTTTTGGGGAGCATCAAAATAAAGTGTCAGCAGATATTAAGCAGAATACTAATACTCTAATGACTGGTAGTTGACATGTAGTTGCAAAGTTACTTATAGTTAGAATGACCATCAAAATAAATTTTTACCAGATTTCATTCACTTGTTTTAGTCAGATCGTGGCCAATTAAGAATTTGTTCCCACATTTTAGTAAATAATGGCCACGTTGAACTAATTCAACAAACTGAATGACATATTAGTAAGTTGTGGGGATATTAGTAAGTTGAATTGTGAATTTGTGGCCATGATGTACATATTTTTGTCCCCCACATATCATGTGTTGGGCTCCGCACTTCCACATTAAACAATAAAAAATTTGTTTTGTAAAAAATATATGAATATTTTGAATGTCATATTTTAGGCTATACAACAAAACTTTGTTGTGAATATGTATCATTATTTTTGTTGTTCTATCAGACATAACCACAAAATGACTTGTTGACTGGTTCAAATAACAGTGAGTGAATCTGGTGTGCGTTTACCAAAGCATCTTTAGCCAAACATGGTTGAAAGTTCCGTTGAACCCTGTTGGTAACGATGGAACTTGGGACCATAGTTGGCTTTGGGAAATGCACCCCTGAACGATTCATTGGCTACGCGATTCTGGTTCAAACCGCTAACTTGAGAATCTTTAGTGAATCTTTTTTAATGACTCATTTAAATAAACCGGTTCATTACAGTCATTTTGCGCGGTTTGCTGTTGCGCACACTCAACGAAATGATATCTGATGAAACCGCATATGGATGTTGTACACAAAGTTTTCCAGACTATATTTATAGATAATTCTTTAAAATATTGGATGTAGATTTATTGAACAGTTTGTGTGTATGGCTATTCAATGGAAGCCTGTTTCCATCCTCACAATAAAAGAAATAGAAGGTACTTGGAAAATAAAGTCACATTGTGAGTCACAACTCACAATTATCACACAATTCACAAAAATCACAATTATAAGATATAACTGCAAATTACCTTTTATTTATTTATTTACTCTGAGAAATAAATTGGTTTTAAGTACAATCAACTTAAATTACATTAAACTGACTAAATAAATTAGCCGAATCTTGTATAACTTATGAAAAAAGTTGAAAATTGCTTAACTTATTTTGTTGGATTAAAGCAATGTAAAAACGTTGTCATAACTAATTATCATATAATTGGCTTTGGCAATGTGTTGCTGAATGAGTCACTAATATGAAATAGATTTTCAGGGGGAAAAAACACTCCATTCCAAGGTGCATCTGAGCCAGTGTGCGAGAAAAACACACACCTTATGTTTGCGTGAGGATTAGTGTCAGCAGCATTTGTGTGAAGGTGGAACAGATTGCTTAATGTACAGATGTTTCATGTGCTGTCACGGGGATCAGTCATTTGCTGAATTCTTTGTTTCTCCCTACCTCATTCGGTTATCCCACGAAGCCCTTATCATTGAGTCTTTCTGCTGTGTCTCACCTTTGTGCCTCTGGTCTCTTACCGCTGCAGGAGCAGAGGATCCGGGCCAATCCAAGGGCCACAGCCACTCACTGCCTTTGAAGTCGGGAGCTTTGGCGGCAGATCAACTGGTTTTATGAGAAAAGGTGCCTTTGAAATGCGAGGACGGAGGACGATGCACTGCCTCTGACTCACGTTTACCATCTAGAGTAAAAAAAAAAAAAGGATGGAAGTGTGAGGCGTTAATAATGTAACTGCTTTAAATATCTGTCATCAATTTATATTCAAGGGCAGGGGGCCCTTTGGGAGGCAGAGGAAGGCTGGAGGACTCTCTAGAGAGCAACTTAGTGTAAGTGCATGATGGGATGGGTCAGCGAGGCACTGCTCAAGACGTTACATTAAAGCAATGTTCTTTCTCTCTTCCCAGCTTTCTGTGTTATGCAGCAAAAGCCACACACAAACACTTCTCATATCTGACTTGCTGCTGCTTGAGAAAGAGGTTCAATTCAAATGCAACCCCCCCCCCCCCACACACACACACACACTTATTTACTTTGCAGTGAAACAGGAGAAACCTTTAAGCGAGACAGACAAAGGCAAGAAACTGAAACAGAGTTCTGAAAAGTGGGTTTCATTTTGTTTTGAAATTACTATAGCAGTGGTACATATTTCCTCCAGTTCATTCTTTGAATTGGGCGCATTTTCCAGTTTGATAAAAAAAAAAAAAACAATTGTCTATTTTTTTGTAAGATATTAAACAGGCTATCGGACAAATAATGCGTTTAGGTGTTAATAAGATGCATTGTTCCATCTGAGGATAAATTAATACATGGTGGGATATAATTGTGCCTTCAAAAAGGTAACAGAGTTTACAGTTTTATAGTCTAGACATTACAAAGACTTGTGCTCAAGGTCGTGAAACAATAAGATGCTTCTTCGAAAGAAAATGTAACATTCATTCTTTCTATAATTTTTCAGTTATCAAGTTTACTTTATGAAATCATGGTAACAATGTTTACATTTTAATAGGCTAGTTGCACGTGGCCGCCATTTTGTATTTCGGATCAGCGAGTGTGCAGTTAGACACTTCCGGTTTCGCATTACGGCCGGTGCAGGGAGCCGGAGAAAGCCAAAATGTATATTTTATAGTTAGAATCAATTATCACTTAAAATACTACTAAGATCCATATTACTATCACACGAGCCAATGGCAATTAAATTAACGGATGCATAGTCAGATTATGAAATACAACTGTTCACGAACAGAAGATTGTATTTGACTCATATATACGCATACGCAATGACAGTTATGCCTACTGTAAATATATAGTTACAACTACGATTAGAGTTGTTTGCATAAAATGCACCGTGAACATTCACATGTTTGCCCTGTGATAGGCTACAATTTATATCCATAAATACTATTTTCTCAATTCTGCATGCATTTTTACTTATTTACATCAATTGCTCGATCAATATTATCATCACATATTTTACATGTACATTTTTTACTGTAGGTACCACAAACAATTTAATATAGGTAAGTTTGTGTATATTTTACACGTAGTAGGCTACTGTATGTGTTGCTTATAAACACCAGACAGATTATTATTATTATTTATGAAACAGATCTTTACTCATCTCACTTGCACAAAATAAATGCAGTAATAGAAAGCATATAAACGCACAGGTGAAATACACTGAAAATTATATGCATTTAAAAATTTGGTCGGGTTGAAGTTATCCCTCCGGATCTTCTGTATCCACTCAGCTCGTACCGCAGCGTCAACGGGGAATGCATGAAAGCTGACTTCTCTGTTGTAACGTGACGAAATGGTACAAAACGGCACACAGCGATGAGTCTTGTCTTTGTCGAGTTCAGTTCTTGAAAGGATAATAATTTGCTTTTTTTCATCAACATGGATTCAATAGGTGCTAGATTTTAATTCCACTTTTTGTAAAAATGAAGTTACTGGATTTTTGTTCATATGTTCAAAGAAATGTCAATATTAGAATATTGTAGAAATTAGCATTAACCATTAATTGATTATTTAGTTTATATTAATTCACGGTTATTTTTTTACAAATACTGCATGTACATGAGGCATACCAATAACACCTGTTTTGTTCAATACCTCCTGTCAGGTTTGGGACAGCATGAGGGTAAAGTAAATGACATAATCTGTCATTTTCACAACTAACTCGTCCCAGAAATCAGAGAGAAACTGCTAAATCAAAGTGCTGATCTAAGACTTGAAAAAGCGATTGATACAGCACGGTCGCACGAAGTTGCGCAAGACCAGCTCAGGATGATAAACTCACATGCAAAGGCAGCACAGAACCGTGCAGCACATGCCGTGATAAGCAAAAAGTCAACAGCAGACAGACACAGAGCAACCGCGAAGGAAACGGATAGAGTTACCGACAAAAAACAGGCCATGTGGCAGATGGGCACAGCAACACAGTCAGAGGGACGCGTGCCCTGCAAAAGGCCGTCGGTGCAAAATATGCAATAAACTCAACCACTTCGCGAAGGTATGTAAATCAAAACAACCTGTTACACGTAGAACTGTACACACAGTGGAAAATACAGACATCTTAGAGGATCACGATGCGCCGTCTTACAGGTTATACAGGTGTCTACAGGTGGCAGATAGCCACTGGATGTAAAAGGTACATGTCAGCTTAACTGTAGATACAAAGACACAGAAGCTGTGCTGGAATTTTACATTGTGAGTACACATGCACCTCCCGTACTTGGTTTGAGAGCATGCCTGGACCTGGGGCTGATAAAGCTTGTCTTTTCAGTGGATGCAGATACAAACAAACCCTGTGATATCATGCAAGGGTTCCAGGATGTCTTTCACGGGATCGGTGAGTTTCCAGGAGAATGTACTATACACAAAGATCCTGCAGCTGTCCCTGTCGTGTATCCGCCCAGGAGGATTCCGTTCATGCTGAGCAGTCGCCTCAAGGAGGAGCTAGACAGCATGGAAAAAACAAGCTTTATTGTTAACGTGACGGAACCCACACTGGGTTAATGCCCTAGTGGTTGTTAAAAAGCCCCGCACTGGAAAACTCAGGGTATGTTTAGACCCCAGAGATTTTAATAAAGCAATCAAAAGGCCACAATACCCCCTGCCGACTCTGGACGACATCACCACGAAACTCGCTATCGAACACAATCACTTGGGAATAAGGTCTCTAGTGTTCTTAACGCTATCCACACTATCACTTGGTAGTAAGGTCTCTAGTGTTTCGCTAAGTAACTTGTTTCCCTAGCTTGCTGCAGCAATAATAAACAGACAGACTTCAGCAAATGTCCTTTAAATGCTTTAATCACGGCCGGGAGATTACTCGAATAATTCTCAGGGAATCTCTCCCAAGAAGAAACACGGCCGGAGGATCTCCAAATTCCATTGAGAATACCACCAGCGAACACTAATACAACAGTTTTTATAGGATAAGGGGTATGGCAAAAATGACATGAAACATTACATAATTTCCCCTCAATTTGATTGGTTTTCATAGACAAGCCCTCTTGTTACTTCATAATCAAGGTTTCAAGTTTAGACACCTGTCTATTTTATTTGTTATTTTTACACTCACACAACAACCAAAGTAAAATGGGGTATGGCAACATACAACATTCAAAAATAAAGAACAGAACGTTTTAGTACATTGTGTTAGAGTGTTAGAATTGTTAGGCCTAAAAAAGGAAAGTAAGGTTAGATGTTAGAGTTATGATTAGTTTGATATACAGTTTACTAATTTATTCATTAAAAAAATCCATCACAAATGTTAGCGGTCCACATGTGGTAATTTGCATATTGAATGCTGATTGGTTGTTAGCTCTCTGTATGAGAGAGCAGTGTTGATCCAGTAAAGACTGAAGTCAGACGAAAAAGTGTGTGCTCTTAATTATTTCTTGGTACGACACTACTTTGAGTGACTGCACAAAACCGATACAGCGAGAGGGTCAGCACTATTCAGTTATCTCTTCTTATTTAAGAGATTAAGAGATTGAAGAATATGAAGTACATAAATGAATTTACGCAAGAAGAAAATATCTTGCTATATTATATCAATGTAAGTGAAAGTTGTGAAGTTAGTTTACAATATATAGTTGATAATATAGGTATACAGAGACTCAAACATGTAAGCTCACATGTAATACTTTTAAAGCTGTATCTACCTATTCCAAATCTAATTTATATGACACATTATCTGTATATATTTATATTATTCTATTTATTTAAACTAAATGCTAAGTAATAATTATTCAACTAAAATTGCTTATGTGTAATGGATTAGAGGTCATATAAATTATATAAAATAATTGTAATAAATAATCATCACAAAAAGCCAGACAATTTTGAATTCAAGAATTATTTACTAAGTAGTGACCTTTAATTTGGAGCAAGAGTAACTGGGTAATAAAATACTTTATTGTGTCAGACATGTGTCACTTTGCTCAGAGCTGACTGATCCAGTTTTGGTTTGAGATCTCTTACTCAGAACATAACATACCATGGAGCAGGTTAGCCGTGGTGCGTAAGTTACTATGGTGATGAACACCGGTAAAGGCCAAGCCACTTTCATGGTGCCTAAAACCCAGGGTTGGCGTAAACTAAACTGAAACATACCTGGCTAGCCACCTAAACCGGCTTCGTGGTGTAGGCGCAAATTGAATTGGAAAAGTAATGACTGTTTTCAAAATAAGCCTCCAAAACACTCCTCCCATTGGTCATCTGACATATAGTCCCGCCCCATACTCAGTGTCTGGATCCACAAACATAGCAATGTTTTGATAATGGCACTGGGCCATATTGTTTAAAAAAAAAGAAAAAAGAAGACATTATTTTTACATGCAAACCTTCACATTTAGGCTATATTTTAAAAGCATTTGGCCACATCAGCATATTAACATACGGAAAAAAAGGTAATTTTCCCAGCGATTAACGGCAACTAGTTTGAGCAATAGTCATTACTTAACAGTTTTTCTCCTTTAAAGTGTCCAGTGCCGGCAGGAAATCACAATGAGAGTTTGTTGGAAGAAAACAATTTAATCTTCCCATAAATTATGTTTTCATCAAACGCCTAAAGGTCAAACATTGATTGAATTCCCCTGTTATCATTTACTAACGATGAGAAAGATATCCCACCAGACTGCTTTCAGGTTCTGTGAATGTTTGCGCACCTGTTTCATATGACCTTCATATATAAATCATTTTTAAGAGAAAATGGTGGAACTCAGACCATTGTGAGGTTGTGCAAAGTTCATGGCGTTTTACAGAGAAGCATGATCTTTGATATTAGCTTCCAAAGGCAGAAATATAATCAGGGATTTGCTTCCTGCATGGTCATGCTACTTTCTTTTTCTTTTGTTTATTTGTTAAATAATCCCATCCATATATATATACACCTGTCTTATTTCTATTATTTCAAATAAACACAATGAAAGAAATATTTTTTTATGAGGAAGTCTTAAAGGCATTAAGGATTATGTGATTATTCCCATCATCTGTTTGAGTAGGGCTGAAGGATTTCTTATTTCTAATTTAGCTTAAAAAGACTTTGAGGCACAGACATCAGACTGTTATATAGTCTCAAATATTCATGATATCCAGAATTCTCTTAGTAAAACCAAAATTGAAATACAATGAATTGTGGACTTGTCAATAAACACATTTTGAAATACATGCAATAAACAGATATTTGGCTTGTTTACAGTCTTTGTGTAGACTTGCTCAGAATCTACGCCCACAGAAATTTGCAGAAATCTCATTCATATTCAAATGCTCACCATTCGCATAGTTTGTAACAAATGCTTAGCTAAAATGTGGCTAATTGGCTTTCAGCTAACAATAAGTACTTACAGCTCTGTTTAACACATTATACTATATTTAAATCCATTATCTATCTATTTTCATATGTTTTCTCCAACAATAAGCACAGAAAATGTGAAAAATAGTAAAATAGTCATTTGCATCTGTTTCCTCCTAGTGACTACACAACTTTGCAATGTTTTTATGAACACTGCAATTGTATTTCAGTCTGTTTTAAGTTGGTGTGTGCTTTTAATGAACATTCATTCAAGTAAATTTAAGAAAGTTCAGTTTCTGACCATACAATATTTTAAATATTTTTTTTTTCTGTTTCTTTTTTTCACATTAGAGTTTGATTTAAAAAAAGAGTTTTTTATGTTGTATTTTTTCCATCAATTCCAAAAACTATATGGACTATATGACCGTGTTGCAGATGACTGTGACGAGGCTTTAAGCATGGTCGGATAAATGAACAGTTATTCATCACCATTATTATTTCTTTGAAATCCAATATTTAAGTGTACCTAAGTGAGGAACAAATGGGCCTCCTTATTCCCGAGACCATTTGCATTTGCATGAAAGGAGCTCACTTCACTGATCCGCTAAGGTAGCTGGATTGAAAAATTCTTGAGCGTCGATTTATAGCCTCTCACAAATGAATCCAGCAATCATTCCTCAAGCCTGCAAGATCAATCGGTCTTTTCCAAAGACATAAACTAAATGAAATGATTGCTTAGTGGAATAGCGCTTAATTGGCAAGTCCCACATCACTGTAAAGTCAAGTAGTTCTAGACTTCGTTCATTTTTGTTTTGTATCTCTTTGAAAACAAAACCATCTCAATGTCATCAAGACTAAATGTCTTCCCGCAGCAATAAACATGCGCAGCCATGCCTCGCATCTCATTTCATCTGGATGTTTACCAGTGATGTTTTGTGATGCTGTTAATGCACACTCAACCAGGCTGTTCCTATTTACAAAATACACTCTTGTCAAAATGAGGATGGCTATGAGAAGACTGATGGCCTTCACATTTGCCAAGCGCACCATTAAGGAAATGTTTAGACCCATAAACAAAATGACATAACAGGCAGCTATAGCCCTTAACAATGCCATAAGGGGAAGGTTATGGCATTTGCCTGCACTCAAAAGCAGAGTTTTAAACCCACAGCCTGTAAATCTGCCGGTGTCACAGGAGATTGTGACTTTCATCAGTTCCTGTCAACCTGAACCGCTGAACATGACGTCACTTTTAGTGTGGCTGTGTGATTTATGAGGACGAGAGAGTGCAGCCAATGGCCTGTCTCGACATCAGTCATGTCAAAGTTACCAAAATACAATTCGGTCAGAGTGTATCTCGGCCTCAGACGGTACGCCTACAGACTGTTCACCAACCATCTGATGTATATTGCACACTAAACTGGCAGGCACTTTCTTGATCTGGCAAGCTCTAATCTGACTAATCTGTCTGGTTTTAAACAACTTTATCAGTTCTCTTGTTTAAACATTTTTAAAAAAAGTGTGTTTCCCGTACATTGGTGTAACTTGCTAATTAACTATATTACGATGCATCGTTGGACAAACTAACCAACTAGTCACGATTGTTTCCCGAAACCATAGTAACATGGTCGCACCTCTGTCATTTGAACCACATTGGTTCAACAATATAGGACTGTCATTAATGACATCAGACGCATGTGGAGGAGTGATAACTTCTAATCTTTTTGAGATCTCCGAGATGCTGCTGTAATAAACATGGCACCTAATGACTACTTCACTGTGTTTGTTCCGTGTCATTTTGCTTTATTTGATTCATCACGTCATAATCCGGAGTTCCCTTATGAATTTCACAGACATGCACACTCTTCAAAAACAAGACTGATTGTTGACACGCTAAAATGTATATATTTAAATAGAATGAGAGAAATAGAATGTACTGAAAGTTAGTTTGCTTATTGTTCCCAAGAGCATGAACTATTTAAGTCCACATGTCATTTAACAAGATGCTTCTAACCACAGCTTGAGAGCTGTAGTTCTAACCACACTAATTAAGAGAAAAAATCTTAAGTACAATGCTTAAGGTATTTTACAGATTAATTTTAAAAGAGCAGCAAAGATGCTGAGGCAATGAACAGGAGATCCCGTGTTGATTCATTCACAGTATGCAATATGGGGAGAAGTATATTGGAAAGGTTTGACTTGTCTTACTTCAGCAATAGATTCAGACGCCAGACGGAGAATCAATAATGAAGCTCTCAATTACAGGAACAGTGAGAGCCCCAAATGAATGCGCTAATGAGTTACTTAAGCCTTGCACGGGTCAGAAAGTGAGAGAAAGGGAGAAGTGAAAGATGGTGTGAAGAAAGAGAGAGAGAGAGAGAGAGAAAGAAACTCTTCTCATCATAAATAGATCAGCATGCTACTTGAAACGGGAGGTTTGTTAGTTGCAATCATCATTATTCATCAAACCGTCAAGGTTCAATGCTAGTGCCGTATCAAGGTCAATTTTGCTTGTATTGCATGCTTGAGTGTGCATATGTATCGGGGATGATGTATACAATAAGATAGAGTGTAAAAAGTGAAAACAGTTTGCTTTAAAGAAAGAAAGAAAGAAAGTAGAGAAGATGTATCCATCAAAATGTTATGCTGTTCACATCGAAGTATATTGATTGCTACAAGCTCGAATGCACATATTTTTTTCAGATAATAGAGGAGCCATCACATAGACCATGTCTAAATGGGGAAAGAGTCACTAGAAAATAGATTGCTTGCCATTTACTCACATGATGAAATGACAGTCTTATTGACAACACAGACGTGCTCAAAACAAAAACCAGGAACACAGACAAATAAAACCAGTGTCTGGATAACACCTTCTCAGAAAAAAAAAAAAAAAAAAAAAAAAACCTCTCCATTAAAAAAAAATAAAAAACTGGATTCAATCAACTTCATGAAACCACCAGTCATTATTTTTCAGGTTTTCTTTGTAATCAATAAATACAGGGGCTTTTTTTGAACCCCTATTGTCAGTCATTTCACTTAATTTCTTGTCTTTTTATAGAGTTGGAAAAGAATGCATTTGCTAATGAACAGCACTTTTAGTTCCAAATCTAGCTGTGACTGTAAAATATTTTCTTGGTACATGGTCAAGATCATACATAAAGTAGGCTATATAAAGCCAACTATATCTGTCAGCATCCCTAACCAAATTGTTTACATGACATGTGCACCTGTTAGTAATCATCCACCATTTTGGATGGCTTTCTCCACTGAGCTTTTTGCAATGCATTTTTCCCCCCATAGACAGCACACAAAAATTTGGAACAGTGCCTTTAAATTTGAACATGGATGGGCATTGAGGGATAAGACTGCCCATCATTTCTTTTTTTCTTTTAGAAGCACTCTTATTTGTTTCCTTGCATGAAAATCACTGCTTTCCGTGTCAGAGCAGGGTGTCAGACTCTGACAGCTTCAGCTGGCTTGTCAGTGTGTCAGGTGGAGAGGGTCAGCATGGTTATGCACCCATCAGACTGTCAGATTTACAGTTGGTTCAGGCTGCCAGAAATATGAGGCCACTGCAGGTCTGATTTCATCACTTACACTGACAATATAAATTGTTCAGCTTCCCAAACATCACATTAAGACTGATACCAGATACTCAGCTAGTACAGCACACTATTCATTAATGCAGTCGCTTTTTATCTGAAGCAATATACTGCGCATTTGACATATGCATTTTATGTGTTCAGTGGGATTTGAACTAATGACCTTGTATTTCTAGCATGTGTCACTGGAAGAAACATGGTGACTACCAGAACACGAATTAGATGAAATTTAATTGACAAATCCAATTTAAACCCAAATATTCATAATTTATGTGCTGTCTTCATGTACTACCACAAAACCCATGGTTCCATTTCAACACGTTTCCTATATTAAATGAGGAGTTGTTATCTAATTACTTGTAGACAAGTTTGCTGTAAATGACCATCATGATCAGTCTTGATATGTCAAATTACATGCACAAACATTTGATGATTTTTTTTTTGTTGTTGTTTTTTTTCAGATGCATGATAACATCAACCAGTATTTAATTTTTGGGGCATAATCAAAGCTAAACTGTATAATTTATGTTTCCATTTATACTGTATGTTTGTGATCAGACTTTGTGTGTGTTTGTTCCATTGTCTGATTTGCATAATTCTTTAGGGAATTGGGTGCTAAAACTATAAAGATATAATGATGGTAACAGCAGATGCTATATTTATTCTTAGTAAATCCCCCCCTTTATGTGTTCCTTATGTCTTTGATGATTTTTGATTACCACACTAAGTATTTCCTTTAACAACAAACATAAATATATTATCAGGAGTGGGCCACTGAAAATGATCAGCCTGCCTAACCTCAGTAGGATTTGTACAATACAATTGAATACCTCTGAAGTAAACTAACCCTAGAACAGAACCTGCTCTGGAGCAGGTTATGTTCAGAGAATATGTTCTATGGATACTATACATACCCTGAAAGTCACCTCACGTTTTCGAACCGAAAATAGAGGTTAACTGCTTACTCTGAGTAAACTTACCCAAATAAGTTGCATAACCTGCCCCCAAGATTGCTTCATTTCTGCTATCCGCCTGCTGCTGCACAGAACTGTGCTGCTTACATGGGAAGTGTGAGTGCTGCAACCTGTTAAAAAATAAATACACACTGCTTCAGCATGCGGTTGGAAACCAGGTCTGAGGTCAAAAAAGTGATCATTAATCAAGGTGAGCTCTGAGAAGAACCACTTATAATAATGGCAATTATGTGGATTGTGGACATATTGAACGTAGTTCTACATTCTGTATGTGTGTGATTAGTATAAAGAGCTGCACTCTTGGTTGTTCTTCGCAGGTCACTGAGTGACAGATGAGTTTAATCTAAGGGGCCGGCCCAGCTGCTGAATATTGATGGGGGCAGAGAACTAGTTAACCTTTTCGAAAGGAACACGATTCCATTTTCTACAGTGTCTATGTATGTGTGTGCTTGACTGTTTGACATCTAAACTGAAGATGTCATAGATTAGCCGTTTAACCATTTATTTGGGTGTTGAGTTCTTAACAGTGCTGACATTTGGGTTGGATGCGTACTGAAGTAAAAATAAAATGCATTATGAACATCATATTTATGATAATATCATATTAACTTATCATTATATGATTTCTTGCTAATTTAGTCTGATAATTATGTTTGTATAGTTATAGATTTGAAGTTATTTTAAAAAATGACACTAAACTTTCTCCTCCTAATAACTATCACAGTCATCTTATTTCCCATCTCCCCCTCTGTGCCACTTCTTTCAGCAAACAAATCTTTATTGAAAATCAGATTCTCCGAGCAGAGAGCTTGTAACACAAGCTAAGAGCCTGTTTAATAATGTAGGTGGTGACCTGTGTGTTATTGGAGACAGTATGATTGGATATTACATTCAGCGGAGGAAATGTCAGGATCTGGGCTTTCTCCGAGAGGTTTGTGACCTCGGTTATTAGCAACAGCTGCTCTGAAATCCACAAATGTCACTGGAAGGGGAGCCGGAGAGCTGGGACTCGAAGAAGAACGGTTAAAACAGACCAGTGGAAGCAGGACCACCGATCACAGACACACAACACCTGACCTGTGTTAATGAGAGGTCGTGAGGAGAGGAGGCCGTTGGGCACTGACGTTCAGGATTACAAACCACAGCCACTACTAGTTTTGTCTCCTACCACAGCAAAAAGAATCAATCACAGTTTATTTCTATAGCACATTAATTAAAAAAAAAAAAAAAAAAAACATATGTTGACCAAAGTGCTATACATTATCAAACATTACAATACAGACACATTAAAAACATACAATTGAACACAATGGCAATAATTTTACTATTAACTTATTTTACTTTAATTTGTTTAGTGACAGTTATAAGCAAGAGGGTAAAGATAGTCTTCAGGTAAGATTTAAAAGATTAAATTGTATCACAAGATCACATGAGGAAGAATGCATATTACTCACGCTCACGAGAGATAAAATATTTCAAAATGTATAACATTTTTTCTTTTTGTCCATTTTTATAGGAGCTAAAACAATTTAATTATCAATTTGTTTGTTAGAAAATATGAATGAAGCCTGTTAAACAATGTTCCTCCTACAACCATTTTATAGGTTAGATTTAAGTTAAAGGGGGGGTACAATGGTGTTTCATGTATTCAGAGTTGTTTACAGTGTTAAAGAGATGGATTCTCATGCATAACATGGCCAAAGTTTTTAAAAAATATTTTGGACGAATAACGGAGAATTTCTGTGCCGAAAATCTTACTTCCGGGTTGGTACAAGTTTCGGCTGGTTTTTTTTCGACCGTGGATCTAATGACGTAGACCAAAGTGGAACTCCTTATATGAGCATTTCTCCCGGAAAAGCGCGGCCGCGCACACGTCGACCAGAGGAGAGCGAGACCGTGCACATCAACGCGCTTCAACAGGAAATCATCGGCAGCGCTGCATAGTGTCTCCAAAGTGTGTTTTTGGATGTGAGGGAAAGCTTCCCAAAGAACCCAGCGTTAGGAACAGTGGATGCAGATTGTTGTGTAGTTGTGTAGACTGTTTGTTCCCTGCATTTCGACGATGAATGTTTTATAAACAAAGCCCAGATCGACGGATTCTCTCTATGGCTCTGGCTTTGCCCACACGGCCCGCCTCCAGACGCTCGGGTTTTTTCGGAAAGACTCGGTACAGCCTATCTTTAAACTAAAGAAACTAATAAAACTAAAGACTTTTTGGAGATATGAAGGATGCAATACTACTCTATAGGTACTCAAGATTAACAGGAGATTGAGTGAAAATGAGCATTTCACCCCCCCCTTTAAGGTTTGTGCCTCTAAATATTTTATATATTATTTATTTAAAGTGATAGAAATTCTGTCATTAATTACTCACCCTCACGTTGTCCCAAACTCGCAAGACTTTCATTCATCTTCGGAACACAAATGAAGATCTTTTTGATGAAATCTGAGTGCTTTCTGTCCCTCTGTTGACAGCTTACACAACTGACACTTTGACCTTCAAACAGTTCATCAACAAGATTGTAAAAGTAATCCATATGAATCGAGTGGTTTAGTCCAATTTTTTATGAAAAATCGCTTTATAGGTTGAACAGATTTAATTTAGGCTTTTATTCACATATAAACATTGATCAGCTCATTTTTCTCAGTTATTTTGCTTTATTTCCAGATTCAATTAGGCTCGTTCTTAGACCTAGTAGAGCACGTTTGCACATGCTCACTCTTCAAAAACGACGCTTTAAATCTCTTGACAAACTAAAAGATTTAAATTACATTTTTTATGTATTCTAAATAAAAGATATAGATTGTCCTGAATGTCAGCTTGCTTATTTGGCTCAAGATAATGATTTATTGAGTCCACATGTCATGCAAACATAACCACATAGAGAGCTGTCATTCCAACCACACAACTTTGTGATGCTGCTTGCGAATTTTCATTGGAACGATGGTTTCGGGAAAAAAACGACTCGTTGAACTAAGCTGATAACGACGGGACTTGAGACCATAGTTAGCTAACGATGCTTTCGGGAAACACACCCCTGTTCGTCATATAAAGCGATTGAGTCTCTTCAGAAATTTTTTGACTAAACCACAAAATTCACATGGATTAGTTTTACAATCTCTTTATAAACTTCAAAGTGTTCAAATTGTGTTGCTGACTATGGAGGGACAGAAAGCTCTCATATTTCATCAAAAAGATCTTAATTTGTGATTTTGTCTTTTGTTTTGCTTTGTTTTTCTTTGTTGTAATATTGTCTTGAAACTCATAAATAACGTATAAAAAACAAGATCTTCATTTGTGTTCCGAAAATGAACAAAAGTCTTGCGGGTTTGGAATGACATGAGGGTGAGTAAATAATGGTGTAATTTTCATTTTCGGCTGAACTATCCCTTTAAAGGGATAGTTCACCCAAAAATGAAACCATGATTTACTCACCCTCAAGCCATCCTAGGTGTATGATTTTCTTCTTTCAGCCGAATACAATTGGAGATATATTAAAGAATGTCCTGGATCTTGCAGGCTTTATAATGGCAGTGAATAGAGGATGAAATTTTGAAGCCCAAAAAAGTGCTTCCGTCCATCATAAAAGATATCCACATGGCTCTTGGGGGTTAATAAAGGCCTTCTGAAGCGATGCGATGCTTTTGTGTAAGAAATATATAAATATTCAAAACTTTATAAGCTAAAATAACTAGCTTTAGGCAGACAGCCTACGCAAGTTGACTTACGCCAAAAGAGTAACCCATGACGCAATGTATAAGCTTGGACGCCTCTCACGGTTCAAACAAATAGGGCTGGGCAACAAACTCAAGGTCCTCTTCTCTTATATCGAAATACTCTGACATTTCTCTTTAAAAATTCTCATTTTAGACTTCTAATTCATGACTGGTATTTTGTTTTGCTCTATCCTCTGAGCTTCCGCATTCGTCAATACTTCATGCATTAGGTCAAGGGTTACTCTTTCTCTGTAAATCGATGCATACGGCCGTCTGTCGGAAGCTAGTTATTTTAGCTTATGAAGTTTTAAATATGGATATTTTTTCTTACACAAACGCATAGCTTCGCTTCAGAAGACCTTTATAAGCCCCCTGGAGCCTCATGGATATATTTTATGATGTTCCTCTAATTGGAATAAGTACAGTTTCGATCATACACACACACACACACACACACACACACACACACACACACACACACACACACACACACACACACACACACACACACACACACACACACACACACACACACACACACACACACACACACACACACACACATATATATATATACTTGCATTCATACTGAAACGGTGATTGTGCAATACAGTTAAATCAGCCTTTGCCTGTTATTTCATATACAGTACATACATATATAAAAAAAGATCTTAATTTGTGATTTTGTCTTTTTTTTTCTTTGTTGTTATATATATATAAATAACAACAAAGAAAAAAAAAAAAAACAATCACAAATTAAGATCTTTTTTTATATATGTATGTACTGTATATGAAATAACAGGCAAAGGCTGATTTAACTGTATTGCACAATCACCGATTCAGTATGAATGCAAATTACAAAGTTAAAATATAGCACAGACTCCAAAATATAGTCCCAGGTTATTGGAAAGCAGTGGTAAGCCTACGTCTTATGTGTTACATTTCACACACATGTAGGGTACATAAATGGACCTCAGTTTGCTTTAGTCACCTTTTCTCTAGCACAGGAAATGTCCTAATTATAAAATAGCACATTGAGGTGAGGTACCTAGAGTGTTGTAGCTCAAAAACAATCATGTAATCTCAGTTTGAGAGGGTTAGCTTTGTTTTATTGACGATATATTTTGATTTTGATATTATTTTAATTCACTATCTTATCTGAGGTATAGGAGCCTGCCAATGTCACATTAACTGTCAACTGCTTTATATTTTGTCACACCTTTTTATTTACAAAGTGCAAATTATTAATGAGAGGTGGCTTACATTGTGTTAAAACTGCCACTAAAAACCAATAGAGGGTTGTCGTCATTGTTGGCCTGACCTGTTCTGAATGGTTTCCATGCGTATCAGTGAGAATAACTCTTCATGAATACTGACCATTACTGATTAGCAGTAGAAATTAGACTTTTCCTATACACATGTTGTTGCTAGTTTAACTAATCTGCAAGATAGAGAACATTCGTGCCATATCCTGCATTCAACATCTGTCTCTCGTCATCCCATCTGTTCTTCATTTTCTGTATAACATCTAAGATTATATCAACGCAATGTTGATTCACAGACACCTTGCTGATGATATTTCACAACATTTGAATATTCACCTGATTTTCATAACACAAAGGCAGCTCCTAGTTATCTACAGGGAGTTGAAATGCTAATTAACTTCTTGCTGTGTAATGGTATCAGAAATCCTTCAGCAGCATTTTGCATATGTGCAAGGGGTCATGAGTATTCAGGCTGCGAGGAGTAATTTGCAATAATCTAACTGAATGACAAGACAAGCCAAAACTAGGATCTTGGTGGAGTAGGAGTGCAGGAAGAAACTTATTTTACTCATTCTTGCACTGTAAATAAAAAAAATCTTACTTGGTAATTTTGTCTTTCCAGTTCAAATATATAAACATGCTTAAAACAAGGCACATTTACTTGAGAAGCAAAATTACTTAAGATATGAATTCTTGTTTTCTGAAAAATTGATCAAAATGAAGTGAGTTTATGCTTAAAACAAGAAAAATATCTTTCAATTAGGTAAGAAATATAAACTTAATTTAAAGGGAAAAAATATTCCTTTTTTTTTTTTTTAGAAAACAATATCTTAGTTCATTTATCTAAAGTAAATTAATCTTTTGGTTTAAGATATTTGTTTTTAGAAATTTCGAATAAGGAAAAAACCCAGCAGAAGGTTTTGTTTTTTTTTTTTTTTTTTTTTTTTTGTGCAGTGTGCAGTCTGTGCACACAAGAAGGCAAATAAATAAGGCCAATCTTCATGCACCGTGTGTCTCTATATGATATTGCTTGTACAGCTTGTACAGCCCTGACGTACTGCATTAAATCCAATACGTAGTGGACACGTTGTTTTTCCCCAGACCAGTTTAAGTTAGGGTGTAGGGTATAGAGGTTAGTATCTGTTATACCATTATGTAGGCATTTAGCACTGTGATCGACATTTTTAGAATCAGAGTTTGCGCTAAACAGGTTTGGACAATAAAAAGCATGTGTCCACTATGTATTGGATGCAATGCAGTATGTCATCGCACTACAGGCTGCTAAAACTAAACACAGTCTGGACCACGTACAAACCCTTACAAAAAGTATACTTCAAGTTAATTTAATTGAGTATACTTAGGTAAATTTCTATTTTTAAGTATACTTTATGTAGTATATACTAATACCACTAGAAGTATACTTGTAAGTGTATTGTTTGGCCAACTTTTTAGTTTATAAAAGTATATTTTTAAGTATACTTTAAGTGTAAGAGTAGTAAACTTTGAGTAACTGGTTTACAAGTTTTTTGTTCTCACTGCAAATACTACACGTGAACTTACTACACAGATATACTAATAGTTTACTAGTCAAATACTTGTAGCACATTTTTTTAGTTTATGAAAGTATACACTTTGAAGTATACTCTTAGTAGTTTTATACTGTAAGTATATTGTAAGTCAGGGGCGTTTCCACCAAGGAGGCAAGGGAGGGAGTGTCTCTGTCATAAAGTATATATGAGAAGTACTTTTGTTTTTGTTTAAAAGAAGTATATATACTAATAGCATGCTTGAATAAACTTCTTTTTCGTAAGGAAAAGCTTTGAGGGATTTCAGAGGTGAGGGTGCAGAATGTACCATGCAAATCGCTTTCATTTTCAGTGAACATGAATGAGGACGTGTTGGTCTTTGGCCTGTTTTCACAGCAGACAATTTTGCTGACAGTGAGTTGCTGTGTTTTGAACTGTGTATGTAGGTGGCTGGTAGTCCGCATTTCAATAAAATGATAACAGCAAGGTTAATCTCACTGTTTGAATAGCAGCTGTGGCCTGTTTAGTGTTCTTTATAGTGTAGTGTGTTTTAGAAATTATTACGGTTTTTGAGTGGTTTTTATATGCATGCATGTGAAGATTTCAGATGCAAAAGCCTCTAAGTGCCATCTGAAATTTTCTTCTAGAATGATCATTTTTATAAAGCTTGTATATTTAAGTTAAGTAATTTCACTTAAATGACAATTAATAGGTAATTTGCATTGCCATTTAAGTGAAATTATTGAACTTAAATATACGAGCTTGATAAAAATGATCATTCTGGAAGAAAATTTCAGATGGCACTTCGAGGCTTTTGCATCTGAACTCTTCATTAAGAAGTGTATGTGCACTCACATGGCTCGGCTCTTTTGTGTAGGCAACTAATGCAGCTCTCAACAATCAAAATGCTTCTCTTTCAGCCTGAATTAATTAATGTTTTGTTATATAACTATTAATTATTGTTTTAATTATTTGTAATATTTATACATTTTAGTTAATACAGTAGGCTATTAAGATTATATTAAGAATAATACATGTTCCCCTCTTCTCTTTATTTTAGATAATATTTTGATATGTGAGGTTCGGTGTTACATAAATGTTGTATTTTGGTTAGACAGAGTTTTAGACCGCATGATAAATCATTTGTTTTTCTCATATAAATTCTTCTGAAAGTGTATTGCTCAGAAACTTTAGTACACCTTGCATCTGCAATACAAGAAAAAGCTGACCTCTTTTAAATAATTGCCATTGTTAAACTCAATTGTATTGTGGGTAAATTATATTATGGTGTAATTCTGTTGTGGTTTGGGACAATTTAATTGTGTTGTGGACCAAATCTGTTTGTTATTAACTTTAGTTTGCAAATGCTGATGTGTTGTGCTCTACAGGACCCCTGCATTTTTCTTTACTATAGCAAGGAATAATTGATGATGGACCATTGAGTTATTTAAAATTAATGTACATCTGAGGTGGCCATAGATATTAAAAGTAATCTTGTGGGATCATACTTTTTCTTGGGATCATACTTTGTCTTGTATAATTTGCTTTGCCACTATCTAATCAGAATCAAGCATTCAACCATGCTGTAGTATAAATATGTACCAAATACTTTTATGCTGAGGGACAAAACTGCTGCACAAACCATATTAGAGTGTCTGCTGCTCACCAACATCTAGATTTACCTTGATGTGAAACCAATGAAAGATGCTGCATGTGCTTGAACACTAACAACAATAAGAAAAAAGGTGGTGTTGAAGCTTTGACCACAAGGCCTGACTTCAAAGTGTAGATGAAAGCTTTTCAGAGGTGGACTACTTCCCAGAGAGGGTTTGCTCAGTACTCAAAAGCTCTGCATCTCCACTCTGTCAGACCCAAAAGAGCCGGAGTGGGCGTTTTGACAGGCCATGCTCTGGTACTGGACTTAGGCTTCAGACAAGCAGTGTAATTCTCAATTATTATTTTTTTGCTACAAAGCAGCGCCTAAATCAGAAGACTGTGACAAGCTTTGTAGGAAAATGAATTCTGGAAGAATACAAGACATATTTACATTTACATTTATTCATTTAGCAGACGCTTTTATCCAAAGCGACTTACAAATGAGCACAATAGAAGCAGTAGGTCAACAATAATGCAAGTGCTATGACCCTTCTCAGTTTAATCTAACACAGTACATGTATTTTTTTAATTTATTTTTTTATAAATAAATAGAATAGAAGAGAAAGTGTTAGTATTACTGGATCAAGTGCTGCAGAAAAAGCCATCTTCAGCCATTTCTTGAAAATGTCTATACGGACTCAGCGGCTCTGGTTGAGTTGGACAGATCATTCCACCAGCAGGGAACAGTCATGGTATAGGTCCGAGAAAGAGATTTTGTGCCGCTTTGAGATGGCACCACAAGATGACGTTCGCTTGCAGAGCGCAAGTTTCTGGATGGCACATAAGTCTGGAGTAATGAGTTTAGGTAAAAGGGAGCAGAGCCAGTGGTTGTTTAAGGCAAACGTCAGTGACTTGCGAGTGCGAGTGCGAGCGGCAACTGTGCAATTTTGTGAGGAGAGGAGTGACGTGTGCTCTTTTTGGCTCGTTAAAGACCACTCTGCTGCAGCATTTTGGATCAGTTGCAGAGGTTTGACAGTGCAAGCTGGAAGACCAGCCAGGAGAGCATTACAATAGTCCAGTCTGGATAGAACATGCTCTGATAGGAAGGGCCTGATCCTCCTAATGTTGTACAAGGCAAATCTGCAGGACCGGGCAGTTGTAGCAATGTGGTCTGTGAAGTTCAATTGATCATCAATTACAACTCCAAGGTTCCTGGCTGAGCTTGACATCGACATATTTGGCACCCCCTCCCTCCCCTCCCTCATATTTTATTGAATTTTATCTAAGGACACTTCTGATAATGAAGATTATTGTTAGTGCCACTAAGGAGACTGGGACTAGCTGTCACACTTTTTACTTTGATGTAAAAAAAAATATTTATTTTTTTAGGAAAAAGTCCTGCCAACTTTCCTATCCTATGTATTTAATTACATTTTAATTTATTTAAAAGCCCTGACTGTATGTCCATTATATGGTTGATTCTACTGAAGTAAATATGAGAATGAATATGGAGAAGCTTATCACTTGAATGTGTGTGCTGTGATCTTAAAGGAGAACTCCGGTCAATTTTAACATTGAGCTCATTTTTTTGTCAATTTGGAGTGCTGTCAATACAGAGAACAACGACAAAAATCGGTGTTGCCTACACCGTGTTATCCTCTTTTTAAAATTTGCACCCTGTTGACTTCAATGGGGCAATATTTAAACCTGCTTTTAGCCTCTTTACATCCTTGATGTGTCATTACAAGTGCACAGGTCATGTGAGTGATTCCTTCAGAGTGAACAGGAGTGAATCTGACTGCAGTAGATGTGAAAAATATGTATAAAAATGATGTTATTTAAGCCAGCGCAAATACCTGTGTTTACATCCTGTTTTCGGTTGAAGTCCAAAGTAGTCGATTGCCGAGTTCACGCGCGTGATCATAGGTAACTAAATCAAGGATGTAAAGAGGCTAAAAGCAGGTTTAAATATTGCCCCATTGAAGTCAACAGGGTGCAAATTTTAAAAAGAGGATAACACGGTGTAGGCAACACAGATTTTTGTCGTTGTTCTCTGTACTGACAGCACTCCAAATTGACAAAAAAATGAGCTCAATGTTAAAATTGACCGGAGTTCTCCTTTAAGCTAATGGAAAAAGAGTCCTAGTGTGAGTTAGAATCTTAAATTAGCATGCCTAAGTGAACAGAGATGAGGGATGTGAGCCTGGTAAAAAAAAAATAAAAAAAAATAAAAGAGATTTACATAACACTTGGGGCAATAGTATGATAAGAAAAGAAGAACAGACAGCCATCAGACACTGACCATTACAAACGTCAAAAAAATGTGCTGGTTTGGTCTGGCCAGTTGTTAAAGATCCAGGCTGGTAACCATTCAAATTCATAAGCTATCACCAATGTTCCCTTGACAAGACATTTGACATTTGCTATTATTATCAGATGAGCGTTTGCTCTTTTCTAATGGAAGTCATATGTGTTTAGATGGTTTTATTATTCATAATTATGGTAAAAATGTTTTTGCCAGGGCAGTTATAATAGTAGCACCCAGTTGCATGTGATATATATATATTATTTTTTATTATTATTATTAATCTGTTAATGGAAATCTACTATTCATTCCTAATGTTTCTAACGCAGACAAGCAAGTGTGTGGAGCTTTGCGAAGGGTCAAGAGACATACAGTAATGGTGCGTTCCATTTGTACTCAGAAGTAAAAAATTCTGAGATTTCCGACTCAGAAACTCAGAGGAACCACAACATCCCTGACTTCAGAATCCAATATGGCTGCTCAGCGCATCAACAGTAGTGAAAAAGTGGGAATATATTGTTTATTAGCACCTCTATTTGTCTGTGCCTCGATAAACTCAGTGGTGCATATCCAGCCTATATCTGTGGACATGGACCTTGGCATTATCTGTGCAAAATATTCCCTGTTCAGACTTTTGAGGTAAATTGAATGCAGCATAAGAGTATAGACCTTCAAAATGTGATGGATAAATTGATTTACAAAGAATATTATGAGAAATCCCTTTAGTTTCTTGGCAAATCTCTGCACAGTTTGTGACGTTGTCATGATCAATTTAGTGAATCTCTAGTGGAGACTCATAACTACTAGGGTTTAATTCTCAGGAAAAAATCATACATGCCGCTATAGTACATGAATGCTATGCTTAGCATACAGATGGCAATGGCAATCATCATGCTAATTTATGTAAATCTATCGTCTGATACATTCACTTGAAGTGACTTAACCTTTCACCTCATCTATGTTATACATTCTGAGTGTCATAAAACAACAATTACATTTTACAGTCAACACACAGTGTTAATACATAAATAAGCTTATGAATTATGATATCTGATGAAATACATTGCAGAAAAACTTGAATATTGGCCAAATAGAGTATTGCAAATGTTTTTAAAAGACAAGCGATGATGGGATTATTTTTTGCCAGATCACAAAGCATTAAAATTTTTGAAAAGGTTAGCCTCTTCTCAGAATTATGTCTGACATTAAAATATGCTCTCAGAAATGTATCTGCTTTAGGGGAATAACTGTAACTGTTCTGTATAAGCCGACCACATTGTTAGTTTTTATATACTAATGCTACAGTTGAATGATTGTGAAAAGTTCTAACTTATGATTCAAGCAGTTATACATCCCATCTATGAGGTCTACATTTGGTCACAGAAGAGACTAAACAGTAAGAAGTGGACATAGAAAGCCAGTCAGCAACATACACTGTAACTCTGTAGTACAATGGGAATATTTCTAAATTATGTACACTACCATTCAAAACTTTGGGGTCTGTAAGATATTTTTGTTTAAAGAAATTGTTTTATTACATTAAATTGTGAAAAATGGAAAAGAGAAAAGAAAGACATTTATACTATTCCAAATCAATGAACTTTCTATTCATCAAAAAATCTAAAACAGTAACACATTTCCATAATAATATTATGCATCACAACTGTATTCAACATGGATAATAAGAAATATTTCTTGAGCTCCAAATCAGCATATTTTAGAATGATTTCTGAAGGATGTGAAAATTCAGCTTTGCCATGACCGACTGACTGACTGACAATGAATGAATGGATAAATAAATAAATAAATAAAGAGTATATACTATAAATATATATTATACTTTATATAGTATATGAAGAGTTCAGATGCAAAAGCCTCTAAGTGCCATCTGAAATTTTCTTCTAGAATGATCATTTTTATCAAGCTCGTATATTTCAGTTCAGTAATTTCACTGAAATGGCAATGAAAATTACCTATTCATTGCCATTTAAGTGAAATTACTGAACTTAAATATACGAGCTTGATAAAAATGATCATTCTAGAAGAAAATTTCAGATGGCACTTAGAGGCCTTTGCATCTGAACTCTTCATATATATGTATGTATATATATATATATGTACACACACACATTGTATTTACTGTATTTTGATCAAATAAATGCAGCCTTGGTGAGCATTACGAGACTTTCAAAAACATGTAAAATATCAACCTCAAACTTTTGAATGGTATTGAACCTGAAATACATGGTGAGGATTTAAAGTGTTGTTTACTTTAAAACTACCAGTGTTTGTGTCAGTCTCAGGTCACCTGAAAATAAGAGTACATCAGCAAGCTTTAAAACTTTTGGAGGATGATACTTGTTTAGATATACACTAGAGAAAGTGCTGAGGACCTTGCAGTGCTTTCTGAATATGTGATGAGAGGCGAGTGCTTACTTCGGTGTGTCCTGACGCTGCAGTTCTTCTACTGTTCAGTGGGTGGTAGCAGAAACCTCTCTGACAGCCCGTCTCGCTTTAATAGGCAGGACTGTACAGGCCAGGGAATTCAAAGCCCACCTTTATAAGTCACAGAGACAGTGAAACAACAGAGAGCAGAGAAAGAATGTGACTTGTAGCAGTATCACCAGGTTCCATTTTTATATAAACTAGCACTGTTTCATGTCCTATGCTCATATGTAAGTCAGCTGACACTCTCCTGATAACATCTGCTCTATTATCCTCGAGGCTGAACTTTAAGTACACCCGTTTTCTGCTCTGCTTTATTCTGTTGCATTATGCCAAAACTGTTTCCTGATCATAAACATGCTGTCTATGCAACAATTTTTTATTAGGAATTTGACTGTCATCACTTTCCAACTGAAAATTAACTAACTGGATCAGAATGCTGAATATATTTTAAAGGCCATTGCATTTTTATAGACAGCATCACAATGAATAGCCTATAGCAGAAGTTTACTTTGAAAACTAGCTTCCCAAACTACACTGTACTCTGTACTCATAATTTAAAAGGTACATACTATTTATTTATTTACATATTTATTTAATTAGTTACTTATTTATTTACTTAGCCTACTTACAATCAAATAAATACCATAAAAAAACTGTGTTCTTGCCTTAAGGTAATGATTAAAGGATTAAGGATTAAAACTAGACTCAAATGAATCAGTGAATTTGTTTTGAATTGACTAGTTATCTACAGACAGAAATGATCCTTTATCCTAATCTAAGATACAGTCACGTTTGACTGAAAATGTGTTTAGATCCCAAAGAAATGGAAGTGTTTCTGTGCCTATTCAAATGGATCTCTGACTCAATTAACACTGCAATCAATCAAGGCTCCATTAACTCATTTTAATAGCATTCATTTGACTCTCATCCTCCATATGACGAAAGCATGAATAATGGTGTCATTAATTGCGATCACTATTCAGATTTCACTGTCCAATCCTGCTGTGTCATTACCTGCCTGTTGCCATCGATTATGATGTAGCACGCAGCCAATGGGCCCACATTTAATTGGGTCGGTTATTATTTATATGTAAATGTATTTTCATATTGCTGATTTTATCAGCCTGTGTCTGGAAATAAACAGTGTTTGTGTCTTACATCTTCTTGCAAAAACATTCACAACGAGGCTGGTGATATAATTACAGCAGGTAGTCTTCAACCTGAGTAATAACTTTATCTCTGCCAGTGAAATGGCAGTCTAATGGATTTCCCCCCTGTTAAATAAAAATGATTATGTAAATAAAATACATATTTTAGGTGGGGAAACTTTAAGTTTTTATTAAGATGGAAAAAAGAACAGTTTTGGTTCACAGTGCCTTCATCCATGTGGTTGTGAAAAACTGTGGCATTTTCTCACCACCCTTGCAGAACTTTAATACTTGGTATTCTCTACAGCTCGGTGGATTCAGACAGGCCAAGTGGGACTGGCTAATTTTCACAGTGTACATAATATTGATTAATACAGGCTAATGAAACTAATGGCTTGTACTTTAGATGAGGATAGTGACTTATTTCAACCATCTCACGGCAATTCGTGTGAATTTTACGAGGTGGCTAATTCGTACAAATTCATACGACCTCACTCGTACGAATTCGTACGATTTTTGCTAAATCGTAGGCTGCATTTTACAAGTTGCCCAATATGAATTTGTACGAATGACCTACCCCTGACAACATGTTTTTACATTATTCAAGTTAAGCCATTTTAAACTTAATTTTTAAGTCAGTTTAAGGTGATATACACAGCCAAGTAGATTGTACTTCAAAAATTAAGCCAGCAAGTTTTTTTTTTTTTTACAATGAAACTGTCAGCCTATTTATGTAACTTCATAGTTCATCCAAAATTGAACATTCTGTCATCTCAACCCTCATTTCATTCCAAACCTGTATGACTTTCTTCCGTGGAACATAAAATAAGATATTTTAGAACAATCCAATCATCGGTTGTTGTCCATACCATGAAAGTCAATGGGGTCCAGAGCAACATTGGTCCAGTGGAAAGAGTTTTTCTCTGAAACATGTTTAGATTCTTCTTTTGTGCTTTTTCATTTTTTAAACGAGCTATCCCTTGATAAAAATGGAAATTGAATCACATTCTATAGATGTCCATTCATGTATATTTGTAAATTCAAATACTGATGCACAGAGACAGCTGATGAGGCTTTCGTAGATAACTAGACAAACTAGACTGATAGTAGCACCCACGGCAGAACTCACGTTGATGATGTACATGTTTTACAGATTGGACTAAAAGTGAAATGTGAAAAGGGACAGTGAGTATGAAGCAAGAGGAGTCTGACGTGGCTTTTCTTGGTCTGGTTGAGGATTAGACATGCTGATGTGTTCTAAATCATCTGAAAAGGCTTGATAGTTCTAGATGGGAGGCCAGGTAATAAAACATAGCAGTAGTTCAGCATGTGTCTGTAGTTCATGTAAGGTCACAGACAGGCTACTTATTATGAAGTTTCTGTACGGCATTCTCACTTAACCCCTTTTCAGATGATAAGGATTGGGACAAGATGCAATTTTAGTATTGTTATACTTATAGCAGTTTAGTTATACTGTTATTTTGAATCATAAATGCTTTCTCCCACCATTCAGGAGAAAATTACGTCCAAATTACTTTCCAAAGTATTTCTGACAAGCCAGAGTCATGTGGTAATTTGATTTCCATTGAATTCCATTCAATTGCGGGAATTGGTCAAAGTAATTTTGGTCAAAGTCAATACTTTTGCAGGTAATGGATGTTTGGTACTCAAAGGATGCTTTGATCGAAGAACTGAGAACTGTAATTAACTATGGCCACTTACGCACTGCAAAGTTTTGTGTGTATGGAGTCCTGAATTTGTGTTGATTGACATCTTGTGACTGTAAAGAACAAACATGAATGCCAGTATTTTGACTCGTTCAGTTTTAAATATCGTCCTTTATTTCTTCTAACATGCACTTTCTGGACAGTAATGTGTTGGCGCTGTGTGTGTGGCCTACAGTGTAGATCCATCTGGGTTAATGCTGATTAAATGCTGCATAAAAGCTGCACTAAGATGTGAAAGCTCTAGCGTAAAGTTCTGCCAGGAAGACTCACTGTTACGTCACTCATTACTTTCTGGTCTATCCAATCACTATCTAATACTTGGAGTATTAAAGATTGTTACTTACACATGTTTGAGTTCGCAGATGATGACGCAAACATTCACCTCCATCCTCCCCACCACCACCAGGATGGTCCCTGTCCATACCTCCCCGGGGGTCAGCTGGGGACCTTCATCTTCAGGCAGGTTATGCAGAGTCCGCTACCCTCCAAATGTAAACTACGGACAGGGCCTGCTCCAAAGAATTTTACCATCCAATGTCTTTGTTTTCATTTTCTGGTCTATTTATTAATAAATGTCATTGTGATATCATCTCGCCTTTCGAGTCTTTCTCATAGAAATGCTTTCTCTGATCTGCATTACCGACTGGCCCCATTGATTGAAACCTTTTAGAGAAGTTACAGGGACTAACTTTCTTGCACAAACTTGTGGGTT
Source organism: Squalius cephalus (assembly GCF_949319135.1). Classification (NCBI taxonomy): domain Eukaryota; kingdom Metazoa; phylum Chordata; class Actinopteri; order Cypriniformes; family Leuciscidae; genus Squalius; species Squalius cephalus. Next base: position 12,223,547 of record NC_137130.1, read on the forward strand.
CCTCAGAAACAAGTCATTCTTGAAAGGTTTTCCAAATGGTACCTATGTCGGTAAACATCATTAGCTATACATTTACATGCACCAAAATAATCAGTTTATAATGATTGATGGTTCAATAGGACTGAAAAGCCTTCATGTAAACACGGCAATCGATCCGATAGCTCGATCCGACTGAAATTTGAATGGGACTGAAAGGGTGGTGTAGACCTGAACTAATTCAATCAACAGGGAAAAATAAAGGATTTAAATGCTTGGATCGGACTATTTTCAAATTCAAAAACACTTTGTGCATAAGACTGAATGGCCCGGTTTCACAGACCAGGCTTATTAAGCCAGGATTAGGCCTTAGTTCAATTAGGGCATTTGAGTAGATTTTATAAATGTGCCTTAGAAAAAAAAAACATTATGGTGTGCATCTTGAGACAAAACAACGGCACTGATATATTTTAAGATATGTCAGTGCAAGTTGCTTTCAGTTAATTCCGCTCAAACATGCATTTTAGTCTGGGACTAAGCCTTGTCTGTGAAACCGGGAGCATATTTACTGAATATAAGTTTGTCAGATATAAATGTCTAAAAGTTGAAGTTTTCTTTGGAATACATATAATGCATATGTAAAAGAATATGTGAATCAGATTGCAAAGTTTAGAGTTCATATAAACAGAACTTTCAGAATCTTAAACCAGATTGGATTAATTCTGATTATGGAAAATTAGAGCATGTAAACATATCTCTTGAATTAATGCCCTAGGTCAATGAAGTCAATGAGCATTTTAAATATTATGTGTATTTATATGTGTATTTATTAAGTGTTCAATGAAAGAAAAAACACTCCGCAGAGAGATATGACTTAGCATCCACGTACCACACTTCTGAAATTACAGATATAATTCTGAATCAGTATTCGCCCCCTCACTCACACTTTCTACAGTGCCAGGAGCAACGCCATGGGCTTCCAATCAGGCTTCTAATAGCAGTGCCTTAGGATTCTGTCATAACCAACTGGCACAACCTGAAGAACTCTGCAAGAATAAGCAGAACTTCACATCTGCCATCATCCGAGAGTCAGTTTCAAACCCTCCCCTTGAGCAGAGTTCTACAAAAGCGGCCTATTTCATAAGTCATATGAGATCAATAAGGGAAACATAATGAAATATCAGAAAATCATAAAGCCTAAAATTCTAATGCCCTTCTGCAAACTAGCCCAGAGAAGAATCTGATCACAGCAGGAACGAGATGAACAGTTGTGAAGAATGATAATTCAGTTTCCATTCGTAATGGGCATCTCATCCTCTGTTTGGTGACATTTGGCAATTGGGAAAATCATTACGCTAATCTACACCAACAGTGCATTCACTTTATAACTATGGCAGCAGTTTTCCTTGCCTGTTCGCTCTGCATTCCACTGAGTGGGGAGAAAATTAGGGGGTGTAGGAGGCACCAGCTTTTTTGAGCATGAATTACTCTGCCTAGAGATTATCACTCCATCCAGTGCACTCCATGGTCCTGCTAGTGATGTGAAATACCATAGTCTGTTGTGACAGTGCCTGTTTTTTTATCGACTGCAGCGTCTGATCAAAGTACTGGAAGCAAGATATGGACGAGAAACTTTAATGCACTCTAAACATGAGGCAAAGGCTTTATTCTGTGTTACATAAAAATACACATTTAAATGTTGCTTTGCTATTTTCGGTGGTTTATTGACCAGTTTGACTGACAGCCGTTATCTGATGTGAATATAATTAGTTAAATGAACTCTTTCCCCATCATTGATGGAATTTATGACACAACGCTTCCCTGCCATTGACAGAATTTTTTCAGCTTTGGGGGTGTTGATGGACTCGATCTGCTCATTGTTCTGAAACCCATCCAGGTGTAGTCTTTGAGAAAAACACGATTTTCACAGCTTTTTTTATTTATTTAATCTTTTTTAAATAGAACTTCCCACATTCAAGTATTGATAAAAAATTGCATGACATTTATTATTATTTAATTGAATTATATTTTGAACTATTACTGTTTAATTAACATCATCTAGGCAGTTTGTTCTGGGTTGGTTGGGGAGGGATTGAAAATGTAAAAATACAATCTCTGTACAAACAATAGCATTTGTCTTTGGAATAAAAATAAAGAGAAAAAAGTTCAAATGCAGAGGCTCTGTTCTTTCTTTTGATATATTTTATGTTCAGATATTCATACAACAAAATATTCTTTGAGCCATGAAATTTTTGTGAAAATGATCAAAAATGTTGCCGCTGGCAGGCAACTTTTTGTGTATATATATAAAATGCTGGCAGAGAAAGAGTTAAAATTGTCTTAAATGTATAATGGAGTATTATGCAATGGATAGTTCTGACCTCACCGATTGCTCTGTATTATTTTATACAGTAAATATTTTTTCCCCCCTTTTATTTGTTTTAATCAAAAGTATATAAACAATAAATTATGACAACATGTTGTTACATTGCTTTAACTCATCAAAATAAGTTTTTAAAGTAAATTTTGTGTAATTTAAGTCGAAATTACTTAAACATTCAAGTTGTCTGTACTTAAAAATTTAAGGTGCAGTATAGTTTTAAATTAAACTTTTTGTTACACATTTTTTATGTTCTTAAATGTTTTTAACTTTTTATTATTTTCAATATCTTTTTTGAGGCCTTTAAAACTTGATTTTGAAACTTGCCTTTAAACTCTGAATGGATAAAAAGCTGTGTTCAAAGTCATTGTAAAATTACCCGTGCTTTGTAGTCATGTTGTTCTGCAACCGCAAATCAGCCTAATGAGCAATGTTATTTGGCTGGGAAATTTATTCTGATAATTTTTAATAATACATTTCATTCTTTATTAATTGGTATCCTAATGCTCAGTTATACTATCTCTGTATCTGAGAAAAAACACACAATTATACTTCATAACAGATTTCAAAATCCCTCAGCAAGAAATAACCAGAGGGGAAAGCAATTACTGCCAGCTAATCCACACATAGACAGTCATTAACATGAGCGCAATGATGGTTCTCAGAATTCCCCTGTGTTGAAAGATACATTTCTTCTTACCAATATGGTTAAGCACAGTTAGAGTCGGTTTGGTTTGAATACTTGGCATACTGAGTATGACAGTTCATCAGAACTTCACAGAATTCTTTTTCTTTTTTGAGTTGGTGCTTGTTGTAATCCCAGATCTTCAGTTTTGCCCTGGTTGTCCTCATTAGTCCAATAACACAAAGCTCTGGTGATGTCTTCCTGAATATTTTTTCCCTCACTATTTAGATGTTACTTTTTTATCTGCCAATTCACCCTCTCTCACTACTTGATTTGTCTCCCTTAGTCATCCTTAGTCATGAGTTTCTGAGTTTTTATTTCCAGGCATCATCCAAATCATCCAAAAGTGAAGTGATTGATCTTTGTATTCATATTCAGTGTTTGTGATTATGTGGCTCTTTATCGTCCACCCAGAAAGGTCAAAAAGGTAAGCAAATAAACATATTTGAACAGTGTGATTTTAAAGGAGCCTTTTGCACAAGTTTTGCACATAAAGAAATGGGTAAAATGTTTTTAATAAATAAATTTACACTCAATTGATTAAGACTGCAGTCATAACCGCTAATAAAAGCGGTCACGTGACAATCCAACTTTTTCTGATGCTGCATCCATGCAATTTGCCAGTATGAGTCCACATTTCCTGCCATATTGCCCAGCACAACAAACAAAAAAGAGTTCATAAACGCCTCTGCATGCTAAGTCAAAGCCGAGAACAGCTTTAGACGTGCTAATGATGTGTGTTAATTAACATTTTCTAAATCGCAATATTCTTCAATTTACATTCAAAAAGATTTGGTTGCTGCCTTCAGCATTTTTTGAATCCGTGATTAACTAATTTGCCTAAATGTTGGTTTGTTTACTGAAAACACTGAGGCTTCTCAATTATTTCTTTCAACCCCTCAATGCACTGTAAAAAAAAATATTTTCATGATTTGTAATCACAACATTTTTTCTTTTGTCAAATCAACTTAGATCATTTATGTGGTTCAGATAACATAATATTTTGAGTTTCTGATGATTAAACCAATCTCCTTCATTGTATTAACTCAATTTTTCAATTTTAATGAACTTAAAATTTTAAGGCAAACAGGTTACTTGAAAAGTTAAACCAAGAATATTTTTTACAGTGTGAGTTTATGTATGTATTTGACCAGAAAGCATTTTGCTTGGTGCCAAATGACATCTTAGAAACAAATTATTGCCTTTTTCTACACCTATAACCCAGGCGGTATGAGAGAAACGGGGAGTAGCTCAGTTTAATAGCCTTTAAGCTTGAATGATCAGTCTTGCAGAGTTGCAGTGGAGACAGTGGCCCATCCCCTCTACTCCCACTGGCAGCTTTTGAGTGGGTGGGTGGAAATCAAAGAGACCATTTTAAATGAGTGTTTCAAATCCATTACACAGCAAACATTTAGATGCGCTGGAGGCAGCACATAAACCAGAGAAGCTGTGAGATGTTTCGTGTTTCCTGTATTTCAACTGCATCTGAAGCTAAACTCAGCAAGACAAAACCACAAGGATATGGATTAAGGAATTGAAACTGTGAAATTATTTTACAAAAAAGACCCACACTGGATCATTCTCCAAATTGAAAAGTATGGAGTAGTAGAAGAAGTGTTCATTGATGACACATTAATCCTTAAAGGGATAGTTAATCCAAAAAAATCAAGATTCTGACATCATTTAGGTCTACTCACTTCCATGTTGTTACAAACACACATGGTTTTCTCTCTTCTGAAAAACACAAAAGAAGATATTTTAAAAACAATTTATCCGCAGAAGAAAGAAAGTCATACAGGTTTGGAACGCCATTAGGGTGAGTAAATGAGAACAGAACTATCCCTTAAAAAAAAGCAGGGAATTGTGAACTGACAACTGTTCAGAATAAATCTATCATAAAGACTGGACAATTACATTGTATTCTAGCAGAGCTTTCTATGTGCACTTTATGTTGATTTGAACAGTCAAAATAATTTAGATTTAGAATTGTATTCATGCTATTTATTCAGTTTAAGTGTTTGACATACATGTACTGTGTTTTCAAAAAATCTGAGGCCACATAAAAAATATGGCTTTCAAAATGTCATTTAAAATATTTTCAAAATCATGCTGGGGAACATGATCAGGTTTTACACTTGAGGAGCCCATGTTGAGTACATGCTGAGAATATGCTATATAATAATATAATATAATAATATATTGCAGGAACATTTTCTCTTGTGGTCTCAGACTTTTGAACCCCTTTGTGAATTGACAACACACTGTGCTTGTTGTGTGGCTAGGCCAAAGATCCTCATAATGTAAAAAAATGTCCCTGATAACCAGTTCCAGGTGGCAAATATCACCTCTTAATAAAACTCTACAGTCTGTTCACTGACTGTCTGATGTTGCTCACAAAATTGAAAAGCACTTTCTCAATCTGGCAAACTCTAATCTGATTGGCTGACTTCATGCAATTTGGAACAAAGTCATACAAGGTAGCACATTGATTCATTTCCTGTTGAGGATGAAATAATCAATAGTGACAAGACTATTATACAGTAGTAGTTAACTAAAACATTTTCTTCACTTGGAAATATATTTAAAAAAAAACTTCAAACTTATTTTATTTCAGCTAGTTGCTAAGCCAGCATTTCTCATTTTCATTTAGTTTAGCTTGATATAATCAAATAACTAAATCCAAAATAATAAATAAATAAAAAATAAATAAAATACTAGACATAAAAAAACATTTTTTTTTTTTTAACAAAAACTCAACAAAATTGGTAAAACTTTAACCAAAATTAAAATGAAAACATAACATTTAAAAATTCCATTATTATAGTATAATCTCTTCCGAATAAATAAACATGAAAAAAAGTTATATGTTCTCATCCCATCTAAGTGGGTTAGCAAGGTTCAAGGGAAAACTCAAACAAAGCAATACATGTGATAAATGAAAACAAACTAAAAGTCCAAGAAAAACGAAATTAACAATCACAACTGATATATCGTGAAAAGTACAAAGTGATTTTTGGCTATAATAATATTAGTAATGTGTTCCAGACCTTATGTTGTATAGTCAAAAGTCTGGCTATGAGAGACTGCATCTCACCTGATGTCAACAAACATGTTTGGAAAGCGAAACCATTACCTTAGTCTAGGGACCTTTTGATGGAGGACATAAATTTGCAGAGGCACAAACACAGAAACCATGGGGCTATTAGTTACGCAATGGGAGGTCTCTTTCCCCAACCAGCATCCATCATGGTAAAATAGCATCCACAGCTGTGTCAATCCCATCTAAGTGTGTGTGGTAAACTCAGGAGATGCTACTCTCTTCCCATTACTGGAACATCTCATGTCAGACCTTAGCATTAGTGAGCCCCTGTGTCCTTCTGTGTGTGTGTGTGTGTGTGTGTGTGTGTGTGTGTGTGTGTGTGTGTGTGTGTGTGTGTGTGTGTGTGTGTGTGTGTGTGTGTGTGTGTGTGTGTGCCTTCCTTTATTGCAGTGTGGATCCGAGCGAAGAGCTGCTTAAAGCCAAGAGATGTGACTGATAGTGGCAGATGGAGGACTGATGATTCTGACTGCCCACTGAGGGAAGACACTTCACACATCTCTATTTCACAGTTTGGCATTTAGGCCCCAGTACAAGTCACAAACAGCCAGCCAAGGCACTGTTCACTCAGAAAGTGAGAGAATTTGCAGGATAAGAGACTCCAAGGGACCAGATGTCCCACCGTACGTGAATAATGCCGTATCTGCGTGCCCGTGCGATGATATACAGTGTTCTGAAATCCTATGGGTGATATATGAAGCGATATCTCTCTGCTTTCCCAGGATACAAACTAACTCTTGCTACTGACTCATTTGTAGGGAGAGGCAGAACTCGACTACTCATGTTTAAACATGGCCGCTACAATGCTATCTAAACAAACCCTTCAGGCTGTGAGCTGATAAGCCCCGAATGGGTCTCTGCTTTGCATTTAAGAACAAAATGACAAATGCACAGGGGCTGCATTCACTCAGCAGCACAATACGCTCAGTTTTGTTTTAGAATGCTAAATACTGTAACGTTTACATTCTGTATAATATGACCAAACTGAAGTGAACCAATTGAAGATGGATTTCAAAGTGGCTTTTATGAACCTGCGCTGTGTGAATGGAACCACATTGGACAGCCAGCTATTTAAAGGGATAGTTTAACCAAAAATGAGAATTTTGTTATCATTTAATTACTCTCATATTGTTCCAAACCCATGTGACTTTCTTTTTGCTACAGAACACAGAAGTAATGAAAATACGGTTGGGTGAAATAAGTGTAATGGCAGGACATTGTGACTCACTTTAATGCTTAATAAATCACCCATGAGTGTCAGACAAAAAGTTCACTGCAAAAAATAACTACTTATTAAGTTTTTAATTAGTCTTGTTTGACATGTTTACCAGTACAATATTCTTGCAAGGTTGCATAAGATATTAAGTGTTTTCAGAGAAGGACTGTATCTTTAATGCTAGTGTATTTTTCATTTGTGAAACATCTGCCAAGGGAGAAATACAAGAGAAGTTACTAATTTAAAGTAATATACATATTTTTCTTTTTGTGAAAAACATTTAAAAAAAATTCTCCTTGTGTGTTCTGCAGAAAAGATCAAATTTGACCGATGAACTTTACATAAGATTTTCTCAGTCTATTTAGTAAATATGAGGATATTTGTTATCCATTTAAACTGTCCACCAAATCGGTGAACAACTGTGGCAGGGCGTCCTGCACGGTACAAGCTTGCCCTTAATGACCAATGGGCGCATGACTCCTGCATCAGAATTCTGCTAGAGGCTATGCATATACGTTCTCAAAGACAGAACATATCAGCAGATTGCTATGGCAACCTTTCATATACATTTGACAGGTTTGTTTACTAGTTTTGACGTTTACCAGTGGAATTTACATTATTTATGCCATTTTAAAAGGCCCCATTCAAACCTTAGTCCTTGGTGAGGTGAAATACTTTCAAATTAGTAGTGAAAGCGTAGGTTGTGCGTTTCAAAGTTCACTCCATTTCCATTTAAATGAATAGCTGTGTGAGCACTTTTGAGGAAATATGACATTTTAGTTAGGTTAACATATTGTGTATGTTTTTCAAAGTCATCATCTGTGAAATTACAAAACCACAGGCACAGAGAGAAAGGGGGCTATGTAGAGGCCCAGTAATATCATTACCAAACACGTAAATCATCAAGCAGCCATTTGCACATCAAGCAGACATCGCTCCTGGCGGATAGACAGCTGTGGTTGTTGGGTTGCTCAATTTTTAGAAGGGAAGCAATGCCCTTCACAAACTTCTAATTATATGAATGTCATAGTAAATGCATATAGATTATATTGGTATGCTGAAGATCTTATTGTTCTATTAATGACACAGACAGAGAGTCAATGTTCACATCATTCTGCTCAGTTGATACAGTATTTTGTTAGACCCTGGATGGATCCAGTTTTGGCTGGTTAGCGTGCTCCAGTTAGACCTTGCTGGTAAATATACTGCAACCTCTGGGCCCAGTAAAAAAAAATAGGAAATCCCATGTTTGCTATCCAGGAAGCAATCTATTTTATCCAGTTACTAATTCACTTTTGTGCTATTTTTTTTAAAAAGAAAATGTTCTGAATGGGACCATATCAATGTAGGCTACTAGCTTTGTAAAGAACAAGGTTGTCCAATCTTTACACTTTAAGTGCTTTTATTTGAACAGGCACAAAACAGCAAAACTATACAAACATCCCCTTCCATTTTCATTTTATCTTTAAGAGGCTCCTCAGCTAACCCAAACTAATAAATTAAACAAACAAATGCAAAAGGGGATGTTTCAGGAAAGGAGAGAGAGCAAGGACTCAAGGATGCAGTGTATTGGGCTTTATTAAATGGCAAAATAAACAAAGTAAGTAAACACCATGCACATCAACAACTATCTAAACAGGACGGGAACACAAGGGCAGGAAATAGGAGAGGAAATTAGGAGGGTAACAATTGAGAGCAGGTGGGGCAAACAAACCAATAATCAGGTAACAAAGAAGGGCGGGGTTAATACACGAGACAGCGGAGCAATAAATGGCAAAAAGAAACAAACAAAGCAAAGCCAAGTGCTCACACAAAACATGACATAAGAACACACAGATAAGAACTTACTGTCTCTTTAGCCCACTTTCAACCACTCCTGTCCTGATATCTTTGAAGGAAGGGTATATGCACGGGTAAATATATGGGTTTTTTACAGATCTTTTGATCTAATGGACAAAACATGCTTGCGCAATTTACATATGAACACTGAAACATATGAAAATATGAAAGTTTAGTCAACTTGAAATATAAAGTTGTGACAACTTGGATATTTGAGTTGACTAAACTTAAAATTAAGGCAGCACAAAGACTTACTTTAAGCTGAAACAACTTTTTTTGTTGTTGCAGTGAATGCGCACGGAAAAACATACGGAGAGCATCAGCTTTCGTTTCTGCTCTGATCGCTGCAAGACCATGCCGAACGCTGCGAGTGCATGTTAGAAATCAGGAATGGTGAGAGAACATTGTGCTTGGTACATTTTTTTGTCTTCATACCAAACTTGGGTCTCCAGCCAACAAAGTTTAAATCCCAATTGGCTAGCGTGCTTCAATGTTTACACATCAAGTCAGTAGGCCGAGAGTAGAGGGTCTTTTGCGGCTGTTCAAACACATGTTTTCGACTACCCCTAGAAAGTGGACAAGCTCAAAATGGTTTAGACCCCATTTATGCCTGTATTTAGCGTCGTCTACCTGTGATCCGATCGACCAAAACGCATCTTAATACCAGGTATAAACAGGGCCATTTAATCTGGAAAATAATTATCTAGATTTGGAAATCCCATGTTTTGCTATCCAGGATGAGGTAATTAATCTTACATTTGTGCTGGTTTTTCAAAGCAAAATAGGATTGGATCACCCTGATCCAGATAGACACTTTTCCAGATGATCAAATATGGATTACCAGTGCTTCAAATTGGGTTACATTTTACAGTATAGGCTGCTAGTAAGGAACAACAGGTAAAGTGGGGTGACTTTATTTAAAGAGAAAGAAAACAACATAAACAAACAAACACACCCTTCCATTTTCCAAATTCATTTAAACAAACAGATCCCTCAGAGGCACTAAAGGAAAAATAAAATATGAAATGGGAGGAAAAACTATATAGTTTAATATTTAGTTCTTAAATGTTTTGAGTTCCCCCAAGAAACACTGTGTTCATTTGCAAAGAACTCAAGTTTTGAGAGTGAATGCAAAGTTTCTTGGGGGAACGCAAAACATTTGCGAAAGACAATTGTTATCTGTTGTTATCAATTATCTCTGATAATTGTGCCAATGTTTTGGGCAAAACTCACGTTTTGGGTTTTGTTTCTTGTTCTTGTCATTGTCATGTTTCTGTGTCTTGTCATGTGATTTCCTGTTTGTCATGTGATCCTGCCATGTGTCTTGTCATTGGTTAATCGTCTGATCATTGTTCACAGGTGTTCCTTATCTTGTAATTAGTCTGTGTATTTCAGGCCATGTCCACACTAATACGTTTTCGTTTGAAAACGTATATTTTTCTCTCCGTTTTGGCCTTCCGTCCACACTAAAACTGCGTTTTTATTAATGAAAACACACTCCAAAGTGGATACATTTGAAAACGCCGTTTTCACGTTGTAGTGTGGACTGTGAAACCGGTGGTATTTAAAAACGATGACGTAAATTTAGTCATGTGACGCATATTGTACCAATAGATGTTTATTCCAGTATTGTGCCTGTTACGTGCTATTCACTTTCACACTGTTGCTAAAAATATTCTACATTGCACACTCTTCATGTCCTGCAAAGATGACAGAATTTACTCACATTTGCTGTACTGCGGCAATAGCCTACATGAGAGCAGTTGCGTTTTAGACCAAACATATGGTGACTGCGTGCGACCTGGACCGCATCAGTGAATGGTGAGAATATTTTACTAAATAAAATTATCCTGTCAGAAGAATTGCGCGATAACTTCATTATTTATTTTTCCATCTGAATCATATCAGTGATCTTTTGTGGGGATTTACGCTTGCGCAGTAAGGTGAATTTAGCGTTTTCGGGCGTTTTTCAAAAGTTTCTCATCCATACTGAAAAGTCCGAAAACGCTAGTGTGGACGGAGAGCGTTTCTAAACGAAAACGCCGTTTTCAAATGTATCCGGATTAATGTAGACGTAGCCTAAGCCCTCATGTTTGCCCTGTGTCTTGGTCGAGTATTGATTGTTTCCTGTCTATTTTTTGTTTTGTTTTGAGTTTCCAGTTTCATGCCTTTGTTTTATTTGATCACGTTTTAATAAATTGCATTTGGTTTCTCACTTCAATTTGCCTCCAGTGGACTAAATTATTAGTTTTTTTGAACAACCTATTTTTAGGATTTGATCCAATCTGATTTGATCAGACTACTTTTGAACAACTGGGCCCTGGTTTCTAAAAGTTTATTTTATTTATTTTTTTATATATATAATCAAACGTGTGAATTACCAACATTTCATTATATTATATTAAAGAAACAATCTAATTTATCTTAGCTTGTCACATGTAGCCATAATTCATGCCTTTCTTTCATGCCTTTCCATCTTACTTGCTGTTCAACAGAGTTGAAATGACTATGCAAAAGGAAATACCATTGTGTCTTTTGTTCTTCATTTATGGGAGGTTAAGTGTGAATTTTGTATTCTATATATATATATATATATATATAAACCTAGAGACTGGTTTGATTTGCATTGAGAGATGATCTTATGGAAAGTACTCCATGCCAATCTATAGGTATGGTGAAGGCTATGTGATGATGTGGGGCTATTTTAATTCCAAAGGCCAAGGGAACTTTATCAGGACGCATAGTATCCTGGATCCATGAAATAACTGGCCTTTAAAAATAAAAATCTGCCTGCCTCTATGGGAATTTAACATAGGGGTGTCCAAAATTATGCACCCTGTATTTTAAGGAAGAACATTTATTTATTTACGATACATTATTCATTCACAAAGAAAATTGGTGTCCTTAAAGGTTGGATTTTTCCTAATTTTTTTAATTAAGTCATGAAGTTCAATTTCCAAAAGATGATTTTTTATTCCTCTTTTTAGTCAACTTTAGCATGGGTGTCTAAACTTATGCATAGCACTGTATATATATGTATAAGGATATATATATATATAAAGAAAATTACACGGAAGCAAGGTAAGAAAGTAAGCAATTGAAAAAATGTTTGACAATTTTAGAACAATGAATCACAAATTTATTTCTTCGGGGTCTACAGATCAACCGTGCCTGTGACACTTCCTGTTACCATTCCTTTACTTTTTAAGAAGGATAAAAATAATAGAAGCAAATGTTGAACAGTTTAAACTTATGCCCTGTGAATTCTACTGGTGCTAATTTAGTCATTTGTACTGTAAGGCATGTGTGAATTCTTATTTATGTAGAGTAGACTTCAATGCAGTTCTTGTTCTTTATAAAGTCAATTTAAAGGTATTATAAGTGTTGTTTTTGTTTGTTTGTTTGTTTTTATGTCACACATAAAAAGTGCTGCTGTAACCGGTCTGATCTGCTCCGAGAGAGATTTGAACCGTGGTCTCCGGCGTGGGAGGTGGGTGCTGTAAAGAGGAGGCTAAAGACCACCTCTTGAGATCAGGGGAGTGAGGTTTACCAAACAGCTGTTACTGGCCTATGACAGTTACACTCACCCTCCTAAACCTCACTCCCATCCGGGTCATAGCACTAAATGTAATCGGTCCCACTGATCCTTTCAGAGCGAGATTCGAACCATGATCTCTGGCGTGAGAGGCAAGTGCTCTAACAAAGAGGCTAAAGCTCTTATATGCACAGCTCTTACTGGCCTATGAACTCTTTCCTCGCCAGGGATTTTTTCTTTTTTTTTTTTTAGTTGCCAGCCACTGCCAGCATTTTTTATAATTTTCACAACATTTTCATTGCCCCCAGAAAAAAAAAAGTTTTATTCTTAATGCATTCTTTTTTTTATCAACACTTGAATGTGGGTGCTTCATTAAAAAAAACAAAAACAACAACAATATTTAGAGCAAAAAGCTGAGAAAAATGCATCTTGTCAAAGACTACATTCAGATTGGATTCAAACCGATGATCAAAACATGACTAGATGGAGAAGATTGAGTCCATCAACACCCCCAAAGCTTGCACAGTCCTCTATACCACTTTCTGGGTCGACATCTCATTCAGTAACATTAAGCAGTTTTGATTTATATGCCGTTTAATGTTGATGATTGCGTGATTTTACATTGACATCTGCTTACAAATGCGATCGCTTGTTTCTGCTTCTTCTTCACATGTCTTTTGATCTGGAAATTTAGTACTCTTTCAGAAGATGCCTAATAGCGCCTCCTACCATATAACAGTGAAAACACGGAAAGCCAGAAATTTCCGTCAATGGCGGGGAAGCCTTGTCTCATAAATAACGAAAATTTACGCCAATGGTGGGAAAAGACTTAAAAAAGTATCTTGAGAAATCACTCCTGTCGTTGTGACAGTCCTCAGCTCTGCAAACATCAATGAGTCAGGAAAACAGATACTTTTTTTCTGTAAATGACAGAACACCAGCACAAACCCTCTTTTGGCACTATACTGCCAGGATTTACTAAAGATGTGCAGTGAAAAATTAGCGCTGAAAAGGCATCTACAAAGTTATTTTTGTGGCTGACCTTACTGCATATACATTTATCAGAGTTTCCCATTTCAGATGCAAAATTTATTGGAGGACAGTATTTAAGTAAATCAGATAATGTGATTCACTAAAGTTTGCGCTGGTCAATTTACTAATATTATTGCGGTATAGTTTTCAAAGGCCCACTGAAGTGCTTTGAAACGTGGAGTGTTATTCAATGTGTTGACATAATTTCCACTGAATCATACGGTGGCCGAGAGAGGTCAACGCTAGGGCTGGGTTTCGATTCAATTTTCAAGAATCGATTCGATTCCGATTCTCAAGATCTTGAATCGATTATCATTATTCGATTCGATTCGATTCGATCCGATCCGATCTTCGAGATTTAGATAATGGTTTTTGAAAAAAGCAATTTTTTCCAGCTGTTACCTGAATTACATGACTGTACTAGTTATGCAACATATTGATACTATTATTATAGACATTCAACTGCAAATTAATGGAATATTGGTGGTTGTAAAGAACAATCCCCCTTCCAGAGTGTTGATACAACTGCTTTCATAAACTTGCACTGGTGTAGACGACCGAGGACGCAGAGGTATATCAGCAGCAGTAGACCGATTATTTAGACGCGAACCTGATGTATTATTAAAAATGACATTAAGAATTTTCCAAAAAGCTGCTACAGTTCAGATGCAAATGCACCTTTATTTTTTATTTTAATGATCAACATTTAGAACACATTTGTTCTAAGCCAGTGCAAATGTAAACAGATTGTTGGTTACTGGCTTCACAGTAAACAGACAACGAGATGTGCGGATGGGCTATTATTTCAACCGCATCACAAAACGCATCCGTCAGCACCAACGTTTTTGACCAATTTTCAAAACAGCACCCGCCCGCCATCCGCTTAATGTATGCATATATTTTTTATATGATTGGTTAACCGCCCGCCACCCATCCAAAAATATAATTTTTCGTCACGTCATCCGCCCGATCCACGGTTTATCCGCGGAGTCCGCGGCTGTAACCGCCAACCGCGCATTTCTATCAGAATGTAAATACAATTTGAACTTACAAAACCTTTAGAAAACCATTGCTTTTGTCAAGCTCGTTCTCTGCATTGCTTCTGATTCTGAACCCGAAATGGTGCCAGATCCATAGACTGTGGCCAGATCGGAGCTTTGAGCGTTTCTGGAGTTTTCAAAGCAACCGCTTGCTTAACGTTACTGACGTTGTTTTAATGTCCTTCCACCTCGCGCGCATGCGTGAATTCAATGACGCGGAAAGTTAAAGTTCACGGGGAAAATCGATCCTCTGAGTTACGGATCGATCTTTAGAAATTAATATGAAAATCGATTCAGAATAGGTGAATCGATTTTTTCAACACAGCCCTACGCGCTGCAATTGAAGAAAACACGTGCAAATAGAAAAAACACCCGAAAATTAAGAAAACATCTTCATCAGTTTTACAACTTGTGCTCCAAATACTCACTCAATATGCTCAATAATAATATACTCAAATACTCGCGCTGAAAATGTTCACAACAGAACCAAATACAGAAACACGCAGCAAATAGCGCAGACCACAACGGAAATGTTTCCAGGGGACCCCAAAAAGTGACGAACCCCTCTGTGACATACTTATAGCTCAAATTCTACTTTTTTTTTTTTTTTTTGCAAAACATACAGAGATGACATGTTTATGACATATAACTTTGTATACAATATATAAAATGTATTAACAATATGTTCAATGTCATCAGAATACAAATGAGGAAAAAAAATATAGAGTAAAAGAACATGACTAATATATTAATCGCATCAGTTACATTGTACAAATTTTGTCATGTTATGTTTAAATAAGTTTCATGTTAGGTAATGCAGGGTCAAATAAAATAAAAATAAATAAATACAATTTATATTTATTTGCAACAGTTATGTTAACAGCAATAATAAGACATTTCAGAACAGCTATTCAGCTGATGGACACCGTACTGCGATGTCATGGTATCGTCCCAGGTGAATCCACAAGTTACTAAAGTTACTCACTTTTGGACATGCCTGACACAGTCCCTCCGACTCGAAGTAAACAGTATCCCGGGGAATATGTTACTCCAGTAACTCCAACAGTTCACTGAACTGAGACATGTTGTGCTGAGAGAAGTGACGAGCACGAGCAGCTGATACTGAGCATGCGCGCACTACCGAACGTACAGGTACAGCGGTTCTCGGATCACCAGTACAGAACCGAAAACTGCTTCTTTCGGACACGTTCAACATACTGAAGACCGATGAGCTGAGCATGCGTGCAATTTTTTCAGAGGGATAAAATGCATGTTTCTTAATAGTTGAACATCAATAAGTGTAACAAAATAAAACATGTTGGAAACATGTTTATCACATAATTACTCTCTTATCTCTGTATCATTTTAAAGATTGGAAACTCGATTGTAAAACTAAACATTTATTATTATACGAAAACATTATTTTCAGGAACAGCTAATTTAATTTCTAAGTTGATATAAGTATTTGACGTAAACTCTTGCCAAGGTTTTAAGGGTGCTTAGTAAATGTTTATAATGTGTTAATCAAAACATAACGTATTAAACATACTGGAGAAATGCATCGACTTTTTAGTTTTGTCGACTGCATAGTAAGGTTTCAGCAGTTCTCAGTCCAGCACATACAGGCCTACTGCAACAGAGTTTCTCGATTCAAGACAAGAACTGGCTGCTGCAGTGGTTCTTTTGATACAGGACACGTTCGATACAGAGAATCGATGAGCTGGAAATACTGAGCATGCGTGATAGCACCGTCTCTAAACCGAACTTTCTTTCGGCCAACTGCATGCTGTGCTGATACATGAGCACGGGTGAACCGAGGACTGAGGGGCCTTAAATGAGGGGCCAGTTTATTCACTTTATATCTTTAAGACATGTGAAACATCCACGTTTGCTCATCGCCTGTAGGGTTCATTTGCTAAACGTAAATGTAAGACACTTATCCAAGATGATTATGATGATGATTACTATTATTTAACTGAATTATGATTACAAATGCCTTTATTTGAATGTATTTTCATCCGCCAGGATGATAGAATTGACGTCATTACATGAGGACGTAAAAGAACTGGTGAACTGGTTCATTGAAACGAACTGTCCGAAAGAACCGGTTTGTGGAAAAGAACCGGACCGTTGTGGTCTGTGCTATTTGCAGCGCGTTTCTGTATTTGGTTGTGTTGTGAACTTTTGCAGTGCGAATGGCGAATAACTTTTTTTACATTTTAGTTGAAAACTGTGTCGTGTAAACAGCCCCTTAAAGCTACAATATGTACGATTTTTGTAATAAAATATCCAAAAATCACTTGCACAGTGTGATATATTTCCTGCAGTTGTGTACTTACAATATCCCAAAAGTTCCCAAAGATTTTTAATTTCAGAGAAATTCCCATTTTAAATAATGGCTCATCCCTGTCGCCCTGTTTCACTTGTCGCCTGTCAATGAATCTCCGCGTTATCCCTGGTTTCCGCTCGTACTGCCATAGTAACCATGGCGACAGACGTGGACAACTGCGTTACAACTGAGCTCGACAACTGTGAAGTACGCTCACACTGTTGTTGTTTCGTTCAAACATTATGGACCATGGCAAGCAGACTTTGGGACAAAAGGAGAACTAAAACGAGGATCAATATCAGCATGGCTTTTTCGAGATGCCGAAAGTAACACATATAATAACATTATAACATTCAACACACTCAAATGTAATTTAGTGTGATAGTGTAGATCAAGTGAAACAGCGCTGCGTTACCTCACAAGTTTAATTCGTCAAATAAACTGACCTGTGTCAGAGTACTGTAGTAATTCAGCACTTGCGGGTAGTTCGGTAGAAGGAAATATCCTTATTCCTCGTGTGTGACGCTGATATCTGTCTCTTATTAGCAATCGCGACCTGCTTCATTCCACAGTCATGTTAAAAAACATCAATGTATTCACTCATCCATAAAAATTATTAGATCCTTCGGCATGACGGCAAGTTCCATAATTCTGCTTATGCATTATCAACCTACGCCTTTGCTATTGTAAGACGTTAGCGACCCCTAGCGGCTGAGGATGTGTGGTTTGAAAAGTGTTCTCGTCAGTACTCTTCTATTCGTCAGTGCTATAATAGTAATCTCAGCCGCTGCTTTAAAGCTATTTGGGGGTGGGACGCTTCAGATTCTAGAGAGCATTTGATTGGACAGAAAATCTGATGAGAAGCTGAAGTGCAGGGTGATGTCATCAAAATTGTTGATCCATATTGGTGGAAGCAAGAGACTGTAAGTTTTGAATGCTTATATCTTCTAAATGTGAATTTTGTCATTGTTTTGGAGCACACTAGCTTATATAACCTTAAGGCTAACATATTCATACTTAAAGCCAAAAAACGTCAATTTTGATTTCATCAGGACTTTAATGCCCCAAAAAAGCATCTCTTAAACCAGATGCTAATTTGCGCTGGTTGATTGGGTTGATCATTATGGAAATGATCCGGCTGCATCTGTTTTCTTTATTGCGCATTGTCAGTAGATCACGAGCAGAACTTTCCACTCCCATCAGTGCTTTTATGGCATTGTCCTCTCACATAATTTGCCGTCTTTAGTAAATCTGGCCCTGAATCTCTGCATTTTTGCTGATATTGGATTGGTAGGCATGCCTTTGTAAGGTGGGGTTTTGTAGAGGGAGTGTGTGTTTGGAAGAAGGAGGAGTTCATGGAATTAGTACATCAGTTCAATGAGATTAATTAAATATGCAATGCCACCACATTTGTTTAAACCATGACAAAAAGTATCATTTTTAATTTAGTATTAAAAAAATTATTTAGAATTTCTAAAAAATACATTCAAATCCACATCTGAAAAGTAAGTAATTTTGTCCAAAACCTACTAGAGAATTCACAAGCCTCTCCATAGAGAGCTATACAGGCATCTAGTGGTTACACCATGAAATTACAGTACATGTTTTATTTTATTTTCTCTCAACAGATGGCGCTAATCTGCCTTCAAATTTTTTAATTAAAAGGCCTATAGTAATTTGAAATACTGCATTAATTGAAAAAATATTTCAATTGAAAAAGTTTAATTTTCAGGTGTCCGGTCACTTTTGACCACGAAGATAACAAGTGTGACTCCAAAATGAGGAGCACCAGAGGTTAAATACTGGACTTAAAGCTACACTGTGTAACTTTTTTAGTTGATTCTTAGCAAAAAACACTTAGTTCTTTCAAAAATATATGTGCTCATTAATGTATATTTACTTCTTTCAAGTAATAAAGTATTCTCTTAAGTTTATAATCTGCCATTGAAAGTACATACGGGTGAGGGGTTCGAATGCCGGTCGCCATGTTGCCCCTCCATCTTGAAACTACATTAGCCAAAGAGGGACATGCCTGTAAATTCAAGCTTCGCCTTTTGCGTTTTTCACTCAGTGACACCGTGACGAATGCGAGGGGGAGATTACTCGCGAGCTCGCGAGTGCCGGCAGATTTGAAAGATAGTGTGTGTGTGTGCGCGCGTGCGTGTGTGTGCGTGCGTACTCACATTTGAAAGAGAGAATTAAAACGTCAACGCGACAGACAAATCAGCAAGACCATAGTCAATATTGGAGTAACTTTTCCCAGATGGAAAGAGCTCAAGAGGAGAAAAGATTTTAAAACGGACGCCGAGGTTGCCTGCTTTCTTCTCGACAGGTAATTCAGCCTGTTGTAATTCATTTGTGTAAATTCGAAGTTTTATAGTTGCTTGTCTAACCATAGCATGGTTGTGCATAACGCCAGATCGACCTCTAGTATAACTTCATCCTCGCGTCAATGGTAAAAAAGTATTGTTTACCTTGTAACATAAATCTGTGCTGCGACGGATCACAGGTGATGAATGGTAATAAAGGCGCAATTTTTTAAGCTATATAAAAAAAGGACACTGTAAATTTTAGTTATTTTTAATTGCTTTTACTTTGTTGTAAAGTTAGCCTAATCTGATTATGCTGGGATAGCCGATTCCAAGGGTGACGTTTACCTCCTGACATCTGTCCTGTAGTTTTATTCATTTTAGACGTATTGTTTATTATTGTCATGGACGAAGTCGATAACTGGAAGCCATGTTAATCTTGGAATAATACGGCCACCGTAGGAGTTAAAACGCCCTCGGAATTGAGAGGAACAGAAACTAATATTCACTGGGTAGTCATATACAATTTCACCGCTAGATGGGGGTAAAAATCACACAGTGTAGCTTTAATAGCATCCAAAAACTCATTAGGCTCGTGCCATGCTTCAAACCAGAAACCGATGAAAGTTCCGTTAGTTTTCACATTAGCACTGCATGTTCATCTTGACATCTGTCATTGTATGCAATTTCACTCATAATATAAGCACCATTATATGCTAAGTTTAACATTAAACAAATGGTCAGTTTCTGTAAAGCACTGTCAAATAGGATGTCTAACAGGGCATTTCCAAAGAATCATCTGTGCCAAATCAAAACAAAAAGTATTAAAAAAAACACCTTTTGAAGAAGGAAAACAAAAACAAAACATGTTCTGTAAACTATGGTGTATAGTTTGTATTGCAATGTATGAAAGCTTAAAGCTCCAGTATGCGACTTTGGTATTTTACCACAAGAGGGCGCAGTTTCCAACAATAACAAAGGCGAAGCTTGATGACGCTATGAAGGAGGTGACGATGGGAGATGTCGTTTTTAATGCGTTTTCACCATCTAGCGATATATCTACATGGAATTAATGAATCATGATCACGGATGAGGTAATTTATTCGTTTTTGTATTACCTGTATGTCTGATCGTATTATTTTATGTCATCATAATTAATGAACTGCAAGGAACGTGAAATGTTATGCTATATTATCCCGTTACAACATACAGCTATTTGTCAAATGATTTGTTTGGTTTAATAATGTTGTGCAGTTTTACGTTTTTATGGTTAATGCCGTGTTGTTTAACGTGTTCAAACCAATATCTAAAAGTAAATTTGAACGAACATTTGCAAGTAATGACTAAATATATTTTTTTAACATCATATCCGATTGTATTTAATTGTACTGCCATAATCTCGGTCATAAAAAGCCTTACCAAAGTACAAAGAGCAATATAACTTTGTTTATAAGTGCTATTATTGACAGTTGCATGTCTTACCTGTCTATCAATACACTCGCGAGAGCAGAGTCTCTGTCAAGTCCAAGATTCGCGCAGCTCTCTCCATCTCGAAAACGCCTGCCGATATTTATCCGGGTTTTATTCCTCCGTTTGTCACACAGTCCGTGACTCCGCGTGTATCCGAATATGGACGCTTTCGTTTTGTTGGCACTTCAATACTCGCCAAAGAGTTCGTGATCCATAACAGCTATAACCATACAGTCTATGGCTATAACGCTTTAACCACCACTTCCGCATTTGACCATGCGATATTCCGGTGTGGTGGGTCATATTTTTTATTTTATTCTTTTTTTTATTCTTTGTCAGACGTCTTTATTGTTTATTGTGATAAGAAAAAAAAACTCAATAAAGTTGTTGTAAAAAAAAAAAAAAAAAAAAAATCCTGTGTGGTGGAATATCCTATCACATGGTCCACACCGGAAAAAAAGGATAGAGCGGACATTGCGTCACTGAGGCGCGACATTTCTTTTCCGGGACGGCCAGTTATTTAAAATCGGAATTTCTCTGAAATAAAAGATCTTTGGAGACTTTTGAAATATTGTAAGTACACAACTGGAGGAAATATATCACACTGTGCAAGTTATTTTCGGAAATTTTATTACAAAATTCCTACATATTGGAGCTTTAAATTAATTGATTTAGCATACAATTTAAGACCACAATGGTTTCATAGCATGACATAGCTTATCAAACCTGATGAGGCCAGCTGAAACAGTGCAGATCTTGATAGATCACACTATCATCTGGGTGCTAATTGATGATAAATACAGCGGTACCTTCAAACATAGCTAATTATCAACCTTTAAAAATAGCTGCCTGAATGTGTTCAGTAGTTGTGGTCAGTTCTGAAACAATGGCAGTGCTTTGGAGCTGTTTGGGATTTGTGGTACTTTGTGTCACTAGTCATTTATGTGCAGCTTTTTCATTGGCACAAAGTCAACAAGCCTTAGAATGGCCTGGGCAACAATCTTCTTTGAGTTTTGAGGTCAAGCAGCCAGCAGATCCTTTTCAGAAATGCAATATGGGAGACTATGAGAAGGTGCAGTGTGGAGAGCCTGGCATTTCTCCTGCAAACTGTAATGCTATAAATTGCTGTTTTGATGGACAGCAGTGCTACTATGGCAGAGCCGGTAAGCATCTTATATGGTACAATGGGGCTAAAGGCACACCCTAAGAAAAAATGTGCTTTTCACTACTCACATGGTATATGATTGCAGAAAAGTTATTGAACATTATTTGTTCAACATTATAACATTATAGTTATTGAAAGTTATTCTTTTTTAATTTTTTTTAAATCTTATAAATGTATGAGGTGGCAAGGTGGGCCTTTTAAACCATACTGGGTAAAAGGCTCCTCAGCATGGGGTAAAAGTAATCGTTACTCAAGACCCTGACTGAAACCCCATGGTACGTCACTGATAATATGACCCCTTTAAGATTAAGTGATGTAACGCCACTGTCAAATCTAAGATGTATCATTCATTTTCTAATTAGACTCTAGTTACAATTAGAACTAGCATTAGTTCTCAACATGGTAATGTTCTCATGCACTCTTTAGTTTCCCACAACTTCAGTTTGTCATTTTGAAATTTGCATTTAAAACGCAAAGGAATGTGTGGGTTTACCCTAATGTACTATTCCTAAATTGACTTTGTACTAATGCTTAACCCTGATAGTCATGGTTAACTTTTCACACGGAATGTCTTGATTTGAAGTTTATGCTTGTCTTTTTGCCAGTGATTGTCCAGTGTACAAGAGATGGGCAATTTGTAGTTGTGGCAATGAGAGATGCAACTTCCACGACTAAACTTGGAGTCTATCAGCCTTTTGGGAGGAAATGATTCTCCTTGTGCTCCTGTTGGCACTACCATAGCTTTTGCCATCTTCAAGTTTCCTGTTACCACTTGTGGCACCATAATGATGGTAGGAAGTTGATGTTTAGGTAGCACTTATATGCTTTGTTAAACTTAACTTTAACTTCCATGCAGATGGATGGTGACTTTCTAGTCTATGAAAACCGAATGACTTCTACCTAATGAAGAAGGTGATGGACCTCTAGTCTCAATCACAAGAGACAGCCATTATGAGTGAGTAATTGCACTTTAATTTTTGTCATGACACTTGGTTTAGGTCTTTTAACCTGAGAATCTTCGCTTTCAGTTTCCTCTTCCAGTGTAGATATTCTGGCACATTTGTTGAAGCACTGGTTGTTGAAGTCAACACTGTTCCTCCTCCCCTTCCTGTGGTTTCTCCTGGACCTCTGAAAGTGGAGCTTATGCTGGCTAATGGGCAGTGCTTTGCCAAGGTATGTGTGGAAGATAAGTCCTCTTTCTCATGTAGACCCTTTGAAATGGGTCTAGACCTTAATGTGTCTTGTCTGCCTTGTGCAGAAGATCAAGCCGCCTACTCTTTCTATGATTCTGCTGAATATCCTGTGACAAGTCCTGCGGGAGCCAGTCTGTTGAAGTGCAAATTTGAGCAGACTGACCCCAACATTGTTCTGACTTTGGATCTCTGCTGGGCATCTTCAAACCCTGACCCTCAGAGCCTGCCCTCAGTGGGATCTTGTGCATGGGTAACTGCTAGAGTGACCTTGTAGTGCAGGGTTCCTCAAATCCAGTCCTGGAGGACTCTTGCCCTGCAGAGGTTAGCTCAAATCTTGATCAAACTCTCCTACCCGGTTTTTTAAATTTTATTCTAGTTATCTTGAAGACCTTTATCTTGGTGTGTTTGACCAGGGTAGGAGCTTTAATCTGCAGGACATTTGCCCTCCAGGGCAAGTTGAGGAACCCTGTTGTAGTGTAATGTTTCTAGAGTTGTTTATACTGTTGTGCTGTCCCTACTAGGATGATTGTTACCTGACTATTTTGATCCCTGTGGATGGTTCTTCAAGCCTGCAGTTCCCAACCCACTACAAACGGTTCACACTCAATGTTCACATTTGTGGAACCTACAACTTTGGCTCCCTTGATGGAGACTGTATTTACTCTTTGCTTGTGTTTCTTTAAAACGTGTTCTCACTTGGTCTAAAGCGTGTTCTCTAGGTTTTCATTCACTGCTGTACATCAGTTTGCACCCCAACTGCAGCAGATTCTTGTGTTCAGAGTTGCAACAGGAAGAGTGAGTGCCACTTATTTCTACTTAATAGTCTGTGGCATACTTGAATCATTTTCTGACTCCTCTTTTTTAAAGAGGGAGCTGCTGGGTCCCTAGGAGCAGATGGTACACATAGTTGTCTCCAGTGGAGAAATTGTCTAAAAAAAGTTAGTTTCCTAACTTATTTTGCAATAAACTTTTCTAGATTCTAAAACTTAACTCTGGATTATTGCTGTTCAATAAATCCTGAATTACCATTCATCTAAAAGATCAGTGCTCATTTGTCTGGTATTCCACTAGCTTGGTCAATTATTATTATTATTATTATTATTATTATTATTAATAAAAAAAAAGATCCCACAACACTGGTCTTGTACTACAGTTACTGTACTGTACTTTTAACGTTACCACCTTGCCCCAGTCTGACTGAAGATGTTTGTTACTCCTAATCAGACTTTCCAAAAGATGTTTTCCCATAAGCTGTCCTTTTGTCTAGAGGAGTACAGAGCGCTTTGCTGCAAACAATTTCATGGACTGTCTCTATACCACTTTTAAAAAGTGGCAAGTGACTCCACTGTGCAATGTGGTTTGAAGAAAGTGATTGGTTTTAAATGCTATAAATATAGCCAAGAGTCTTAAAGCAGCAATTTGCCTTATTGTTTGTGGTAGAGTGGAATCGGTGGCTTTTCTCTCTTCACTCAAGATGTATCTCTTCAAACACTTGAATTACCAGGCTTTGCCTCCTGACTCCAGCATCTCATGAGGACCTTGATAAATTGTCCAACAGTGCAAACCCAAAGCGACATTTCCCAATCACAGTGGATAATTCTGTCAGTCTTTAAAATTAAGCATTGAAAAATAAAAAGGCCAATTAAAGTTACAATAGGCTAATGGAAAATGCTCACTGTTTTGTGAACTAGGTTGTCCTATGTGGCATCCTCTGATTGAAACCAGGCACAGTTTAATGGTTATTTCTAACAACGCATGTGTTTTACTCTGTGGCTCATGCTTGCTTAATTGCAGCACCCTCAGAACTGGCAGCCAGCAAGCATCTGGTGGCAAGAGTTTCGCTTTTAGATTTTATTTCCTTTGTGCTGGTGGCATCTGCTTTATTTGTTGACAAACACCCTGTCGTTTGCATGTCCAGGGATCCCTGCTCTTTTCCTAATGGTGGCTCTTCTTGCTGTGAGCGTGTAATCTGAAAGTCCCCCAGTTCTGAGTTCTAATGTGAAAGGGAAGTAAATTTATTGTGGTGGTGTTATGGAACAATCTGTGCTAAATACAGATCATTAAGTCATTCATTAGCCCTCTAGCATTTTATGCATGATCATCTGTTGTTGAGAAACCCTGACGAGAACTATAGTTTATGGTTTCCAGTCATCAGTTGTGTGTAAAATTCAGAATTAAAATTGAGTTGGAATTTGTATTGACTTGGCCATAACCCACAAGAAGTTGAATTAGAACAGGAATATCTGCTCGTTCTGTCTGTACGAGAGACCGATAGAATGAGCAACAGAGTCTGTCTGTAATCTGCTTCCTTATAATTAAAATGAAATTCTGTATACCGTCTGTTGCCTCAATTCAAATTCAGAATTTAAAAGGGATGATATACATAGACATGATGATTGAACAGGGTGAGTATGTCAGCATTCTCAAGTGATGCACATGTCATATGTGGGAACTACAAATCATCTTACCCCGCTCTTAGTATGAGCCACTTGGGAATTAAGCGTAGAATAAAAATATCATAGTTAGATGTACTGCTATAATGAATCTGGGAAACAGGCTCCAGAGAGAATTATAAAGGTTAAAGCTGCTGGCAGTTATTTGTCTGATTTTATTTTAAATGGTGATGCATTATATGTTTGCTTGCAAATGTTTCCCAAACTTTGTTTTAATAACCATACAGTGTCTTACAAATACTATTGCTGCTAATTAGTTTAGAAACGCAGTCACTGAATGTTAAAATATTCCCTCATTATTTGTTTGAAAGTATTAATTTGCATTTTTAAGAACAATTTTCTAGATTTATACATAAGTCACAGTTTTATTTATCATTCAGGATCACACATCTGTTCAAAGGTGAAAATATGATTGAATAACTAGCTTTTCCCAGAAAGGTCAGGCATAACAAACTTTTAATGGTACCCCCTAACAGTGTTATTAGGAAAACATTGGCCATTTAGAGCATCAGGGGAACTGAGCCAGCCAGTTCACATTGTTTCTATTTTTAATCTGAACAATAATGAGACATTGAAACTGGAACCAATAAAAAATTATTAGCTTCCTTGCCAGCGCTAATTGTGTTGCAACTAATTCTGTGATGCGTCGACAGAGTAATATTATACACGGAGGAAATTACCAGCAATTAACTGAAGACAATCAAGGAGGTTATTTTAAACAAATATTGGTGGAAAATGCAACAAGCCTTTCAATCAAGTTTGTCTTGACATTTTTCTTTCAGTGAAGCTTCTCTTTTCCGGGTAAGCTGAGAGTTTCCTTGAAATCAAGCATGGAGCATAATGGAGCCTAGATCAAAGACTGAGGGGGTTATAAGGCTCGACTATAGCACTGGCATGGAAATGGGAATTTGTAGAGAAGCAGACCTCATTATAATCAACCATCCTATCGATGAAAGTGCTGGGTGGGCCGTTGTCAGTGTGACGGAATACATTGGCGTTCCCCGAAGACATTTGCGGTGCATCCAACTACATGTGACACTGCAGTGGCTTTGCAATAAAGCAGATGCAGGATTGTGGCCACTACTATGATGGCCATCTGGCCTGGTCATACACTTTGTACTGAGAATACAGGCATTTAATTACATCTCATGCCATCTGAAAAGACCAAGTTAGGCCAGCAGACAAGTTCAGTGGTACAGACTGGTTTATGCTGGTTAGTGCCGTCTGTCATGTGCCCGTTGATGTTCACTGAGATAAATGGGAATAACAGTAAGCTTTAGATATTATAGATAAGGTTTAGCTGGAAAAGTTGGTTGTGCTAATTAAAAAACATCATGGGAACATCAGCAAAACAACAACCTTTTTATGAAGACCAGAAAGAAAGAAAAAACATAGTGACCTTGCAGCCTTGAGCAGGAATACTCTCAATGGTCATGAAAAGATAAAGTGAAATAAGTGATGTGAAATGGAATGTAGACTTGGGATCTGATAATGAGAGACAGGAAATTTAGATACCAGGAAAAATGTTCAGCTTTCTTCCCCGCTCTGTGAGTTAAAGTACTATTCAAATTAGCTTTTCACCTGCTCATCACTCCAGCCAATCAACAAGCCATTTGACACGGTTAAAATTACACCATTTTCATTCAGTTGTTGGAGAACAGATTATTTTCTTCAGTTTCTTCAGTCTTTTCACAGGAAGATCTGTTTTTATTATATCAGTGACATGCAGCTGTTTGCTTCAAACTAGATATTGATAATTGCGTCCAATAATTGCACAGAGAAAAGCTCCTGTTGGCAACTCTGAAACTCTTGACGACAAATTACTGCGTGCAGGACTTTAAAAAGCTTTCAAAGTGGCCTTTTCAAAGCTATGGTTCTCACTTTTATGTCTGTGGATATTTGACATCAAGAGTATGAAACTATTAATTAAAGCATTCTTACTTGCTGAACCAGTTTATTTGTGTCTGTTTAGATTAATGTGAATCAATTACTTGGATATGTACACACAAACAGTGATGCTAGACAAAATGGGCTACTCGCCAAATAAATAAATATGACAAACTTTAAGAAATATCTGACCGCTGGATGGCGTGCTTAACCAATCAGAATTAAGTAACAAATAACATTGTATGAATAGGAAAATAGTTCACCGCAACTGACCATTATTATATGTTTAGTATTTAGCATGCTTAATGTACAATATTTTGCAGTGTTTGCTCTTATTTTATCAAGCAATACATTTTAAAGTGCATACAATCATACAAGTTCTAGCCAGAAGCAATTTTGGGAAACATAGATGAGGTAAACCAAATTGACACCTCATTGAATTAATCAGTGTTCAAAAATGCATTGGTAATTTATTGACTTGCTCTGTTTCTAAAGCCCCATTAGTCTTTATTCGGGTTTAGAGATTTGTTATTAGGCAGCGAGGTGGTCAATTCAGGTTCCTAATCTCGCTTTCTCTCTGCGATTAATAAAAATGCATCATAAAATGTTTTAGAGGCCTCTGACTAAGTTCTTAATGGAGGACAGGTCACCTTAGATTCAGATCTCACTTTTTACCAACACATTTTGTGTGGCAGCTTAAGGGCTGGCGGAAGCCTGGAGGTCACATTGTAATTCTGCAAACTGAAGGTGGTAACGGGACCTGGAGGCAGCAGACAGAACTTGCAGCTTGTCCGATTTATTTCTAATTATAGAATATCTTCACAATTTATTTTTGGACTTTTTGTTACCTTTTATTGTCATAGACATAAGGGAGAAAATGAGGACTTGCACATAGATTTATTCAGTGTTTTGTTCATTACTACATTTTTTTTTTTCTTTTTTTTTTTTTTTTGTCAGGATTTTTTACATGGGTATAAGAGGCAATAAGGAAATTGCTTATTCTCCTACAAAAATAAACAACAGCCCTCTCCTGATACTGTCATTTCTCATAGTATAGTGCACTCTCAGTAGAATGTATTGCATATATTGACCTAAACACTTAAACTCTTTTGATATTTTTTTAACAATGAATAAGGTAGAATACACTAAATGTAATAGATTTCAACTCTACAGTTCCAAAAGTGAAAAGATAACCTTATAGTTTTTCAACTGTAAGTCAGCATTACTATGGAAATGACAACTGCACCAAAAGAGCTCAGCAGTGACCTACAACTCCCATAAAGCATTGCAAATGGCACGATCGAACAATCTGAAACTGTTTACATATTTGTATGTATTTGAAGATTATGAAAAAAAAAAAAACCCCGTCAGATGTGCTTTTTTATAGTTTATATCTATGTCCAGTGTTGGGGAAAGTTACTTTTAAATGTAATGCATTAAAATATTGCGTTAAAAAACGAATTGTTACTTTTTATGGTAAGTAATGCTTTACATTACTTTTGAGTTACATTTTCTCACTTGTGCTCGAATTTATTATTTTTTTAACAAAAAAGTTCGGTAACACTTTATTTTATAGTGTCCTTGTTACATAAGTTACATGTACTTACCATAGTAATGACAGTAAATGATGCATAATTACATGCAACTAACCCTCAACCAAACCCTAATCCTACCCTAACCCTATAGTACATGTAAGTTCCTACCCTAACCCTAAGTACATGTAGTTGCTTAATATTACAGTACTTAAATATATAATTACACTGTAACAATGACACCTTAAAATAAAGTGTAACTAAAAGTTGTATTTTTGGCAAATGTAAAAGCCCTTTCACCAATGCAAATTCACACCTGTATATTAGAGGGCACAGCTCAAACAAACCTTTCAGCTGTGCTGCCATAAAAGGATGAAGGAGAACAAAGTTCAACATTCTTCAACAAAAAAAATGAAACACAGATGCAATGTTAATCTAAATCCATTTTTGCTTTTTAATACGGTTGAATTGGATCATCAAAGGTCAGCAGCAAAGACAATAGTAAAGTGAGAGTAAAAATACATACAGTATATTTGTGTTATTTAACTGTGGCAAACAGTGCGGGGCAGAGAGCCGTGGTAATGGAGTGAAGTAGTGAAAAAAGTAGTCTGATTACTTCTAATGCGTTAATCTCACAAATTTGTTTCAATTACATCATTCAGAATGTTCACTGCTACACTCTGTAAAAGATAATCATGTAGAAGTTCTAGTAGTGTCATCTATTCATGCTGGTTTCATTTTGGTTTCATGTTTTCCTCATGGGGACCAAAAAATGTCCCCACAAGGACAAGGATATCGGATATTGCCATCTTTGTTGGGACATTTCGTCCCCAAAACGTAGGACTACCTTAACCACACGCAAACACAAAAGAAACATTTTGGGTGAATTTTCTTTGAGTTACTCAATTTGATCTTAACTAAAGTGCGTTTTCATAAAAAGGTCAAAATATCTTTAAAAATGATATATATATATATATATATATATATATATATATATATATATATATATATATATATATATATATATATATATATATTTATTTTAAAACAATGCTGAACTACTGCTTGTCATTTAATGACACATTTTTTTACACTATCTATTTTATTTATTTATTTGAAGTCCCTCAAACATAAAAACAAAACATTTAATACAATTATTTAATTCTTTAAACTAGATCTGGACAAAGAAATGAGTATCACGTCATTGACAGAATAGCAGAGAAAGCAGCAGGGTGTTATGCAGAAGACTGTCCTCCACACTCACACTGTCTTAGAATGACCTCCAGCCTTGACAACTCTCACAGTTTACTGCTGATGAGCTCAGGGGAGGCTGGATCAGGAGGAAGCCAGGATCAGTCCCTTCTGCCTCAGGCTTCACACATCTTATTACACTAGAGTTTAGCTAGGGTTTGTATGGATCAACTTGAGCACTATCTGTTGCCCGGCTCCATGCTTTGTCTCTTGAGATTTACTCTACCAGCTGTCAAGAGCTGAAAGCATACTGACAGCAAGCATACCACAGAGCGCACTTCTGCACCTACTTATAATACTAGAACACATTCTCATTTAGTAGCTGGTGCTTCATTTTCATTTTAAATTGAACAGATCAAAATAATGGCTTTGTGTCCACCAAAGATTTTTCTTAAGGCAAGCGTATATATATTTTAATATAGGAGAGCACCACATGATTAATAAAGGCAGCAGCGTGATAATGTACTGAGCGTCTATTTTGTTCTTGAGATTTTTCTGGGCCGCCAAGAGTTGAAAAATGATGGGTAAACTGCAGAACTCATCACTGTCACTTTTTACCCATCCGTCCAATCACAGGAGAGGAGGGGCGGGACAAATACTGTACCGACCAACCGTCACATCCTCCTGCTTGTTCAATCATGGACATAATAAATACATAGACGCCCTATTGGCCACTGGACCGTACTGTACGTCAACGGCGCCGCAAGGCAACTTTCCCATAACTCTCATAACGGGAATTGAGGAAAATGCCTGCTTCGTGTGCTGCTTGGGGCTGTACAAATCACCACACAATTGAAAACAGGTCTTGTGGAATTACCTTTCACAAGCAAGACTGAACATTCATTTCTGGTTGTATTTGGTCATTATATAATAGTAATAGTAAGTTTAGTTGGCCACCAGAGTCAGACTAAAATATCTAGCGATGTCGCTAGTTAACTTAGCTGTGAAAGTTGAGACATGAGTTGACATGATTTATATTATTCCTCTATATTTTCTTAAAACCGACTTTTATGACAAGTACTCGTTTCAGGTATACTGTAGTCACTATTTCAATTACTATTTGTATTATTGTCTATATTATTCTGCAATTGATATTACATTGTATTTGCTATTATTATTATTATTATTATTATTATTATTATTATTATTATTATTATTATTATATTATACCACTTGCAATTATCAATCTATTATAGTTATGCTGTTAATGTATTGTACTATTCACTAGTCACTATTTAACTTATTATTTTTTATTGTCTATATTCTGTAATTGATATTTCATATTCTATTGCTATTATTATAGTAGGCTATTATACATAAACTAAATGCTATTATCAATATATTATTATTATTATATTATTGTACTTATGATATTATATAATTATACTATTCTATATATATATATACTAATAGCTAATAGCACTAATAATAGCACAGAACATTGTGAATTTGGCAAAATGAGCCAAATTGTCCACGAAAAATAGACATTTGTGCTGAAAATAATGACAATGACACAATTTAACAATAACTCAAATTACAGCACTATTTCAATACATTTAGAACCTTGCTATGATGCAGGTTTTTGAGCTGAAACTGTAGTGAACTCACCCTTCAATGCTGTTTAAAATTCAGAACATTTAAATGTAAATTCCACAGTGCATTTCATTCCTTGTTTTGCCTTGTTTGTATTGTATACAAAAGAATAGCCATTCCAGCCTTTTAAAGCTTGCTCTAATACAGTATTAAATAAACATCGAATCAGCCTGCCTGGACTAATGCACGAGTGCACTGCTACCAATAAAGATATTATAACTTTATACTGCAGCTTATGCTTTCCCTTTACAATTTCAAATGTGCACTTTACTCAGGTGTTGTCATGGTGACATGTTACATTTCCTGCAATCTGTTTTAATCTCTCTGTCTATTCTCATGTAACAAGAAGAAATCAGAACAGGTCTGAAGGTTGGACTAAAAGGCACATGAATTCAGCGCTCTTTGAAGTCACGACAGCAACAAAGCACTCATGATAAACTCTTTATTGTTTTGCAGCTTCTTTTGTATCTTCGGGGAGAACTTTGATCAAAAAGCC
Organism: Squalius cephalus; assembly: GCF_949319135.1. NCBI lineage: Eukaryota > Metazoa > Chordata > Actinopteri > Cypriniformes > Leuciscidae > Squalius > Squalius cephalus. Next base: position 12,256,025 of record NC_137130.1, read on the forward strand.
CTTTTCTTCTGACAAATATGGAACTGTGTTTAGTCTCTAAACCATCACAGGAAATTGGAAGTTATTTTCTTTTCAGCAGCAGTGCAAAGGGGTTACACACACTAAAAAACTCTCGTGGTTGTGTGGGGTGGGCATCCAAGGTGATCCAAGAGTAGGTCAGATGACCCAGTCTGTTGTGAGAGGTCTACTGCTAAGGCCTGTATCGGAAACGAAACACTCATTAGCATATCTGAATTTTATCTCTGGAGGCTTCCTCATCACTTGTAGACCCAGTGGTATGAACAGTAACAATGGTGACAGTTTTACTGTATAAATTTGCAAAGTGGATTTGCTTTATGATTTCTCTGCATGTCACCAACACGACCAAACTCTTCCAGTCCTCAGCTACAACTACAGGTTTGGTGGGTCAAATTAGACGTTGTTTGTGGGAATCCAATGAAAATCTTAAGATGGCATGATGCAAATTTGTTACAAACCAATGTAGGTTTGAACAGGAAGTAACGCTGGAGTTCCTGATGACTCGTTTCAGGCAGTTCAGGATTGGATCTTTCCTTTGGGAAACATTAACTTCATAAACATTAACATAACATTAACATTTCAACCCAGTCTCATGGTAATTCGTACATATTTTACGAGGTGGCTAATTCGTATGATTTTTCAAAAAGTACCACTAGGAAGGATCACCCTTAACCCTGCCCCTAAACCTTCCCATCAATGGAGTCTAGACAAATCGTACAAAAACGTACAAGTGTGGTCGTACGAATTCGTACGAATTAGACTCCTCGTAAAATACGAACAAATTGCTTTGAGATTGCGTTGTTTATTTTGCATATTGCAGAACTTTTACATTCACAAACAGCTAAATTACACACTACATGAAAGGTAATGTCCGGAAAAGCATAATAGGGAGCTTTAACTTATGAAATAACATATATTTGTGTCTTTTTTTCTGTCTTAAAGATAGACTGTTTTCCATGGAGAGGGTTGCACCTCATCGTGCAATTGTTAGAGTTAATAATAAGTTACTGAGTGCACCTTTAATTTTAATTTTATCAACATTTTATTATAAGTTTCAGCTGTATCAGAAACATATATCAATGCTTCAATGAACTAGATGCCATTTAAATTGATCAGACTAAAATAAAATAATTAGATACAAATAGGCCCTACACATAAATTAGTGTCACAGATTGTGTTGCTTGGGCACACATGAACACAAAGTTAGCAAGGCAGTCTTTAATAAATCCACAGTATGAGAGTAGCACACAACAACACATCCAAACATTGACAAGACCCAACAACAATGAATGGAAACAAGGGAACTTAAATGCATACACATGTAAACAAGGATAATTAATCACACACACCTGAACTGAATGACTACTACCATAGGGCATTCCCAAAACATATGCAAATAAGAGCCTATACTGTATAATTATTAGATGACAATAAGGATCAAATCTGATCCTCATTTAATACAACTTGGAGTAATATATGCCCTATTAATAAATGTAAGATTTTTAGATGCAGTGAAACATCTGGCCCATACCATTTTTCTCTTCCTTTCTTGTATGCCTGTAATTAATAGAGCTGAGGGGTGCTTGTGGGAGATATTGCCACAGATAATATTTTAGCAAAGTGGAAACTGGACTCCAAATTTTATTTCTTTTGTTATGGGGTTTCTTAGTGTATCAGAAAACCTCTTATTTCACCACCTACTCGTTAGCATTCAAGACACTGTAATCTTCTAAACAGGAAGAAGCACAATTATTGTGTGGGCTTGTTTGACTAGCTTCAACATCTATGACAGTTAATAGCTTCACATTAGCATATCTTTTAGTTGACTCTATAATTTCATTTTCCAAGGAATTTTTACTTTGTCCTAGCAACTAAAAATGTATATGTGATTTTGTATTTATGTGAGTTAAATTTATTTATTTACAAAAATCACAAAGGAACAAATACCAGCCAGTAACAGACCACTGTTTAGCAGGTCCAAGGTTTTATCCGGTCAAAAAAAAAGAAAACAAGTGTTATGTTAATGAAAAAAAGTGTTAGCTCTTTAAAGAAAATCTTATACCTTGTACTTTGTACTCAGCTTTACATAAAAAACTCCCAAGTGATTATTAGTACATTTGATAAACGGTCAACAGAAGGTTCACCTATTTAGACACACTGATAAGGGATAGAATAACTTTTCTATTGCAGATCTTGCATTGTATTCAAAGCCAAAATAAAATGTCTTGATGTGCCAGGATTGTTATAACAGCTGAATTATACCAGTTCTGTTCAATCTTACCTTGCACCTGCTCATGAATAAAATAAAAATAAGCAGTTATTGAAGATTGTCTTTTTTACTCAGAACACGGTCATGCATCAAACTTACTCAAGTGTTACGTCACTCTGCAGGAAAGTGATCTGGTTCAGATCACTAGTTGTTCTTGAAGAGTCAGGTAACACTTGAGTAATTAGTTCAACTTGTTTCCATATTAGCAGCTAATTTTAGCTGACGTTAATGTAGAACTACTCATCATAATTACTTGCATACCTTAATGACGAACCACTATTCTAAAATGCCAACATTATGAATATGAATATTATATATTAATATTATTTTAAACAACTTAAGATTATTACACTATACAGAGGAAAAATAAACATTAAATACAGAAAGTTAATTTGTTCCATGCATATTTTTTCCCAGTTTTTACTCTTCATTTCATTCACATAGTTCAAACAAATGTTGTCATTTGGCAACATGCTCCCCTTGGCAACATGCTAAGATCTTAAGAGGCGGAGCTAATTTTTGTTCTCCCTCTGTGTGAGATTTGATTAAATTGTCATCTCCATGAAATGCTTATGGTGCATGACAGTGTTAGTTTGAAAGGACTGACATGTCGGGATGTGAAGCTAGTGCGTCAGATTGTCGCCTCCATCAAGCTGACTTCTTTCTCTCACTTAAGTAATGCTACACAATGCACGCATATGGTGCCGATTAAAATCCACTTCACACTATGTTTAATAAGGCTTTTAGTTAGGCACGGCCAGCCTTCAAGAAAGAAAACAGCTCTTTCTCTCTCACATCACGAGCATTTCTTTAGATTATCAAGTATTTGCAAAAGTAAGGCTGGAAATAGCTTGTCCATTAACATATTCATAATGCCCTAAATTGAAAAACACATTTGCAGCTTAAATGACAGGAGACAATGCTAAAATGGAAAGCATAGTACTAAGATCTGATCATTTTAAGATTCTTTGTCAAATTCATTTGAAAATGTAATAAAACAATAAATATTTAACTAAAATTAAAAATGTAAATTAAAATTAACTAAAAAATTAAATGAATGCCCTCAGCATAGTATTTTATGTAATATGACTTGATTATTCTCTGGGCTGATAACCTAGAGTACATATAAGCACAGTATTGTTATATTCTTACTTTGCTACATTACTTTTAAAGGGATAGATTTACCAAAAATGTTGAATGCAAAAATGAATGTTTGCTCACCCTCAAGTTGTTCCAAACCTTTATGGATTTCTTTCTTTTACTGAACGAAAATTTTTATATTTTGAAGAATATGTAGTTAGCCAAACTGTTGATGGGCCACATTGACTTCCATAATATGGAAAAAAAAAAAATACTGGATGGAAAAAAAGTCAATGTGGTTAAACAGTTTGGTTGCCCACATTCTTCGAAATATCTATTTTGTGTTCAGCAGAAGAAATAAATTCATACAGATTTGGAGCAACATGAGGGTGAGTTAATGATGACAGCATTTTCATTCTTGGGTAAACTATAAACCGCGGTGGCTTCCCCGATTGCAGCAACTTCCATTTTTACTACATAGGTATATTTTACGTAAATTTCCCAGAAAATGACGATTTTGTTCATTTGAACACATGGGATGGAAACGTTGCTTTATTCGCTTATGTGTTATACGATAGTACAATTTTGCGCATAAGTTAAATTAGCAACTTTGGATGGAAACATAGCTTCAGAAATCGCCAGTAAATTTCAGAAATAATTACAAAGAACACAATGAATTAAACGGGAAATTATGATGTATAAAGATTAAAATAATATTTTCTTGTAAAACAAGAATAATTGTTTACAGTGAAGGTGGTTCTGTTTGCAGTGTAAATTTACAGCATCGTGCACCACCACCATTTTTTTTTCTTTTTCTGGATACTTGTATTCGGGAAAGGCAGTATGTCATGGAATTATTTACAGACCTGGTTAGACTTTATTAAAAGCTGTCAAATGGAAGAGAAGGTCAGATATCAGTCACCTCCTTCTTTCATTGGCTCCTGCGTCCTCACGGATCCTGTACCTCCTCGCAGCTGTAAGCTCACTTCTGAGGGAATTCAGTCTTATCACTGCACTGCGTTCCTCTGCTGGTGTGGAGAGGTTTGGACATTAAAGTGTGATTTATTCCACTAATATCCTCAGGTCAGTGGCAACTACAGCAAGGTCAGCATAACAGTGATGCCTGCTGGGTCTTTTCTGAAACTCTGATTCTTAGAAAAGCTTGTGAAACCACAAACACTCACCTCTAAAGTTAGTTGTTCAACAGTTGTGTAAGTTTTGTAACAGTGTTTTGTCACTTAATTTTAAAGTATGTGAAAAAAGGCCATGATGGGTGGTTTCTAAACATGCCGATAAGACAGCTTTACACAGTCTCTACATTGGAGTTTTGATCACTCTGTCAGTGATTCATTCATTCATTCATTCAACAATCATTTGTCAATAATGGTTGGTTGACTCTACATTATCCCACTTATTACACCAAATACATAAATAAATAAATAAATAATATTTGTTTCAAACACATGATTATTGTAATATATGTAATGTGAACATTTGGTTTAATCACTGCAACACAAAAATCTTCTTTCAATTTATTACTTTTAACAATCAGTTCATTCAACAGCTAACAATGCAAGAAACATGTTTCAAATCAGCCTTGTTGCTGAAATAATTACAGTAATACAGTTGCCACATTGGAAAACTTACATTACCTAACTTATGTAATTGAATCCATAATGTTTGTAATAGAATCTATCTTGTGTGTTATTATCAAAAGGTGGTTAAGGAAGTTATGAAACTGCCATGAGGTTTTGCTCTATGTTGCTCTATGTAGAGGTCATGGCACTATCCTGCTCTATGTTCACAAATAGAAAATCTCTCTCTCTCTCTCTCTCTCTCTCTCTCTCTCTCTCTCTCTCTCTCTCTCTCTCTCTCTCTCTCTCTCTCTCTCTCTCTCTCTCTCTCTCTCTCTCTCTCTCTCTCTCTCTCGCACGCACGCACGCACGCACGCACGCACGCACGCACACACACACTTTGAACATAGTGGTTATTAAAATCACTGTAAAAAGAATTCATTACATTTGGTTGTTGTCCATATCGGAAATTGCAAACAAGTTCTATGGAAACTATAAGAGCTAATAGATAGTAAGAGCTTAATGAAAGGAAGTTACTGTGATTTTTGTGTTGTGAAAAGGATACTTTGTGATTTTATGTATTGTACTAACTCAATTGAAAATGTTTGAAAAAAGTGCACTTTTGATTGTCTGTTGTGAGTTTTGAGAATGTACACCTTACTTGTGAAAATAGCAACGCAAATAAATATATTTATTTATATACCAAAGCAAAAAAAAAAAAAAAAACTGTAATAATATTAATACTGAAGTACTATGAGATCATTTCCCCCTCAGTCAATAATTGAGATGGCAAGATGGCACCAGCTGTGTTTGTATGAAATGAGAGAACTAGTCCATGGTATGATGCTATCAGGTGCCTGTGCTTTATGTGCTTTAAATTGGCCATTCATGAGTTTGTGTTCTTTTGTACTTCTTTTTATGGTCTTTGTAGTTCTTTTGTTTATGCTTATTAGTTCCAGGTGTTTCTTGTTATCCTATTGTTTCCTCAGTTATGTCAAGTGTTACGTTTCATGTCATTGTGTTTCCCGGTCAAGTCATGGATATGCATCAAGTTTTAAACCATTAAACACCTTTTTACTGCATTAAGATCCAGACTCTTGCTTGACTTTTGAGGTCACGTCACGGATACAAGAGATATGTAGTATGTCGCCTTGTAGCGGTCAAATAAACAGTTAAACTGCCATTATACAAAAATATTTGACTGTTCAATGTTATGACTGACCAATAAACACTTAGTATTCTAGACAGCCGTGTAATAATGGAAGGCTAATTGTAATTCCTTCAGGATATTTATTCAGGTTGACTAATCCAAAAGCATGAACTATAAAATTATAAAGCATTTTAAACTTTTTTTTTTTTTCCCTTTGCTTTACAGATGGAGTAAACATGACTCACGTTAATGGTCAGTGTCAATAACTACATTTTCCATAAAAAAAAATAATAAAAAACCCATAAATTGGCTGCTGATGGATGCAGTATTTTTGAAAATAAACCTAAGAACTTTTCTCATGATAAGGTGCCTGAGCAGCATTCGCTTACATGAGTCACAAACACATAGGAGTCGATATTTCCATCTCAGGCAGGCCAGTCCCCTCTCTTTCACTGCCCTGTGCTGGCAGGCACAGAGAGAAGTACCCAGAGACGAGATAAATCACTACCTTTCTGCTGCTTGGCAGGGGGTCCTTTCTAAAATGCATATAATTAAGCTGGGTTGAACAAACAGCCATTATTTAGTTGTCAGAACATCATTTTGAAATTCATGAAATGGAGAGAAAGGTAGAGAGAGAGAGGAGGCTGAAGGAGAGAGAGAGAGCAGAAGAGATGATTAAGAGTCACTCTGTCCTCTCATCTCGATATGTAGTCCCTCAGGAGCCAGCTGGAGTTTGCTCAGCCTTTATTCACTCACTCACTTATGTTCACAGTCACACACACACACACACACACACACACACACACACACACACACACACACACACACACACACACACACACACACACACACACACACACACAAACATACAGATATACTCTCAGGCTTGTTGCATTATAAGGGGTCAATCATAGAACGCAGTTTTACATTCAAAGAAATAGTGAGATGGAGAACAGCGAAATCAATTAGGACACAAGTGTTTTTGTTGCGAGATGCATTGCAATCATAAAAAAGGCTAATTTGAAGTTTCTGTCTGTTTGAAGTTTTTTTTTTTAAGTCGTAGTTTTTAGAATTTGAATTCTTTATTGCCCCCTTAAGTCAATATTTCTTCGTCATATTCATTAATTTAAGTAAATTTTACTTTATTCATTTACTGACTAAAACTAAAATCTAAATTAGTTGACAAAAAATGACAAAAAGCATGTTATTCACATGCTATTTTAAGGGCGCATGCTTGGCCATAATCAATGTAGCGTGTGCACAACGCGCATGCACTTTGCTTATCTCATCTACACACAGACGCAGAAGTTCTCATTTTTAGAAAACCATACATTATTACAAGGAAAAATATTAACACACAAGGAAAATCATTGTTGTGTCCATGAAGATGTGAAAAAATAGGCATAAATCTAGCTTACACATTTACCCAAATTTTTATACGCCTGTTTAACCGAAGCTAATTTGGGTGGGTTTCTCCCATCCCCATACAATGTCACTTCTCTGTGTTTTACGGCCCTGACGAGAACGTCGGTCTCCTCGGCTGTGAACCGCTCCTGGCGTGCGTCTGGCAAATCCGCCGTTATAATAGCAATCCACTATGGAACAAGCGCGCCTGCTCTTAAAGGGAATGTGAGATGTCGCTCTGATTGGTTTATTTCACGTTACGCCCAAACCATACCTATGAATAATGAAGCTACTTCAGACCAACCCATTTTAGATTTGCGTCGGGCGCAAGAGTCATTTATCCCGCCGGTATAATAGCAACAGCGCCCAAAACCCGCCCACAAAGTTACTTGCATTTCAAGCTTGATACTTGTGTTTCAGATCGTTAAAATAGGGCCCTTTAAATGAATATCAACAAAAATAACATGTGGAAACTCTGCTCTCTATTATATTAATATTGAGCTCTGCTTTGTAATACACATTGTCCATGTTGGCTGTTACCTCAAACAGCAATTCCCTACAGTGTAATTTCCCCAAAATAGTGGACATGAACAAACCAGTAAACAATAATGGTAAACCAAGCCTGATCCTATTAGCCAGTCTTTAATTATTTATCCAGGTTTGCGCAGATTGTCAACCCTCTGGGAGAAATTAAAAAGTTAACAGGCACTTTGGAAAATTATGTTCTGATGCCTCTTTCAAGAGGCTTAGGAATAAAGGACTGTTCCATCTTGTTTCATAATTAGCCAGGGCCTTGTTTCCTTTTTGGATTAGCATGGCAATTGATATTCACATTGCTGTTAGAGGGGCGTGCTAAAAGCACAATGTTGTGGTTGACAGTGGAATCAAAAGAATCACACATGATTATCAAGTACTAAACAATTTTTAAATCATATTGCGATGGCTGGCCTGAAAACCTTCATTGTATGCACAACATAAACCTATGATGGCTGTGGTTTGAGATTTTATGAAATCTGGGATAGTCTATGGACCCTGATCTTATTGCTATACAGGCATCCACTGAAAAGTAACCTAATCTTTTCAGGAGGAAAGTACACACGCCATGTAGACAAAAAAGTGAAAGTGTCACAACCGTAATCGGCCTGGTTCTTGCAGTGAGAGGAAACTCTGAATGTACTATGATTTCAAATCACAAAAGTTTCCTAGGCATTTATTGTTCATAGCAATAATTCAACAAAAGAGTCAATCATAAATGTAAAAACCCTAAAAAGACTATAAATACACAATAAAGTTCAGACTGTACACTCAGTATGATGAATCATATCCCAATCAGTAAGTCAACAGTACTTTACTCTCCACCAATACTAATCACATGCAATGCATCTGCTTCAGTCCACAAATAACTGTATCTTTCAAGTTCAATTAAGTGTAGTCCTTAAAGCTGAGTCATCCACCATAGCTCTGCCTCCACAAAGCTTTCTCAATGAGGTTTATAATACCCTTCATATAGCCTGGAAATCCAGACCTAAATCTAAAAGATTAATGGTCTGGCGTCGACTAATGAAAATCGGCCAGCTCGAGGGGCGGCACCAAGCATGCATTTGAAAATCTCACTGCACGCAATTGGATAACACTACGACCAATCACAACAAGTTATCGCTTAGCTACCAGCGGAGCTAACTAGTAGATTAGACTCTTACCGTATCCGGTCGGCAAAACAGCCAAGGAACGTCCTTCTTGCAAAGGAACGATTCGAGCGCCGTCTTCTGTTCCTCTTTTAGAGAAAAAGTCAAAATCTTTCATTGTAGCGGCCAAAGCCGTTTCAAACAAATGGTGTTCATCCATAGCCATCTTGCAATGTTTACTAATGACTTCGATGTCACAGCGCTGTCGTCATCTCGCCTCTGGCCCGCCTATATCAGATAACCCAATGTGATTGGTGCAGCTCAGATCGAGGGACATATTTAATGAGCATCATTACTCGACACCAGAGTAACTCGCTGAGCAAATTCAACTTGTGCTCTCGCGAGAACTCTGGATTACCAGGGTACCCTTCATATATAATAGCACTCCCATTCATCTCGATGGCAGTTGCAACTTGCAATGTTAAAAAAATTAAAAATAAATTGTATTTATTAAAAACAGCTTTTTCCATAAATGTAATATCTTACACATTTGACTAAGTACTATTAATTACTGTCCAGTTAGCCAGTAACTACACCATTCAAAAGTTTGTTTTCGCATTAATAATAATAATAATAATAATAATAATAATAAATGTTTCGTGAGCACCAAATCATATTAGAATAATTTCTGAATGATCATGTGACACTGAAGACTGGAGTAATGGCTGTGGAAAATTCAGCTTTGTCATTTCAGGAATATATTCCAATAGAAAACTGTTTTTTTCTTATTGTAATAATTTTTCACGATATTACTGTTTTTACTGTATTTTTGATTAAATAAATGCAGCCTTGGTGAGCATACCTTTATAAAATAATATCTCCCAACCCCGCTGTTGAGCGTTGTGCAGCTCAAACTAGATGAGAAATACCAGTAATTCTGTAAATTGCAATAATGTCTAGTGTACGCATACAGTTTGAAAAGACAAGAACATCAAAAAGCATTGGCAACCATATTACAGTAAAATGAATGATTTGTGTTCTTGCACGCCTCTCCTATCTCGTTTGTATGCAACCAGTCAGGCAAAATGAAATGCTATTTATTCTTTCTTTAATATTATTATTTATTAGTATTTGGAGGTGAAAAGAGCAAAGATGAGCAAAAGACATCATCTCATGCTCCCAAGCCAAATTACTATTGAGCAGCTATAGTCTCTGAGGCAAAAGATATGTCATACATTTTTAATGTGCTGGGAGCCAGCTGAATGTCAGCCAGCCAATTCTGTTACTTCTTTGAATGTGATGGGCAGTCATGGGTTCTGTCACCACTGTTGTAAATCACAGCACAGCAAAGATATAGAAATGTATACTGCATCTTGACAAAATCCACCTGTAGGAGAACTCTGACCCCTCTCCTAATAAGAAGCCTGCATCATGTGTTTGTCATTCACAGTACTACTCTGATCAAATTATAAATTATATAGTCAATTTTTAAATATATTTCCCCCCATAGAAAGCTTCAATGTAGTTACAGTAGCTAGTATGTATCGTAACTAACTGTGGTAACACTTTATTTTACAGTGTACTTGTTACACATGTTACAGTTATTATAGTAATTACTATAAATTGTGCATAATTACATGCAACTAAACCACACCCTAATCTTAACCCTAACCCTATAGTTAATTATAATTACATGTAGTTAATTATTATTACTCAGTACTTAAATATATAATTACACTGTAACACGGACACCTTAAAACAAAGTGTAACTCTAACTGCTTTAGTTTGACTGTAGTATACTTTAAGTTATTAAAAGCTTGTAGCTTTACAATATACAGTTTTAAGCTTTCCTAACACTGCCACCAAGCTTACTGGAATATTTTAAAGTGATTGCAAATGATTTTTATGAATAATTCACCCTGTTTGTCAGCTGTTGTGGTGTTAATTGTAGTTGGTAACACTGGCAACTTGAGATATCTCACAGATAACACACAGCTCAGTAGAGTTATATCGCATTTCTTTTAGTTGATAAATCCTGGAGTAGGTCACAAATTCCCAGTCTGCACTCGCTGTTTCTTTCTCTTGTTTACTTTTTTTTTGCAACTAAGGGAGTTCAATCCCAGCCTCCAGCTCTCCTAAGCCTATTGTTTCTTCCTTCCTTCGCTCAATAGTCATTCTTCACAGAGATTACAGAAATAAGTATTATAAAAAGACAACATAACAATGCTTTGAACCAAGCTGTTTCACACAGATATAAGCGATCCATTCTGTATGATGTCACCAGTCTCTCATTGTGTCTGAAAAACCGAATCCCACAGGTCCGAGAGCAGGGGAGATAGCGGTGAGATGAGTTTCTCCAATAAAATGGTTGAAATCAGGTTGATCTGTCTATTAGCGGTTGAAAAGCCTTTGTGGTAATACAACGGCCAGGTCAGAGGGCAGTTAAATCATTATGACTGAAAATGGCACAGTGATTTTAACTATTCTAAAGGCTGATTCACAGATGCAAACAAACAACGACATTTCAATCATTCTAAAGCCAGCTGTTTTGTTTTGAATGTTGGAATAACTTAATAAGGCAAATTAAAAAGACTGAAGTCCTGCATCCACTGTGAGAGAAAATGAGTTTATATAATGTATGACAGGGCTCAATAATAAAGATAGACTGCTGGCCCAGGGAAGGTGTGGGAGAGTTTTGGCCAGCTGACGAAACTGGCTCTTGCAAAAAAAAGAAAAGAAAAAAAAAAGGTAATGTTGAGCCCTCTGCGAATAATGAAACTTACCAATTTTTAAAATGAAATTTATGAATGGCAACATGATATCATAATGATCATCGGAATGTCAAATTTAACAAATGCGTTGGAAAAATAAACAATTGTATATGTCAGTTTATTAATGCAGTCATTAATGCTCATAATCAAAGGCTTAAAATTCAGATGAATCGAGCCATTTCCCCTTGCTCTATCAAGGCAGGCACACTGGTTTCTATGGATTTGGCAGGGATGCTTATACCTCATTGTCTTGGCAACAGTTTGCGATGAAGTGAGATTAGGTCAGGGTTTGATAAAAATCATACCAGACTGCTCAAACATTCTAAGACAAGATAAATGCCGATTGCAAATGGTCATTCGGTGAAAACAAACACCAACCAGCGGCAACAGGGATAACGCATTGATCCATCAAAACCCCATAACCACTGGATGTATTGTACATTTGTAGCACATTTTTTATTATTCAGTATGAAAACTGTATTTTTACATGAAAGCTACCATTCAAAAATTGATAAAAAATACTGTAAAAACAGTAATATTGTGAAATATTATTACAATTTAAAATAGCCATTTATACTGTTACATTTGATTAATTTAATGCCTCCTTGCTGAATAAAAGTCTTCTTTTGTCGGTCACACTTCTCAATTTCTCTGTACATTTCTCTGTTTCTATTAACTGCAACTTTTGCCTCAATAAACTCCAAATTACTGCTTATTAATTGTAACGTAGTAGTTAAGTTTAGATATTGGGTAGGATTAAGGGATATAGAATAAGGCATTAATGTGCTTTATAAGTAGGCCTACTAATAAACAGCCAATATCAAAGTAAATGCATGCTAATAAGCAACTAATAGTGAGAATTTGACTCTAAACTAAAGTGTTACCCTTTTTTCTTTAAAAAATAAATAGTGACCCCAAACTTTTGATCGATAATATATAGATGGTGCCAACTCCTGCGAAGACTTCAGATGACGCAAACTCTGAATCAACATTTTTCTAAATGTCATAATCATTTGTTAACAAACAAGTATACATTACTTCAATGAGGTCATTGTTTCTGCATACATTTTTTACATTGTTTAAATTAATACCTTTTTCGCTAACTGTGATTTTGTATATGTACATTTCTGAAATACATAACTTAGACAGTTACCTGTGATAACAGATCACTCTAAATTGTAATGTGGACTCATGCATTTTCTGTAAAGCTGCTTTGAAATGTGTAATTGTGAAAAGCGCTATACAAATAAATGTGAATTGAATTGAATATGTAATGCACTAAAAAGTATTGTAATTTCAGAAATTAAGGCAGCAAATAAAATTGTACTCACAGCTGCAGATCTGGAGTCAGCTTTTCCCTATTCACTTGTAATTAAGGTTTGAATTTATCATGTTGAAATACTGTGGATTTTTCTAGTTCTAGCATTTAGCAGACTGGCGTTGACACATTGTGCAGTGGTGCTCATAAGGGCATCTCAAGTTCAATTCCTAGCTTATTTCTTGATCGTGTTCCTCTCTTTCTTCCCATCATTTACTATCCTGAATAAGACGTGGCAGAAATCCAAAAATAAAATTAAAATTTGGATTTTAACCTCATCTATGCGATTAATTTTAGCTTTAGTCTTGGAGGCGAGTGGCCACTTCAGAATGGTTACAGATACACACAAGCAAGCTCACGAAAATCTCCTCTAATCCCCAACAGAAACCTCAGAAACAATGAGAGTAAAGGCAGCTTTGTTTTGAACACAATTTGTTCCCATTAATTGGCCGCTCATCTCCTGCCGCTCCCTTCCTGCAAATCCCCAATCCTTCGTCTTAATGAGCAAGACGTGTGACAGTCAGACTGGTGCGGTTCTGAGGCAAGGGAGTAAAAAATGTCCACAGCATTCAGACCAGTACAATGGAAGCGTGCTGTTAGTGCCATTAGCATTGTTTCAGACACAGCGAGAGCTGCATGCTAAGAGAACATCTCCAGCATAGTGGCGGCCGCTGCTGAAAGGATGATCGATCTCTTTGAGCATCCGTTGCACTGAACACCCACAATGCATCTGGCCTGTCTCTCAATAAAGTGTTCAGTGAATATATAACAGGCCTTTTGATGGTATATGGCTCAAAAATAATGAGACAATGCATGTAGAAATTTTAAGATATTTTCAGTATTTGCCACAGTATATTCCTATTTTCACGATGGCCAGACATAATAAGAGATTGGTTTAAATACACAAACTTAAAGGGATGGTTCGGAGTAATTTCAACCTTGGGTCCTTTGCACCATGACCTCGAGCCAAACACCCCCCCAGAAGCTTTTTTTCCCTTGGTCGAACATTATTAAAGTTAGATCTTATTTAGAGATATCAGCCGAATGGCTTAGTGCAGGCGCTAATGGATCCAAGGTTGTATCTTGTAAATTACCCCACTAATAATGCCCAGAATGGTACCAAACTTATACAGTAGTACAAATAGGTTCTGTGCTCATAAAATGAGGCATTGGAAAGTTTGTAAGTACATCAGGAGTTTATTTAAATAACAGTTGCCTGATGGCTTATGCTACCGCTAACCCGGACGTCGAAGTCACTTCCGTGATTTGGGAAAAGCATGTAAAAGTCCTTTGCAAAACTCACAAGTGTAAGGGAAAAGTGGAAAACTGTTGACAACTTAGTGTTAACTAATAATTGTTGCAAACTGGTACTACCAACAAAATATAAGTGTATCCCTGGAACTGGGCATTACACTACATCCTCATGCATTGCTTTCTTCCAGGACTTTTACGTGCTTTTCCCAAATCACGGAAGTGACCTCGACATCCAGGTTAGCGGTAGCATAAGCCATCAGGCAAGTGTTATTTAAATAAACTCATGATGTACTTACAAACTTTCCAGTGCCTCATTTTATGAGTACAGAACCTATTTGTACTACTATAGAAGTTTGGTACCATTCCAACATTATTAGTGGGGTAATTTATGAGGCCGTATCCAGATCTGATGAAGGACATGCGTCTGGCATAGTCTCTCCCCTGTGAAGGCCTCCTTCCCTTCCCTTTACCTCTGTACAGATAAAACGCTGTCAAAATAATTCCGGTTTGCATGGACACGTGGAAGTGATAAAAACAATTCTGTATTATGAATTTTTAAGGCCAGGCAGGTAGTTTGTTGAGGTCAATTTTATAGAGAAAGACTACACGCCTGCGCACATATATATTCCAATGCGCATATCTATAGACTAAACACGTAATACGCATGTGCACGCCATCGGCGTTCTCACCGATTCATGCTTTTGAAGTTTGCGCGGAGAGGATAACTTTTTCACCTTATTCAACCTATTTCAAGGTTTGCGTTCTCGAACCACCAGGCACTGTTGTCGTGCAAATGAGCGGGTCTGAGAGTGCTAATTTCCTATTATTACTGTAAAGCTGCTTTGAAACAATCTATATTGTTAAAAGCGCTATATAAATGAAGGTGACTTGACTTGACTCGACCCTGCCAAAGTAATATTTTCCCCCATTTAAATCACACATATCATTTTATGAGGCCCTTTTGGTAAGAACGAGCAGACATTTGTTTTTTCTTTCTGTCGACTTGAACACGTCTCCCTGATAAGTGAAAAGCCATTAGGCGGAGGTAAGATGTTGTGAAGAGCCATCATCGTGATGGTGGATTCAGAGATGAGGACATGATTGCAAGAAGTCAATGAAAAGCTGTAATTGCGAAATGCTGTGACTAATTATAAGAAAAGGAGCGATGTTTTCCCTCTGCGCAACTTGTAGCCTGATTGTGATTGTGTAGAGTGTCACTGTATGGTCTAGTGTCAAAAACTGCATTCATGGAAATCTCAAAGCTGTCAATGGATTGTACAGAGCTCATCACATATGCCCAAAGACATTTGCTATTCGTAATGCTTTAACACCCATATATTATCTTTGGTCATTTGCATTGCAAACGTTGTTGCCTTTCTACCACTTCAAATACCCCAGAATCTACATAAACACTTTAATATTATGATGTATATGATGTATGTATTTACTAGGGACAGTGCTCATGAATCAACAGTCAGATACTGTAAATAAGCCAGAGTAAGCCCAGCAGGCTAATCTGTTGATCAATTTAATGATCCTTGCAGAATGAAAATATAAATTTCTTTAAAAAAAAAAACGATCGATAATATACCATATGTCAGGGGTCGGCAACCTATGGCACAAGTGACAACATTGGAGGGATACACGGAGGGATAATCACTGACATGAGACAATAGCTAAAGAGGTGTATGTGTTTACTGTTTTTCTCAATTGCTTTGGCTCAATTCTTAAATGAGACTTTTTTTTCTCAAAACAATAAGTTCAGATCTATGAACTAATACTTTCTTGTTCACATCACATTTGAATGTATTATTGATTTAAGCAAATTACATGTGTTTGGCACATGGGTGCAAAGGAGTAAGTACAACTGTCTTCAATTTGCACAATGACTAAATTATGTCTTGTTGATCAAAACTGATGAGTTGATTCTTAATGAAACTGTCACAATCTTTGCAACCTCTAAATATTCTTTCATCGTGTGAGCCATAACAGCTAAATGATCACTTCAGTTATCAAAATCTGTCAGACATGTTATATTCCATAAATAATTATGACATGGAATGTTTGTACTATTTGCTAAACTGGCAAATGGAAGAGCAATATAGGAAGATAAGTAAGAAGATATGTATGTGTTAGAGAAAGAATAGAGTATGTCAAAATTAACAAGCAACTGAGAATTTTCAGTTTACATGTAACACATTTCTGGAAAAATAAATTATCCGTATAAATACAAATGTTCATATTGTTTTACTACAGTATTGACACTTCCCAGTAAATTTTTACCTGTTGTCTAAGCTGTATTTTAAAAGCTCAATGTGATCCACAAGAGCATTCAGATAGACACAACTGACATTCTTGAATAGAAAACACCAGAGGTGTAAAGTCCAGGGGTCAGAAAGTAAAAGTCCTGCCATATATTTATTCCACCCATGAACTTAGCCAGCTGATTTCACTAATTAGTACTATCTCCTGGCTGAAAAACTGTGCTAATTAGCAAATCTAGGTGATTGGAGCAAAATACTGAGGAGGACTTTTACTTTCTGAACCTGGACTTTGCACCTCTGGAAAACACTTAGTGTCAACAAAAAAAGTAGGGGGAAAAAAATGAAATTTGTATAACAAATATTTCCATGGTGAAAAAAAAAAAACATCTAAACATTTTGACCAGTGTGGCTCACACAATGACAAAAACACTTTTTATTTTGGTGCCATACTAACTGACTCAAGTTTGAAGCATGAATTAAAGGTTTTGGGTGAGTAACTACATTTTGCAGACATGTAATGGAGTTCCAGCAAACAGTTGCACTTACAGTTTAGAGAATGTTCTGACTGTTTCGAAAAATGTGCCAAAGTGATTGAGAAAAAACTGTAATTTAAATAACGTCCCTCAAACTCCTAAAATATGTACAATACACTCTCAGAAAAAAAGGTACAAAAGCTGTCACTGGGACAGTACCCTTCAAAAGGGTTCTAATATGTACAATTTAGGTACTTATATGTACACTTTTGGCACCAATATGTACCTTTGAGGGACTAATATGCACTCTTTAGGTACAAAGGTGTACCTTTTGAAAAGGTACCGCCACAGCGACAGCTTTTGTACCTTTTTAGCATGCTTTAGTTCTCTGCAAACAAATACAATAGAAGAAAAGACCAATCACAATTCAGTATGCAAATATTGTAAGGATGTCATAGCTTTCATGTTAATGAGTGTATTTTGAGTTGTCAATGAATTGCATCTATATTATTCTATAATATTCTATCAATGTAGATAGATAGATAGATAGATAGATAGATAGATAGATAGATAGATAGATAGATAGATAGATAGATAGATAGATAGATAGATAGATAGATAGATAGATAGATAGATAGATAGATAGATAGATAGATAGATAGATAGATAGATAGATTAGCTCAGCCATTTTATGGTTCTAACATTTTACCCTGCAGAAAAGTAAATTAAATTTGACCCCACGCCACAGTAAATCATCCTCTATCCAGAAATGGCCAAGAACCAACAGCACTTTGTTAAGCCATGACCACGTGTAGTGTTTTATTGATCTGTCTTACCACTTCCTCAATAATCCATTTGCATAAAGAGTGTTTCTGGTTGACATAAATCAGAGAACAACGCACAGCACGGATGAGCTCTGCTGACAAGAACACTGTTGTTCTTAGCAGAGCCAGGACATTAATAGGTATGAGTACATATCTCATGAGATGCTGTAACTTAGCAAAGCACATCTCACAGAAGCAGCGAGCAAAGAAAATTAAGTCAATTTGTTAATAATAATAACAATAAATACAACCACACTCTCAGAAAAAAAGGTACAAAAGCTGTCGCTGTGGCGGTACCTTTTCAAAAGGTACACCTTTGTACCTAAAGAGTGCATATTAGTCCCTCAAAGGTACATATTGGTGCCAAAAGTGTACATATTAGTACCTAAATTGTACATATTAGAACCCTTTTGAAGGGTACTGTCCCAGTGACAGCTTTTGTACCTTTTTTTCTGAGGGGGTCAGTTTTTGAAGTGTAATTTCATAGCAGGAACAGATTTAAATGACACACTGTTGACTTTATTTTATTCAAAGCGAACAACGCGTTTCGCATATAGCGTCCTCAGGTTGGGTTCGCTCCTGAGAAAATATTCATATTTAAAACTTTATCGACTAAAATAACTAGCTTCCAGCAAACGGCCGTACGCATCGATTTACGGCGAAAGACTAACCCTTGAACTTGACGCATAACTTAATGACGAACGCGGTTGCCCACCCCTGTTTGTTTGAACCACGAGAGGCGTCAAAGCTTACGCTACTCCTACATCGTCACACATACATCGTCAAGTGTTACTCTTTTGGCGTAAGTCGACTTGCGTACGGCCGTCTGCCAGAAGCTAGTTATTTTAGTAGATAAAGTTTTAAATATGAATATTTTTCTTACACAAATGCATCGCTTCACTTCAGAAGGCCTTTATCAACCCTGGACAGAGACGAGAGAACTCAGGGAGGGTATATATGCATTGACCAAACAAGGGGGGACATGAGATAACTGATTAACATCAGGTGAACTAAATGACTAATGAATACAGAAATCAATGGAACAAACTAGAAACTAACAAGAAAGACAGACAAAGTAAACATGTTACACATGTAGCCTGTATTTCTCTTACAGTTATCTCAGCACATTAAAGTGGTATAAAGATTTTTTTCTGTAAAAATTACACACTTCCCCTTCAACATAAATTACGGCTAGTGCAGTGTTTCTCCCTTCACATCCTCCTGGGAAGTCCCTACTTCCTGCTTACAAGTTTGAAAGTCAGCTTTGGTTGGAAAACATGGAGTTTGCTGTGTAGTTCTTTCTCTATCTAACTTCCCAACAAAGGCAGGAAGCAAAGTGCTTACAAAAATTGTGCAGTTTTACAAAACTTTTATGATCAATACCATTTCACCCCTCACATAGCTGCACATCTCAGAAAGTCTATAATAAGCCTTCCAAGTGTAGTCGGAAGTATCATAATTACAAATTGCATGCACATGAATGACCAAGAAGTCATATTGTGGAACAATTATTTGTTAGATACCAGGCATACATAAATCATTCAGGTTGCATAAATGTGATGCAGGTGCATTTCTCCCTGGTAATCATAGCTTTATTATCATTCCGACATGATTTGAAGGCAGCATATGACACCACGTTGGACACTCATACATTTGCTATGCATATAAGGAAAGAAGTCTAGTTTTCCTTTTTTTTTTTTTTATTATTATTATTATTTAAAAAATGCCATGATAACATTTTATTTTAGGCTTTGTCCTAGCTGCTAGAAGAAGCTTATAACTCTGGGGATGGGTAAGACACAATTCAAAATGCTGACAGCAGGTTTTGCTCTCACTGACTGGAGTATTTCCCGTTGGATTGAGAAAAGTTGCCAGATACTTGGTTGAATTTGGGCTGCTGATTGCAGGAAGCGAACGATTGGTATCTTACCCTTGGGTAACTAGTGCTTGTGCCTGCTTGGGCAGGAGGACTATAAAGCCAGATGAGGAAATCGTGATTCGCCACACTCGCGGTTTTGCCCTTTGCGGCCAGCATATAGCATCAATAATAACACCTTATTTCTGTCATGTCAAAACATGAAAGTGTGTCTGGAAGAGATTGATGACTGTCATAAATCAATGTCTGGAAATGTACATGCCCGACTGTAGGGGGAATAAATACCATACGCTAACTCATACACACATACACACATTGCACTGCCTCTTTTAGATTGACTGATGCCCTAATTATAGATACAATCTTTGTTGAGAATCTCTAGTCTGAAGTTCTTGGCAAACAGTTTACATTAATCAAATTCTGTTCTTCCTTGCTACTCTTAAAAGGCATTTTAATACGGACAATTTCAGACTGCCACATGTGAGTTTCTAAAGTTCCCCCTATGCTTTTTATTAGAAAAATATTTATACATGGCAGTTTTTCCTACAGAAGTTTGTGTTTACAGCCACTACTATTATTAAAAAAGAACATCAACAACAAAAACTCTCTTCCAAATATATCTTTTCAAATGGATAATTTTTTGTCATTAATTATAATAACACAAAACCTCCCTTCATTTCAATATGGACGTCATTGAAAAGAATGATGACTTGCAATTCAGTAACTGAGTGAAATGTTGATTAAACGCTTTAATAGATTTAATAGTTTACTTTGGTCTAGATTGATTCAAACCATCTTTTTGAACTATTTAAGGAAATCAGGTCGCAGCTAAAACCCTGGTCTCCTAAGAATCATTTGTTCAGGAATCAGCTACACTGGTTCTCTATGTGCTTTTGTATTGGATTCACTAAAAATAATCAGCTCATATGATTCAAATTTGTTTGTTGCCTATAGCACTTTTCACAATACTCACTGTTTCAAAGCAACTTAAAAAAAAGTCATACTGTTTGTTATGTCTATAATGCCTTAGTGCTTTACCATAGAGCATGCCAGTGCAAAAGCCATTAGTTCGTGACTCAGGCTGCACTGGTCACGCTGAATGTTTTTGATTCACTAAAACAGCTTGTAAGAGTAATTTGTTCAGAAATCAGACACTGGTTCACTATGTTATTAAATTTGATTCACTTGCTCACAAGAGTGTTTCATTCGACAGTCAGTCTACACGTACTGGTTTGCTACAGTATGGATGTGTCTCAATCAGCTCCCTAGTTCAGCAGTTAGGGCACCGATCAGCTGCCATTTTAAAGGCTGTCTCAATAGCAAAATCCTTCCAGTGCACTGAAATGTTTGCTCCCTAAAAAGTCCCATAATGTACTGTGAAAAACAAGGAGCATCGATGCTCAATGTGTTTAAATATCTTTTAAAAAAATGTCAGAATCAGTCATGTCACCATCAGGGTCCCAATGTGTAGTGAGCCAGGGTCCTCCGTACTGTCCTTACCAGTACCCAAATTAGTGTACACAATTTACTGATTCATAGGTAGCTAGGGAGCTGATTGAGACACACACCTAGGCTATCATTTACTGTACAGATCACTGGTGCACTGTATGTTTTAATTCACTAAAAAGAACCATTCTGGAATCAGACTACATGGGCCGCACTGTATGCTTTTGATTCACTGAAAAGAACTAGATCATAAGATTAATTTGTTCGGGGATCAGAATAAGCTGCTCTATTTGTGTGGTAGTAATGTTGTTTTCTCACGCATCGTGCATCACATTAAATACAGACTACAAACTCACATTCACAACTCAGGTAAATGAAATCAGTGGCGCTGAAGATTCAGGGAAGCTGCTGAAAAGCTGTGCACGGAACACTGCTACTGTACATGGCCAACCATAAGTGGACATCCCTGTTTTCAGTCAGAGAAACAATATTTATTTCATTGGGATGGCAGAGGGTTTGCAGTATTTTTTCATCACTCCACACTGTCTCTCTTTCCTTTAAAAAAATTGTAAATTATCACTCTTTCTTGACTAAGGGTATTGAAGCAGCCCTACACTATTGGTCTGTATGCATGAGATAAGATAACTACAGCATGTGAATACAGGCATGATGATAAAAGGTCATCCTTGCCAGAGCCCCAAAACAAAGCCCAAAGAGATGAAGGTCACCCAGATCGAAATGACGATTCTTTTCACAAGTTGACATCTGAGCTCATTTAATTGGCCGAATTCAGTCGGCATCCATTTGTTATCACTGAACAAAGAGTAGAACCAAATTCAAAAGGCCCTAAAAAGGAACAAAATACAACGTTTGATGTTTTAAAAAACTTAAATGAGGGGCTCCTACAGGCAAAATAAATCTGTGCCTTTGGATATCAGCACTGATGTGTTTACAGAATATTTTGAACACAGCTCTGCTATTTTGACATTTACAGACCTTTAAAAGGGCCTTTCAGAAAGTACATCAAACCCAGTGCCTTCAAATCCAAATAATGTCACTTTCCTTTTTACTCTGCTATAGTCAAGCTGTCTTTGCCCAACAGTTTCACAACCTCTCCACCACTCTCCCATTTTCTGCATCTTTATATGACTCTGTAGACGAGACAGCCATCAATCAGGGCCGAGCTACTACTCCAAAACATCAAGGATAATAAACAATTAACAGCAGCAGTCGATGACCTGTGAAAGGTTGAACACAGCAGGGTTTCAGAGGAGAACAGGAAAGGTGCTGGGCCTGCAGCACTGCCCCTGGCATGTCACTGCAATCTTTAGCACAAACTGGCCATAAACCAGATAGTCTGACCTACAGATCGCCCTCTGCTTATTTACAGTAACTCTGGAAGCATGGTGTATTGAAAAAAAGATTCTTTCAGAGTAACTCTTTTGTGGTTGAATGTGTTTTGTCAAATTGTTTAAAGCTGTTATCATCTAAGACCCCAACTTTTAAATAAATAATTACCCCCCCCCCCCCCCCCCCAAAAAAAAAAAATTAAAATGATGTCAATATTTACTCACTGTTGCTCACTAGTGTTGTTCCAAATCCATATTCCCTTAAAGACATCAGGATAAATGTCAATTGTGTTTGTTCATGACAAACTACTTGAAAACCAAGGAGGTCAAAAATACAAGCTATCTATGACTGAATCTGAAATCGCCCCCTAAACCCTCAATCACTATTCCCTACATTAGTCCACTATGCAATTCACTTGAAGGAGTGAATAAAAACGAGTGAGCGAAGTCAAACAGCCATTGAGCGTACATCGGCTGCATTATTGTGATGCAATGTGGGATTGAATGAGTGTACTCAATAATGTCCTAAAGAGTAGACAAAGAGTACTTGGATGACCTATACTTCTTCCGACGAGATTCTGAAGTGTGCATACGATGGACACTTTACTATTTCCTATTTGAGGCCACGGGGGAGGATTTGTGAATGGTGGGGACGCGATGCAACTGACGCTGGTTGGTCATGTGATAAGGGCAACATGGCGAATGTAGTACGTCCAGATTACATTCATACTACACACGTTCGTATAGAACTCACTTTTTAGCTGTCTTGAAGTAATTACTTATTCAAAATAAATACCTACTCAAGAGAGTATGTGATTTTGGACGCAGTCCGCAATGACAATGCCATAAAATGCTGTTTTTGACCTTTAGCCGAAAGAAAGAAAATAATAGCTGAAAATATGATCCGAAACTTTAACAGATTGGAAAAAAAAGATGTAGTGTAGTCTTTAAATGATCAAGTTGTAATCAAATTTATAAGTGCTCTAAGCGATGTCACACATTTTTTAGAAACATTTTTTGTCACATCCAGCAAACATCTCCTCACTATCCGCTAGCTGTATGTCCCCTGAACACACTGTAAAAAAACGCGGTCTCTGTAGACAGCCCAGGCTCCACAAACGGCAACAAAAACAAACTGGCCCAACCTGGACCACGAAACAAGTGTTCCAGCCAATAACCGACAAGAATGATTTGGGGTTGGGGGTTAGTGCGCATGCACATGAAGGGGGGTGTGGGGAGTGGAGGAGGGAGAAGCATGAAGAGGGAAGTTAGCTAGAGGAGAGATGTCCCAAGGACAATGACTAATGTTAGAATTATATTCTCTTGAATTTTGATATGGCCGTCACACGACCAAAGAGACGACGTTCCGATGAACAAATAGCAAAGAAGAGGGAAAAAGGAGAAGAAACATGCAAAGTCCCGAATTTACATCGGAAAAGCACAGAAGGGAGGGGGAGGGGACGGGATGAGTAGGAGGGAGGGTCGAGCTAGCCTCCGTTTTCTTTGACAATACTTCGAACGTCAACAAGAGGTGACGTTCAATTGATTTGTTCAATTGATTCAAAGATTCACAAAGCTTTGTTTTGTTATAATATTGTGTGTCAAAAAAACAAGATCAATGTTTGAAATAGCTAGTCTGACAGTTCACTGTTTTTTAATACACTTTCCAATTTATTTCAAACATTTTGGAGCCTACATATAACCGTTAAGACACACCATACTTCAGTCTGTTCTTCACAAAGCTATTGTATGACACATATAAAACATAACACATGATATATAACACGTGGAGTATTTTTTTGGTCTTTTTAGGTGCTGAAACTACATGGCTGTTGTTTGGAAAAGAGCTGCATGAAGATTCTTCAAAATTGTGTTAAATGGAAATCGAAACAGCATACAGGCTTGGAATGATGGGTAAGTAAATTATTATAGAATTGTGTATATTTTGGGTGAACTATTTCATAAACATTCCACCCACTGGAGGCAGATGTTTAAATCTCAGATGAAGTTGCTTGACAGTGAGTTGCAAATATGCAAAAGTTTTTCCACTGTCCAAATCCTCTAAAACCAGATTGACCACAGATCATAACCTTGGTACTCTCTTTGAATTTCCATCAATAAGACTGACATTATTCGTTAGCAATGCTTACAGCTACCCTCTCGCCGCACCTCCCTGTGCCTGTTTTCCATTTCTCCTCTAATTGATGAGGTTTCAGGCTGATTTGCCTCCTGCTGTGAGCTTATGGGACCTCTGGCCCTTTAAACTCTCTGTGAATGTAGTGAAAAGACATTGCTGGGCAAAAATTAAGAGCATTAGCAATGGTAGAGAGAGCTAGGCCGTGACCCTCAACAACAGATGGACAGAGGGAGACATTTTTAGCTTCATCAGTCTATGCAAAGAAATTAGTTTGGGTCTCTGGAAGCATCTTGCTGACACCCCCAATTTAGTAAATCCTTCTTAAGTACATTAATGCCATGTATTAAAGATGGCAACATCTGGTTCTGTGTTAATTACACATCACAGGGATCAAAAGATCTTGTGGCTGATGGACATGGCAGTTGAGTAGAACTGGATCACGTTATCCAGGAACATGTGGAGATATGTAAAGGAGATCGCTGGACAACCGCTCTTGTGCCCTATTAAAGCAAATCATCATTATGTAGGCATGAAAGAAGAACAAAACCATTTTCAGAATAAAGGGCTGCCATGCTTGTGTCTATAGCTGTGCACTGTTATCTTCAAAACAGCACATGCTGGAGGCTCAAACTTCGCTGAAAAACAAATGAAAAAAGATAAATACGAATCCATAGACATTAATTATGAAGTAATCGCGACTGGAGATAAGAAAAAAGTTCTCTGTGTCCAGTATGTGCTTACAAAATGTCTAGCTGTGAAGTTTTCCTCTGGTTAGACTCTTATTTTTGCAGTCTGTGGTCATAACTACTTTTGAGTGCTGCTTCTTTTTATAATGAACACTAACCAAAGGAAGAAAATCTGTGGATATCCACTATACAGTGGAATAAATGGTAAAGAGGATCTGTCCTCCGTGTAACCTTAAGACTCTAAGTGGTGTTGTTGGAGGACTCTGCACTAGCTCTACTAAAATAAAGGATTATTTCTAATATACAGTATCATGATACTGTATATTAGAAATAATCCTTTATTTTAGTAGAGCTAGTGCAGAGTCCTCCAACAACACCACTTAGAGTCTTAAGGTTACACGGAGGACAGATTTTAAAAACTTTTAAAAACTGGGCTACAACAGTGATACAGTATGTAAATTAGAAATAATTCGAAATAATCCTTATTAGAAATAATCCTTTATTTTAGTAGAGCTAGTGCAGAGTCCTCCAACAACACCACTTAGAGTCTTAAGGTTACACGGAAGACAGATTTTTAAAAAAAAAATTAAAAACTGGGCTACAACAGTGGCCTTATCCTGCAGGATAAGATCACTGTTGTAGCCCTGTTTTTAAAATTTCAAAAACACACACAGAAAAAAATATTTTATAGCATTATTGCTGTGCATGTATTAAATATGATCTTAAGAGAGATAAACGGCTTGTTCAATGTTAAGTCAGGGTGAACATTGGTTTTCTGTGTTAATTTTCAGACGATGCTGGATTTATCTGTAATTTTAACACATGTAGGTTCATTCTGTGGCATTTCAGAGACACTTTTTGGAATTTTTCAGATGATATCAGAAATGTGCATGTGACACTTTGTCCCTTGGGATGAATGGTGAAGTGTATGATCTCTAATTATGATCGATTTGAAATGCTTTGCCAACACGATAGCCTACAACATCTTCCATTATAGGGTACAACAAAATGGCTGATTATTATAGAATTACATTTCCATAAATGCTGGAGTTTGTGCTTTGTGAGGTAGGAGGAAATATAGTCTCAGCAAATCTAACCTGTCCACTTGACAACACCTTCACTATTATAAATGGTTCATTGACAAAGAGTTTAGAAGTGCCTGAATCTCAAGTGTAATTCTGTACGCATTAAATTGCAGGTCATTCATCAATTTTCATTTAGCCTTTGAGAGAAGGCAAAATCTCACTGACATTGCTAAGTCTTTTTAATCACAGTGTTGTTTATTTACCAGTATCAAATCATCCAATCTCTCTCTATCTATCTCTCTCTCTCTCTCTCTCTCTCTCTCTCTCTCTCTCTCTCTCTCTCTCTCTTATAAATGTCAGTCTACAGCTCAACATCAAAACAAAGAGCTCTGTTTTTTTTTTTTTTTAAAGACATGAAAAAAGAAACATGAAAAAGAGTTGGACTTCACAAGGATCCAAAATCAACCTTTGAAGAAATGCAACCTGTATGTTTTTGTGCTAAAATAAACATTACAACGTGTCCAAATCTCTTTTTGAGAAGGTAACGGAAAAAACTCATTTCCAGCTCACACAAATGTAGCCAGGGTTTGAAATTTCAAGGCTGCATTATTAGGCAATACATTGCTGTTGCAACCTTTATACTTACCCAAAATGTCACTATGGCTAACATTGACTAATTTGTTGTTCAATTAAATATGATTTTAATTCATACAATAGGAGTACATGCAATGTGCAGATAGAGATGTACTGTAGATGTGTATGACAGGCTTTTATTCACATATAAACATTGATCAGCAAACATAAACATAAGCTCAACTGAACCTCCTTGACCCGCGGAAACAAACCTCTTACAGAAGCTCAAATGTGCTGCACAACACGAGAATGTACCTCACTGGTTCTCGCACGTCAAGCGAACATGCTTGAGCTCCTTTTGGTTTACCACAACTTATGTGTGAGTTGATGAATGTTTATGTAAATAAAAGCCTAAATTCAATTTGTTGATCATATAAAGCAATAGTGTCTCTTCATAAAATTTTGGACTAAACCACTCAATTCATATAGATTAGTTTTGTGATCTCTTTATGAACTTTTTGAAGCATCAAAGTGGTAGTTGCGTAGCTGTCTATGGAGAGACAGAAAGCTCTCAGATTTCATCAAAAATATCTTTGTTTGTGTTCCAAAGATGAACGAAAGTCTTACGGGTTTCGAATGACATTAGGGTGAGTAATTAATGACAGAATTTTCATTTTTTGGTAAACTAACCCTTTAACACCCTCTACGAACAATATGTGAACAATTAATGTGAATCAAGTGCAGGCTGGTTCATCCAAAGATGGACTTATTACCAATTTATGGATTGATGTTTAAATTAATTCATCTGTGCAAAAGTGATTTTGCCACAGAGATGGACAGATCTTCAAGAGCTTGTATTCTGGCTGCAGAAACTCCCAAGTGTCATTTGAGGAAAGACATGGTGAGTGACCGGAATGATAAGCCTTCAATGGAAAATATATATAGAAAAAATGTGACTGATAAAAATAAAAAAAAAAACCTTGTGCTGCAGTGGTTTAGTTTCTGAGATGTAAAGGAAAGAGCATGATAAAATAAATGCAATCTCTGCCAGAGAAAATGTCATCATAATTGGTGTGTTAGGCTGCCAACATCTTTTTATTTGCCCATCATAGTTAATTAGGTCTAATTATATGTGGTAAAATTTAACTTTTAAATTATACTTTTAAGTCTGACACATCATCCCTCCACAGAATAAAATGTCTAAAGTGTCAAAAGAAATTCTTAGAAGGTTTGTGTTCAGGCTGGTTAGCCTATTTTTGTACGGTGTGTGTATATGGTGTGTTAGTGTATTTAAGGTTGGCCATATGTCTGTCTAGCATGTCTTGCACATAGTTGTATCAGCTCTGTGATGATAAATAAAAAAATATATATATACAGTGCTATGCATAAGTTTAGACACCCATGCTAAAGTTGACTAAATAAAAAATCATCTTTTGGAAATTGAACTTAATGCCTTAATTTAAAAAATGAGGAAAAATCCAACCTTTAAGGACACCAATTTTCTTTGTGAATGAATAATGTATCGTAAATAAATAAATGTTCTTCCTTAAAATACAGGGTGCATAATTTTGGACACCCCTATGTTAAATTCCCATAGAGGCAGGCAGATTTTTATTTTTAAAGGCCAGTTACTTCATGGATCCAGGATACTATGCATCCTGATAAAGTTCCCTTGGCCTTTGGAATTAAAATAGCCCCACATCATCACATAGCCTTCACCATACCTAGAGATTGGCATGGAGTACTTTCCATAAGATCATCTCTCAATGCAAATCAAACCAGCTATTAGGCTAACTGAAATAAAACCATGCCAATCTCTAGGTATGGTGAAGGCTGTGTGATGATGTGCAGCTATTTTAATCCCAAAGGCCAAGGGAACTTTATCAGGACGCATAGTATCCTGGATCCATGAAATAACTGGCCTTTAAAAATAAAAATCTGCCTGCCTCTATGGGAATTTAACATAGGGGTGTCCAAACTTATGCACCCTGTATTTTAAAGAATTGGTGTCCTTAAAGGTTGGATTTTTCCTCATTTTTTAAATTAAGGCATTAAGTTCAATTTCCAAAAGATGATTTTTTATTCCTCTTTTTAGTCAACTTTAGCATGGGTGTCTAAACTTATGCATAGCACTGTATATTTATGTATATATCCATCCCTGTGCCACTCGTGATAAGTATAAGTAATTTTTTAAGCATGAAATATGCAGAATAATTGCACTAATATTATTATTTTTATTAATATATGTATTTATATTTTTGTAAGAAGATTATTACAGAAGAGAAGAAAACTGCAGATGTCAATAAAGAGTCTTTATTTTTAAGAGTGTAATTGACATAAATAGACAGTCATGTCTTGGAAAACGATGCATTATGTTCAGTGGGATTAACATTCTTATCTGCATTTTTTTATCACTTAACTAATACTTTCATTCACAGATGATGTATTAAATGTCTCACAAACCATCAGCTCATTATCATTACTTCTAGTTTTCTGGCCCTCACTTACGGCCAATCACCAGCTCAGTGGCTCAGTGACGGTGTCAGTGATGTCGCGCCCATGTTTCTGCTCAGTTAACACATGCTAGGATCAATGAATAGACAGTGAATGAGGCTGTAAGAAGAAGCTTTCGGCTGCAGATGCTCAATGCAGGATTGCTAATGGCTTATTGATGAATGTGTCTCCTCTTCAGTCTCAGCTCTCTGCCTCTGTCTTTGAGCATATAGGCCGTTAGGACACGGGGCCGCTGACGTCTGACATGCCGGGAATGAGTTCAGCGTCTGACAAGCAATGGTGTGAAACAATGCAACATGATTTAAGAGGGAAGCTCGCAAACCCTGAAGTAGAAACCATGATGTAGTAAGACTCAAATGTCAAGAATCAGTAATGTTAATGTATTTGTGGACAGAAATACATTGTTTGGCATTCAAATATGTGAAAAACAAATTAAAGACATATCCAATGAGTTAAGGTAACTCAAACCATTTGAGAAAACCGGTTGCCTAAATAGGGGAGAGCAGGGCACAACGAGGGCTTAGTTGCAACACACTAGTTTTAAATACTTCCACACATGCTAGCATGACGAAAATTGGTGTATTTATTAGTTTATTAGTCATATCAACAATATATATAGAGAGAAAAAAAGCTCCAAAATTCTGAAATCTTTGGAAGATATCACTGAAAATGTATTTATACAGCAAAAGTAAATTTCCTACTGATGTTAATTTTTCATCTATATTTTTTTGTGTTTATTTAAAATTAGACAAATCTGATATTACTTGAATCCCAGTTAACAGTTAACAGTTGATATAGTTATTTAATGGTTCACTATACCTAGCAGAAGACTATAGCCTGGATGCCAGCCGAACTTAGCCCCGCCCACAACATTTGAGGTCGGGAAGTTCGGTCTGGACTTGATCCGTTGTGAAGCAATTATGCTCGAACCAGAGCTGTTCGGACCAATCAAATTGTCAGGGCGGGCTTTATACGATGATGGACAGATGATCAACAGTAATCACCCATGTCACCAAAGAGCGCTTGAGTTGCGATAAGATTTGTTTGCTGTATTGTTGAGTTCTAATCCTAAACGGAGAACTTGTTCGTATGCATTCACCTTTACTATTTCTCTCAAAAATGATAATCGTGTTGGTAAGTACTGCGTGTATCCTTAAATTATTTTTACAACACCGGCAAAGATCGTTTACACTCATCTTCATCTTCTACTTCTTCCAGTGTGCGTGCAGTTGAGTTCTGTTGACAACTATGCGTCGCTCAACATGCGTCACTTACTCCATTGCTCTGAATGGCCTATTTCACAAATTGGCGACCGTGACCGAAAGTAGGGTAGCGATACTTCTGGTCGCGCCACTGCCCGCTACGATCGCCATTCATTCTTAAAATGGACTGTGAACAGCGTGTTTTCTCTCAGTCATTCATGTATTTGCCAAAAGTACATATATCAGATGTTGTCCGTTTTGTTGACAGTTTTCAGGGAGATGTGAAAAGATCAAAATTGGACAAAGGTTACAAATTCTTTTTTGAGCAATTTATTTTTGATTACCAGTATTTACGATAGCCAATTTACAGTTATCTTTTGTTGGTTTTATGGATGAATTTCAAAGCGGTGTAATAAAATCCAACGCCTTTTCAACATTTCGTCGCAAGGAAAGCTGTGGAATGATAAATAGGGTTGTTTCTTTTTCGAGTTGAAACATAAAGGTGCGCAACAGATCTGACTGCTTTTAGTCTCCGCCACTGTTCTCCGACTGCTACTGCTAGTGCTTTCACCGGAAAAGAGTTTACCCTACTTCCGGTCTCGGCGGCCATTTTTGTGAAATAGGCCTATTGGTTGTAGGTCTATCCAATTGAGTGCTGAGGCATTTTCTTTCCTGGTTTGGTTGAAACACGCCTCTTAATCACAGCCCAATGGGGCAGTATCAGACTCACATTCTGACTAGGATCTAAGAGGCTATGTGCTGAAGTTTGCACAGTCATTGTTTATTAAATAAAGCTACATATATTCTTAATATTTTTATAGGCCTCACTTAAAAGTAATAAAAATGCATGAATGCCACTGCACTTTAATAAACTGATCAAAGTAAATGGAATTTAGCATTTAGTATTTTTAACATAACATTTGTAAGCAAAGAACATACACCAAAAAGTTATACATGTTATAATATAATGTTTATGCAATATTAATAATATACTTTTTGGGGTCCGTGCACGCCAGCCGTAATTATTCTATGTTGTGAGAATGCATTAACGTCTTGTGAAATGCCATTCTTATAAAGAGTTTATTTATTTATATTGTTTAATTCTTTTTTTTTCTTAAATTTTATTTAAAAAAAAAAAACCATGTTGTTTTCTAATTGTGCCCTGAATTCAAATGGTTTTAATCCTCTTAGCAGCCAATAATTCACAGGAAAAATAAATAAATAAAATAATAATAATAAAAAATAATAATTATTATTATGTAGTAATTGTGGTGCATTTAATAAATTACATTTACCTTACCTTTTGTCTGTGACCCTAGGAAAACCACCAGGTTAGAACCACTGTTTTAATTAATTTCTTGTTAAAAAATAAATTGATGATTTATAGTATATAATGACTTTGCAACTCTCAGTTCAACTTTCCCTCTGCCTTGGCCAAAAGAAACGTGACATAATATTATAGATTGATCCTTCAGGATATTTGATCTTAAATCAACATTTCTGACTTTGTTCCACCTCTACGTTTCGGCTCATCTCTAGTCCAGCATGTACTGCAGGAACTTTCTATGGCCAGTATTCTGTTTCATGGTTCTTTGCTCCAGCCACACAGGTAGAGAAAATGCTCTGAACTGGTCTGTGATACACAGGAACCTCTTAATCACAGCCTCTCATCCTCTCTGACTCATTAATCCCGTATCTACAGTACACTGTCTGTGTGTCTCAGCTTCCTGTTTAAAGCTCCTTTTATATGTGACATGTATGCTGAGCATTTGACTGTGACAAAGTATTCATTCCACTTATATTCATTAATGATGTTATCTGGAGAGTTATAAAGTGTTGTGTCTGTCAGGGGCAGAAGAGCTTGAAATTGAGAGGTTTTCCTCTTCATCGTGGAGCTTTTAAGCGTAATAAGCATAATAACTTCATTTGGAAAACAACTGTTGAAACTATTACACCCAAATACTGTATGCATTTAGCTCTGTCCATTTCCATCAGTCCTTCAGGAAATGAAAGAAGTCATTCAAAATATGTTCATGGATAATTGGAATAGTTGCCATTTGTTGTCATTCAGAAGCATTAATGGGATGCATGTATTTCAAAGATCAACCTTAGCGTGTCCCAATAGAAGCAAACCATGCAGCCATGAATAAGTCACCATTTGAAATTGCTGCTTAATTTGAAGGTCCTGTTTTATAGATTCTGTTTTCCCGTTATTTATGTTCTAGATCAGAAAACATCCATGAAACAGAACGACATGGAGCCGAACAGAGATTTGCTTGAGATATTAAATGTTTAGATCCTAAAAGGAACATGGCTATTCAGCTGACTGAACTTGCAGGACACCAGCCTTGAGGACATTATTCAGACATTAAAATAGAGTCAAAGCTGAGTCTTATCATTACAGACTCGGCTACAAACCTTGCAGCCAAGGAACTCTATGAATAAGCCTTTGTTATCAAAGTGGAAGGTGATTGTTTGCACTCACTGACTTTTCTTTTTGCTAAATTCTCTTCTTTCACCTTTAAGCATGCACAACTGTGTGATCAGGAATTTGTTCTTAGAAATTGCAAGCATTCCATCTACTTCTTGTAGCTGAGACATTACTTACGAGTTAACAATTTTGCTGGACTCCACTAACTGTACATTATAGATGAGCCTACAAAATCATCATGTGTTGAAATTGATATTTGACAGAATTTGCCCTCAAATTAATTCTGTTCTCTCTAGATTTGTATAGTGTGTGGCTCATTGCTACAGCTCTTCTCCTCTCTGCCTTAATGCAACAGCTTTTTTCCATGACAGTGCCTGCATCATCTCCTTAGATAAATAAACAGCACTAAGCTGCAGGTAAACAGAACCATAGCCATGCTTTACCTAAACATACACTAAGCCTCTCCTCCAGAATATCATCCTCTCTGCAGGGAATGTGTGTGTTATGTCAAGGTGAAATGGAGGTATTTTTAAAGTCGCATATATTTTGCCTGCCACCAGTTATGTGTGTGTATGTGTGCTTAATGTTATGAGTAAATAAAAACTGAACTAAAAAAAGCAATTATGGAACAGAGTAATGGAGTGCAGTATGTTCAATTGGTGGTCTGTGAGTTTTGGGGGTTTAGCTTTAGTTACTCCAGTATCATGTTCTGACCCATGCAAAGTTATGAGTCACACCTGTCAACAGGGACCCCCCCCCCCCCCCCCCCCAAAAAAAGGTGTGTTTGTATTTAACACCCCCCACCCCCAAGTGGACCTTAAAGGAAGTTTATGTAGCTTGATGTAATAGCCCAATGCGGTCTTTTGAGGGTTTTAAGTTTCCTGCCTTAGATAAACAAGCCAAAGAGCCTGGGAAATGGTTCTCTGAATAAAGGTTGTATATGCCGTATATATAGTATATGGATATATGGAACCTCATACTGCATGTGATACTGTATGATGCAATGCACTGAACTTGATCATATTATTTCATTCATGTCACGTGACATTTTTTTCTTCTTCTTCACAAAATTGGAATAAAAATGCAAAATGACTTGAGAATGTCTTAAAGATCACCTTGAGCTTTATTGGAAGCAAAAACATCTGACTTTTTGTCCAAATGAGTTGACCAATGTCGCAAATGTTCTTATTTGATAATTGACCTTGAAAGCTAAAATAGGCCTATTTGATTTTAAATATTTTACATCATTCTTTATTGTAGCCTACATTTTTTTCAAAATCAAAAAACGATTAATTTCGCGCTTAAATGAGACCGTATATTCTAATGTGGTTTTAGACTTCAGGACTCCACTGTTTATGAGAGGCTACTGAATAATCAATACCTATGACTGATCTGATGATGGACATTGGTTTGTACCTGACGCGATGCACTGCTGCTGGTAGGTTGGGCTGGTTCGGCGCATTTGAAAAAAGTACTGCATTGAGGCACAGCTGCTTAGAGCTCCTCAACAGATCCCGTCTGTGGCAGACAGTGAGCAAGTGAGTAGTGAGCGAGCTCGTGCGCGCCAGCGACTGACACGCGCGGAGAGGGAGAACCAGCGTCCAGCGTCCGTTCAACTCACTTCGAGCACTGGCCGCTGTCCATCAGGACCTGCTGAAAATGATTCGGACCGTCCTCTGTTTCCTCGGATTGCTCGTCGGTGGCAGCCAAGGTATGGACGCATGATTGTGAGGATGAAAATGAGAAGTGTGAGAAAATAGACTTGCTCTCAGGCATGCATTTCGCTGAAGGGGTCTATCTGAATGAGGGGAACGTAGCTACTAGGAGTGGGGCGGATTTGTTGTGCGCTGCTTTGCAGTTTGGGCACGTCCCTTTGGAGAAAACATTTCTTTTGACAGATTAAGCTTACCTTTTATTAACAATGCAAAGGCTCTCTGTTTGCACTTGTTATCATAGACTCATGTGGGGCTTGAGAATTCTTGCAGACGGTTCTCGAGGTGGTCTGGTGGAGATCTAGCGTTTGCTAGATTTAGATATTGGCTATGGATTGCATTTGATCGTAATCTCTGACAAAAAAAGTTACTTTTTACAATTACGCATGGCATGCTTTGTTTGCTTCTTTTACGTCAAAAAAATACTACATTTCTATAATATAAATAACCTATATAGAAGTACATGAAAGGGTGAGTTTACATAGGCTACATAGTAATACATATATAGTACTTTTTTATTTTTGTTTTATGTTATTAATATTAATCATTTCATTAAAAAATAATAATTTTTAAGTCCACGTTGAGCAGAGTAATTTTCTTGAGATAACCAGAATAAAGGTTGCATTTATGGGTGGAGGCGCGTAGTGCATGTGTTGTTTGTATGTTAATAACAAACACACGTCATATAGTTCGAAACACAGCTCCAGTGACTCAAGCGCGTCTTTGAACTTGACCATCAGCTGCTAAAGTCTTGTGAAATGTGTATGTATTTTAGAGGCTGGCTCTCACAGGACGGCAGGTGGGGGTAGAGCGCTACATATTAACCCATTTAGAAAAGCGCGACCACCAGCAACAAGCACTGTCGATGTGTTCCAGAAAAGAAATGGAATGCATTAAGTGGGAAAACGTTGGATGGAAGATCATTCCTCTGATCTGAATGACGGTTAGTCTTTATCCAACTTAAGAGACCAAGCTTTTGTTTGCACAGTGCAGATTTACACAGCGAGGCTAGTTGACATGCTAGTCAACAGATAGTCTAAACAACGAAACTGTTACTTTAATTCCACGTTTTGGCGAGCTTGGCGAACGGGTGTTGAAATGCAGATCCAACTTAACCTAAAGTCAAGTGAACGGTTTTTGCTTCAAGTGGAGGTTCGAACACCAACTCGAACTCTATTCCAGATTAATCCAGAGTGGCCGAGTTGTGTCGCTGGGAAGGCGTGGCAATGTGAAACATGTTGTCAAACAAGTCTGTTGTGAATGATGATTTGCAAAATTTGGACATTATTTGACATTGTTTTGATATTGGCACCAAGTACAAAGGTTCGTGTTGACAACAAATAGGCTACAAAGTTAATCAACCACTTTTAAAATCAATTTGTTATGTAGGCTACTATGCAAGTAATTGAAGTAAACCAAATTGAATATAACCAAAATGAAAGAAAAATGAATTCCGTGACACGAAGTTGAAAACAGAAATTTGTTTTGTTTTTGCTAAAAGTGGTGGTAGTTCTGTTAAGTAAGTGAATCTTTTAAGTAGGGCTAGGTATCGTTTTGATACCGATACCTTGACTTCGATACCAATTTTCTGAAATCCATTTTAACAAGATTACATTACATATTACCTAAAAAACTTTGGGTTTTTTTCAGTTTGTTGACTTTTTTTTTTTTACAGACTCAATGACTTATATAGGCCGCTGGGGGGACGGAACAAGTGCACACAAAAAGTTTTCCGCAAAGCCCTGCCAAAAGTAGCCTTTTATGAATGTGTCGATAAAATAGCAAGGAGACATTTTAATTGTTTATTATTAAACTAGTGTTTTTGAGTCAGTGTTGACTACAAAGATGAAATTGACGTTGCTGACTCGTGCCTATAGAGGGAAATGCACCTTTCATTTGGATTACATAATCAGAAAGTATTTGTTTTCGATTCTAATTGGTTTGTTTAAAAGTAGACATTTCAAGCTTTCTATATGCCTATTTCTCATGTCTGTGAGGCAAGTAGCCTAAACACAGAGTTTCGGTTCATTTGTGACACTCTTCAGTTCTTCTTGCAGTCAACATTCTTAATTCTTCATACAAACTGAAGGAACGACATGACTCCCTGAGTTTGTTAGCAAATATTCAAACAAAATGATTTGTTCATTCATTCATTTCGTTCAAGAACAGTTGCTGAATTTGGAACCGCATACCAGCATACTATTCCTGCCATAGAAGGATATAATTAAAATTGGAGTAGTTCCAAATTCTAATTCAAATTCAGCAACGAACGAGATGTTCGTTCAGCAACTCCAACCAATGCCATGCTCATTCACGGGATGCACTAAAATGCTATTTTGCTTGTTCTATATTGATACAATGATTATAAGACTTGTTTCGCTTGTGAACGACTCAGAGTTTTTAATGAACAGTTAATTGAAAGCAGCGATTA
This sequence comes from Squalius cephalus, assembly GCF_949319135.1. Taxonomy (NCBI): domain Eukaryota; kingdom Metazoa; phylum Chordata; class Actinopteri; order Cypriniformes; family Leuciscidae; genus Squalius; species Squalius cephalus. The sequence goes on from NC_137130.1 coordinate 12,293,431, forward strand.
AATCACTCAAGGTCTCAGATTCACACACGGTACTGTGGTTGGTAGTAGTCTTTCCTACTTTACTTTGCTGTGGTATCCAACTCTATTAGGGACTGGATCACTTGCTGGGCTCCTACTGGTAGTCGCAGGATCTGTTGCTGCTCATTTTCGCAAATTGACTCTTGCCACTCGTGTAACTCTCTTTGAAAATGAATAACCTTTGATTACTATGTCCCTGCAAATCGCTGTCAGTGTGAACAGCCCTTGACTGATTCAATGACTCATTCATGATGCAAAAAGACACTGAACTTGTCTCCACCAACCTGCAGAAAGGGACACTGAATGAATCTTTTGAGAAACTAATTCCAAAAATTCAAATCACAGACGTTAATTAAAATACCCACTGTTAGATTTGAAGTAATGAAATTTTTTTTTTTGCCTCGAGCAAGTTTGTGCCGGATATTGATATACATATACTTTATCTATTAAGAATTTTACTAAGAATACATTGGGAATCTGCACACTTTTAATATGAGCCAAGTACTTCACGAGAATTCACACATTATGATGTCACTCTTCTAGAAAAACCATCAGCCCACTTTAATTAGTGCTTCTCTTGTTTTAGGAAGATTTTTGTGACTGACAGTTGCAGTGAACCTTGGCTTGTTCATCAGCTTATCATCAGTGAAATCCCCTGTTGATTATATATGCTTGATAGATTGAGTGTGTGATGTCAGTTCAACTGTAATTTAGCTTGATGTTCTCATGAATTATATCCCTGCGCAACACCTGCTGCACCTCCAGGGCTGTTGCTAAAAATCCACTGGGACGTTTTTTAAAAAAAATGGATGGCCTTCCACTTCTTGTAGTCTTAAAAAGGCTTTACTGTCTTTTAACTGGGTTTTTTTTTTTTTCCTTTTTTTTTCAGTTGGATTGTCTTCAGAGAGGGAGAGCAATTTGCTGTGCTGATATCCATTAGGACTCTAGCTCTTGGCTCTCAGGTCTTTGCTATTGTAGGTTGGCTCATAGCAGTGTGTGTGTGTGTGTGTGTGTGTGTGTGTGTGTGTGTGTGTGTGTGTGTGTGTGTGTGTGTCTAGCTCCCAGTGATAAATTGTGTGCCGTGCTGGTCTCAGTGGGTATAGTCCTTCGAGGTGTTAAGTGCTATAATGAAGGGATTCCTCCAAATCTCCCAATGAATGCTAACAGTGGAGCATTAATAGATTTATGCCCTGGAATTGTGTGCCGTATTGGTGTGTGAATGTGTAGTGGTTTGATTAGAACGCCATAACATTCTCTCTGAGGGCATTTCTGTGGGATGTGGTTGTAAATTAGTGGAATGAATGTGTGTGTGGGTCTGGATTTGCGAGTACATTTGGGCCCTACAATGTAGGCAAGGATAGTAAAAATCTGAAATCACCATGGCCATCATTTGACTGTTTTCCTCAGTCTAATAATGTCTTAATGAAAGTTTAAATATGCCGAAAGAATTCTGTGTCAGGGGATAGAAAATATCACTAGATAAGTCCAAACACAATCAAAGCCAATGTAAGTAGGGAAGGAGCCTTTCAATGGGATGTCACTTACAAATCTCACAATATTGGTGGTTTTTTTTTATTAAAAAGAGAGACTACTTTCATAAATTATTCATTAAAATCTTACTAACCCCAAAGTTTTGAACGGTAGTGTACATTTTCATATATAAAAAATGTGTATAACTTCTAGCACTATATTTTGATGTATAAAGTCAACACCTATTCATTCTTACTGTTTTTTTTTTTAAACATCATCTGGAAATTAGGGATGCACCAATGTGAAAATTGTGGCCGATACGGATAATTCTTTATATTTGAAAACGATAAATGATATATTGGCAGATGAATCTAAATGATCAGATTTATTCCAATCATATTTCAAGCCAATTTAAAACCATCATGGGATGCGCATATCATGAAGTGAAGTGAAGTGTCTCAGCTAAAGGAAATAATCCATTATTTATCGACTTCAATATATCAGCCACATTTTCTTATTGGCCAATACCAATAACATTAAAAATGAACATATGGTGGCCGATATAGCGTGCATCCCTACTGGAAATCATAAAATAAATTTGTACTAGGTACATCTTTTTACTACTCACTGGAGTAATGTTAGATGTATAAGCTTAAACAGCCATTTACATGTATGCATTTGACAGACACTTTTATCTAAAGTTTCTTCTTGCATTCCCTTGGAATCGAACCCATGACCTTGGCATTGGTAACAGCACAGAAAATGCTATACATATAATTGCAAAGCAGTTTTACAGTTTAACCTTAACTTTAACCTCTGTTTTGAAAACCTACCTTCTATTTTTATTTATTTATTTACAGTTATAGTTATCTAGTTAGAATTTAGTAGCCTACAGTATATGTTCAGTACATTTTGACATCTGATGATCCAATAGGAAAGCCTAAATATACATTTAACACATCTTGATATTTGAACACTATTAATAAGATAGTGGCTGTTGTTAATTCCAATGATATGAATCCTCTTCTTGTATTCACTCTCAAAGATAATACCTGGGTTCTCTGGTTTCATATATCACCAGCTCTGGGCAAACTTGTACAATTCCAGTGTTACTATCAACCCTCCTGTGGCTCAGGGAATGAGATATCAAAAATGCTGCCATTTCTCTTTACATTTTTCTAACCATGTTTTTTGTGATTTTTAAAACAGAGCTTGGAGCATGCTATAAAAAGGCTAAAACACTAAGCTGTTCTTATGAGAAAACGCTGGTGTGTGACTTCTCTTGGTGCAGAAATTGATCGTATTATGCGATTAATTGAGTGAGTAGAGTGCCACACAAGCTCGTATGGAAATGGAATTGCCCCCCGCGGGAGTTCTATATGAAAATCAATTTAAAAAGTATTAAGAGTCAGCATGCCACTCCATACAATAGAGTGCAATTTTACTGTTAAGGAAATGATGTTAATTTTAATGGGTGTTCTCTCTCAATTGTTCTAGATAGCCAACAGTGCTACATCCTATTAAAACCAGCCGTTCTTTTATCTCCTGCAACTTTCAAGCATGCTTCTGACAGTTTAAGCATACAACATGGTTGATCTTTTGCTCAACCGTCCACGATACTGTATGCCAGTAAGTTTTTGCAGGTTTGAGACTTTGATATAGTCTCTGAAATATTTTAACCATATTGATCTGGTTGGTAGGACTGTGCTTGTTTGAAGGACTTGTGTTTAAATAGTCCACTATTTTGCTTTGCTCAGTGGTTTCTACAACTGTAACATTGAGTGAGTCTGAATCTGAGACCACCAATGCATTTAAAAAATGGCTTGGTTCTCAGACTGGGACATTTTGGAGATAATTGGTTCTAGTGGTCAGATACGAGAGGAAAGAGACTCTGGAGAGCTGCAGTCCACTGTATTTTTTTCTCCCTGGGGCACAGTGCTGGCAGCAAACATCCTCTTCGCGAGTGTACACCACATTTAGATTAGACGACAGTGATGAATTGAGACCATAAAAAGTTAAAGAATAAAAAAATGAGCATAGGCTGTGCAAGGCTGTAAGGCTTAGGTCTCATATAGCCATATCCATAACCACTCCGAGAGTGTTACACTATGTGACAGTTATACCAATTCAAACAACTGGCACTCTGCATCAAACATTTAGAAGGATTATGGCTAAAGACAAGTGTGAGGAGAACATATTTGTTTTGAGATATGGCGTTGACATAATCTGTCTTTAATGCTCTTTAGCAGTGTTCTTCAACCCTGCTCCTGAAGGACCCCCAACACTGCACATTTTCTTTGTCTCCCTAATCCTGATGAGTTGAATCAGGTGTGTTTGATTAGGGAGACAAAGAAAACGTGCAGTGTTGGGGGTCCTCCAGGAGCAGGGTTGAAGAACACTGCTCTTTAGAGTTGGCACGAAATGGAACATTTTTTTTTATCTATCTTAATGATCTTATTGTGAACAATTTTCAAGTTTTTGTATAACTCATACCTTTTAACCTATTTCATAACTCGACCTTCCGGTGAAATGCCCCTTACAATTGACTCCCATCCAGAATCCTTTTTCAATAATCTGACAAAACAGGAGGAAAAAAATCTGTGCACCATTTCTGTTGCATTGTGACTTTAAGACAACAAATATTAATTGCTTAATTTTCCTTATGAGATAATAGATAACATTTGTACTTTGAGACTTTATCAGACCATTTTGGGGTAAAACTGGTTTTACGGTTTTAAAATTGAACAGGTTTTATGTTTTTTTGTGACAAATGAAATTCACAAACTGATTATGCAAATTGATAGACATTGAAATACATTTGGGGAGTTGAGAGGTGTGACGTGAAAATGCTATTCGAATTCTTTTATTGCTAATCAAAGCTTTTATGAGTTCATGTTATTTAAGAGACTACATGGAACATTTTGCACTTTAAAAAAAAATATTTCTCTCACCACAGGGCCCAGTGAAAAACTCAAAAGAAATGTCAAGTCATTGTGCTGTATTCTTCTCTAGCATTTTGTGCAGACATTTAAACCTATTTAAAAATATATGTATTAAACAAACCTGGCCTCCAACCACTACGTCTACCTTGAACCTGTAGTGTGATGATTCATTTTCTGCAATAGAATGGCACTGTGGTAAGTGTATTCAGCAATCAGCTTGCATTATCCCCCTGAAACGCAAAAGCACTGCTTAACCTTTTTAAGAGGTGCCAGTCTATCTCCTAGAACAGCGAGTGAGTGATAGAGCGAGAAAGACCAGCAGAACTGAATGAAAAGAATGTGTTATGAAAATATGTCTCCTGAAATGTTGTACAATGTTGAACTTCAGACACTGTTCTGGGCTGCTGTGGTTTATGGTCCGTTGGGAGGATTTTTATCCATTCCCATATCAACCTGAAAAACGACCATTAATGCTAAACCTATTATTGCCTGGGTTGCTGCGAATTATGCAAATGTATTGTTGGAGAAGCTTGACTCAATCACACTCTATAGGATACTTCATATAAAAAAATATATTGTTCCCCGAAGTCATTGTGATATGGAATATGTTTAGCTTCAAATAGAGATATGTAGAGGACATTATCAATGCTATTTTATCCCTATGCGCTCTCAAACTCTCTATGTAATTATAACCAGAGTCAGGTCTGTGAGCGCATTTAGTGATAATGCAGTTTGACATTGGAAAGTGACCTCTAAACATATTTGCGTGGCCCCGAATTTCAGAACTGCAGTGACATGCGAGACGAACATCGATAGCTGCTTTTAAGGAGTAAATATGATATGTATTTCCTGAGAGAAGTAAATGAATGATTAAAGCTCTGTTTGGCCCTGCTGCCACAGTACAACCGAAGAACATTTCATCACTGTGATGAAAGCTTTCATGGCCAGCCACTGTCTGTGCAGTGCCGCACACGGAGGATCATTATTTAAAGCACAGATAAGTCATATCATGTGACAGTTGTTGCTTTAATGATTAATGTACCTAAGGGTCGGTGTGTCTGTGAGAATAGGGCTGCTTTTCGTAATGTTGGATGTGTTTCTGAATGCGTTACGGAGAGCTTGTCGATGTTTATCTGATTGGTGTGTTTATTTATTTATTTTTGGCAGTAGCTTTGATTCTCACTGTCTTCTCACTTTTGTACTATGGTGCTACTTTAATAGCTTTTCGTAATCGTTTTCACACATTTTGTTTTGCAATGTGATGCGCGTAAGTCTTAAACTTGTTATATGGAATCATCGTATTGATTATAAATATTTGCCTGCAGCGTCTTTGTTCAAGATACACACGCTTTGGTACGTTTGCTACACAGCAGCGCGATTGGCTGTAAGCATAGGTGTCATTTGCTACAGTCGATTCTATTCCTGTCAAGTCAAATTTATTTGTGTAGTGCTTTTTTCAATACACATCATTTCAAAGTAGCTTTACAGAAAGTCATACTGTTATGTCTAATGTCTAATTTTTTAACATTGAGCAAGTTTTAGTGCTGGGCAAAGTGGCTCTAAATGGTATAATTGCAATATACTGTATATAATAGTTTAATAATAGTATATCCTCCGGATATAGATCTAGCTGTATTTATTATTTTGTGCAGCAGATATAGGCCTATCAGCGCCGCAGGTACATGCCTGAACGTTTGAATGTAATGAAGATGAATAGTATTAGACTAATTAATAATTATTTTAATATTAGGTTAGGTTTTCAAAAGGTATTATGTAACTGGTTGTCAATGTCTTTAATCAGCAGTCATTTTGTGTGTGTTTAAAAAGTGGCATTGTTCATGCTGCAATTTTAAGTTTGCCGTATTTTGCTTTAGGTTGTCAGTGGCATTTTCTCACTCACAGCACTCTCAGAAATCACAAGGAAATGCAATAATGTGCTGAGCCCTCCCTGCTTTTCACAGCTTTGATTTTGGTTTGTTAAAATGTGTGTATGTATGTATTAGAGCCCGACCGATAAAGGATTTTTAAGGCCGATACCGATACAAATATTTGGTGATTTAAAAATCCGATATTCCAATATATCGGCCGATATATATTTAAAAAAAAAAAAAAATCCAGAAACGCGTAACAAAACATAAACAGATTTCCCTGACATTAGTTATTTGTAGTTATTTAGCAGGAAAATAATACGATAATGCAGTTTAAAAATAAACTTGTTTGTTTTATCGTCACAACAGAACAGAGGAACATCAAAATATATTAAAGTTCTGATAAATAAAATGCATAAAAATACAAACTTAAGATATGAAACTTAAAGTCCTTTGAACAAAAACACAATAACAACTAATATTATTATTATCATCATCATCATTTGTATTATTATTAAACAATAAAAGCTAACTTTTATGCACAGGCTATGTTTGATACTTTTTCTCTGTCTAAATGTTCACTCCTCGCGTGTCTAACTTACGTTTTACAATGCAGGGACTGGAACTACAGATATGCTAGATAACGTAATTCTGCAAATGATTGTAAAACATACTTTTTCAAAATAACGGGCCGGGTAGAGATGATACGTCTCATTGCTATAACTGTCACGCTATTAAAGAAATACATATTCAGTCACATTGTCCGAGTTAAACCGACAGTCAGTCAACTATACTGTAACAACGTAACGTAATTACAAGCATGTCGGATTACATGTAACAGCGGCAAAACTGGACATGGCAGTCATGAATTTTGTCATGCTTATTTGAGTTAAGAGAACTGATGGGGATGTTCTTTTAATTGTTATTCAATCAATGTATGTCTCGTGACAGTTGCCAACTTACCATGAACACACTTCACAGATGATCTCAGTTGTGGATGTTTGCTCTGCCTGAATCTGGCTGGATCAGCTGGTGTTGTGCCCTCAGGTGGACAAACTATGCAACGCCAACACTCATAACATGGTTGAAGGGTGTTTCGTCCGTTTTTATTTTAAAGCAGCGCTATGCAGTGTTGCTTTTTGCTCGCGGGTTTCTCTATAGAGCTCCCCCTACAGCTTCGGAATAGATATTTGACAACACTGTCGTCAAAACTAGTTGGCAACTCGCCCCCCTCCCATCTTCTCCCTCCTGTCATGTGCATTTGAAAAAAGTCATATAACCATTCCAGTGACTCCGAAGCTGTTCAGTTAAGGTAAAAAAAAACCTGCATAAATATTTTATATATTAAATATTCATTACCGATAGTTTGGAAAATACCTAATATCGGCCGATAATATTGGCAGGCCGATATATCGGTCGGGCTCTAGTATGTATATGTATGTATTTGAAATGTGGAGCCTTCACATTTGAAACAAAAGCTTACAGCATGACCAACAAGCCATAAGAGTTTCAACCACTGATTGATTTTTTTTTTTTTTTTTTTTTTTTTTTTTTGATTGAGTAGATTGTGCCTGAATTGGGACTGGTTATTGTACTTATTGAAATTTCCTGATTCACTTTATTTCTGATTCACAAGATCTTGATTCGATTCTGATTTGATTTGAATATATTTCAGTTTTATATTTCTATTTTTCTTATGAAAGTAATTATCTCTCTGCCAATGCTGTAAATTATACAGGGCAGTTTTTCAAATATATCCAAATGATAATTCTGTTTAAAACGGCTAATAATAGTCATTTGTTATGTGAATCAGGCTACTCTGGTCATGCTGGGGGGTTTTAGGCCAATTCACTAAAAAAAAAAAACAGCTTATAATAATCATTTGTTCATGAATCGGGCTACACTGGTCACGTTGTTAATTGCTACGTGTTGTTTGGATAAGGTAAAAATAAGGTAACTTATTTTTATAAAGAAACATGACTTGGTACATTTGTATTAATTCCTTGTTAACTTTCCAGTTTTAGCAGTTTTGCCATGTTGATTGGTAAAATCATGTAAGAAGAATTGAGCAAATGCAACGCTGATCTTTCTGATATTTTAATGACAAGTTGGTGAGATACGTCTTATAGGTTGTGACACCCATGGTTTTAAATTAATAAGTGTGGTGAGCCTTTATTTTGTGTGTGTGTCTATACGAACTGAAAGTTTGGCACCAGGGAAAGCCTCCTCATTAACAATGGATCTGGACAGACCTAGTTTATTACAGGCTGTGTAAAGAGTAAGAGGTATCTGATGGCAGTTTTTTTTCCCCTCTGTCCATTCTCTCTTGCTTTTCCCTTCTCTTTATCTCCTCGAGTGCAAATGCCTCAACTGAATCAATTCCTGTAGATCCCTCTTTAATTAAATCTACAAAGTGGGCAACAAAATGATATTTGCTTTCTATAGTGTAGCTGTATCTCAAAGATCCAGCCCTACGCAACTGTGTGGCTGTGACATATGCCATACTGGGTGGAAAACTAGTGTTGTTTTCACATTGCCAAGCCTGATGGCTCAATTCAAAGTCAGCTGCAGTAAGTGATTTATGGCTTGGTTTTAATCAGCCTGCTGAAAATGCAATTAGAAAGGGTTCCCACCGTGTGCAAATGAGCCGTCCCAAAGCCACTCGGGGACACACTGTTAATTAGCCGGGTAGGGCACCTGTTAGCGCGCTGTGCTGGCCAGCACAGAGAAAAAGTGAAGGGTCATGTGGCCACAGGGAATGAGGGAATTGGGAAGTGAGAGTGTGGCAAGGAAAAGGAACGTGTTAGTGAACTTGGCTGGACCAAAGAGGAAGAGGAAGGCGACTGCTCTGGAATAAAGTGGTCGATGTGGAGAGAAAGGCCATCGGTAGGATCGTTGCTTGATATATCAGTGCTGCAAGATGTGTTATGGCAGAAATAAATTGGAGCACTCGTGATCTTTAAGAGCAGGAGGGTGCTTGTTAGTGAGCCACAGGAGGCTTTGCTGTTAGAACGGATCAAAACAGCACAGAAAGGGGGGGAGCGGTGATATGGTGAGATTAGCAGGTGTCAAATGTGCGAGAGAAGTTCTGGTGAAAATTGGAAAGTTGATGATGGGGAGGTGAATAAGAGTCAGGAGGATGAAGTGTGAATGAGATGGGAATGGTACCTGACTATGCCATGAAATGTAAAGTAAAAGTAAAGTAAGGTAGTGTGTCAACTGGTTTTGCTCTAGAGCTACTATTTACTTTGGATTCCATGCACCATTCAAAATGGTGATTTGGTCATGATAATTAGTTTCATGTTTTGTCCATTGTTTAAAATTGTGTATTATTTGGTCTAAATAAGTTAAAAATAAAACATTAAAACTTAAATAAATAGTTTCAAATGCTACAAGTAAATTTTACATTATAATTTACATTATAAATAGATTTTAAAAAAATTGTTATTGTTAAATGACAGCAAAGTATGTACATGTAAAACATGGGAAATGAGAATGCGCAATTAAATATTCACAATAAAAACATCTAAGTTAACTGGTTTTATTCTAGTCAAATATATTATTTAAAATGGCTGATTCAGGCTGAATCAACCTAAATATACACCAACAAAACTAAATATTATGGGCTATTATCAGGTAAAAATAGTTGGTAGGTTTTCACTTTTTGCAGTTTAGATAGATTGCAGTTCAATATCAAGAGCTGGGCATACGCATCGTTGTAATCAAATCGAGCAGGGCCCTGAAGACGTGAGCGTATTTTCACTCAATATGTCCAGAGCTTGAATTTGACTTGGGGCATATTGCAGTAGCTCATCTTGCTGACACCGACACAACACCACCACACAGCCTCTAGGTTTCACCAGACTGAGCAACTGAACGCCATCAAATCCACATCTGCTCGGTCGCACTCTCTGAGCCTGCTCCCATATGCTATTCCTGTGTGAGTGTGTGTTTGCGTACGCCTGTGTGTTTCTTTACTGCACAACAGAGATGAATCTCCCCTGCTGTTGAAATAGCTGATGGATTCTTCTTGCCTTCCTCTTCTTTCCCTTGTTTGCTTGTTTTCAGAGGTGCAGTCTCCACTCCTGAAACAGATGAGCGAGTAGTTTCTTACAGTAGTGTGAAGCAAGTTTTAGGGCTAGCTTAGCTGTAGTTATTTCTTTTCAGAAGTGTGTACCTAATTCATGCTTTTGTGTTGGAAACAATGCTGAGCACACCATTGAATCTCAAGTACCAATCCTGCTAATTTATTTTTCTGCACATTCTTCATGGCTTGCTCATTTGTATAAAACGTGATGAGACTGTAATGACATCACTTCTCGCAGTCATACAGTCATTAGAATCCGACTGTGTGGAGTTGCATTTGTGTGTGGGTTTGTGCTTGTCAGGTTATGCCCGTATTGCATATATAATTTACTAATTTCTTATTTATGCAATTATTCATCCAAATGGAAAGTTATTTTGTATTTTCCTCCCTCATACCATTTTATATACAACCTCTTCCATGAAACAGAAATGAAGACATTTCACAGAATGTTACTTTTTGTACAATGAAAGTGAATGGTGAATGTAGCAGATATGGCTGTCACAATATCATATTTTTCACTACACGATTTTTGTGGCCAAAATAATTCACGATAGAGCATGATATCTTTAGAAATCTTGAAATAATAATAATAATAATAATAATAATGCTATCAGTCAAATTTTTTTGGCCAATGAATCACACCATTGCATACAAAAGGGCCAAAATGACACACATTCTTAGCTTGGCACTAATAATGGATGCTTTCGAAGCACTGATTTGTGAAGCATTGAAACCTTTGTGAATCAGTTGTTTTGAACCGGTGGTCAGGAGCACAAATTATGGGGAGAAGAGGGAAGTTACGCATTGCTTGCATGTCATTGCACAGGGGTTAAAGTCAAGGCAGTCAAGGCAGTATTGTTCTACTCAGTGATGGTTTATATGAAAATGTTTGGGATGGAGTTGGTACAGAATGCCTGTGAAGTGAGAGCTGTTTTCCAGTCCCCATTAGTAAACACTGCTCTCTCTCCCTATGATCCACTTTGCCTCTGATTAAAGCATTCACTCAAAATCTCAGGGCTCTGGCCTCCAACTGAGATTTCTGTTCATTAATTAAAGCTGTAATGTAATTAATTACCACCCAAATGAGAATTCAGGGCTTGTTTGTTAAAACCGAAATGCGGAAAGATTTCTGGTTGTTTAAAAGCTCTTCAGTTGGAAGCCAATGAAGAGGCTGTTCAAAATCCAATTTTCTTTAGAGTGCACACAACAAACCAGCATTCCCTGATGCTTGGTCCGATTGGAATACTGTTGAATAGTATACTGTATATTCATCATACGACTATGTAACATAGCTTTTTATTTGCTGCCAAGCTGTGAATTATCCATCTTATTTTTCGTGTAATACTGTTATCACCAATATTGGAACATTTGATGGTGATCGCAAGAGGTTTAAACAATAAAACCTGGTCAGTGCCATGGGTTCAGACATCTCAGACTGTTTTGTTGTTAAGTTTGTTCAGGTTTTGCGTGGTTGGATTAGATGGGAATGTGTGTGAGAGGAGGGCTTGGTGAGGTTTCTTTCATTATTGCCAGCATGGAAACAAATGTGATGGTACTGTAATTTCATCAGAGTACTTTTCATTCGGTCTTCGTGATCGTGTCACCAGCTGCCATCGCTGCTCTATTGGGTGGTTATTTGACACTGCTCGTGTAAATAGGTTTGTGCTGCTGTGGAGTGTGAAACAGCAAAGACAGGTGGGATTGCATCAGAACATCAGAGATGTTCACACCGGTCAATAAACATCTCGCTGACACATGTGCAAAGGTATCCAATCCATATTCATTCCTCATTTCATTTAGTCCCAATGTGGTAACAGATACATCATCAATTTTAGGTCACCCAAATGCTTGTGTATTCCTAAATGTTCATTAGTAAATAAACACTTAGTTAAGTTGTCAGTGAATCAGACACAGCATACCCAGTGTAGTGCGATTCCCGAACAACTATGCCAGTTGGTTCTTTTAAGTGACTCAAACACAGAAAACTTAGGGATGCATGATATATCGGCCGATATATATATATTAATTTTAATGATATCGTTATCGGCCCGATAAGAACCTATGGCCAATATATTAAAGCCGTTAAATAATTGATTATTTCCTTCAGCTGAGACACTTCAGATGCACACTGTTCACCATAATGGTTTTGAATTGCTTGAAATATGATTAAAATCACGTCGGAAAAAGTTCAACATGCATAGCAAGTCTGTCATATAAGCTACATAAAATTATAATGAGAACATTATAATTTCTTCGCTTGGGACATGGATTTTAATGGTGAGACTTTTGTTTTGTAATCAAATTATAAAAAAAATCGGATTTAGATTTAACGGCCAATATATTGGTTATCAGCTTTCAAATATAAATAATAATCGGTATCGGCCAAAATGTACATAGCGGTGCATCCCTAATTAAGATGCGACACATTTACCATTGTTCATTGAATTTTCTTTGGGAAATCCAGTAATTGCAATAGGAATCCACACGATTGGGAATTCCACAACATTTCCCCCATACATTTTGCAACAGGGTCAAGGTGGTCACACAGACTTGCTGCGCTGCTTGTTTTGAAAGTGACTTCTGTGTGAATGTGGTTCAAGCATAGCTACACCATTGAAAATGGACCTATTTTGCCTGCAAATTTTGGCCAAAATTTTGCTAATGTGACTACACTTTTGTGAGAGTTAAATCAGTGTAGTTACTGACTTGTGCATTTTACAACATAAAGTTAAAGATATGCATTTTGTCGGTAATGTTTTATAAATAATGAATTCAGTGTTGCAGATTTTTTTTTATTTTTTTTTTTAGTAGAATTGTTTAGTATATTTAAATGGATAGTTCACACATAAATGAAAAGTTTGTCATCATTTAGGCTACTCACCCTTAATTGTTCTAAACCTGTATGAATTTCTTTCTTCTGCTGAACACAACAGAGGATATTTTGAAGAATATGGGGCTTAGGAGATAAAGAAACAATAAAAGCAGTACCTAAAAGTCCATTAATCCATACATTTTATGTTCATTGAAATAAAATCTTGAAAGCATCTTGCAATATAAATCTAGCCTGTTAGTTACATTCTTGATTAACTTTAAATGAATAGTTAAATGAAAATAATATCAATTAGAAACAATAGCATGGCAACAAGAAACAATAAAAGCAGTCCCTAAAAGTCCATTAATCCATTACTTTGTACTTTTATGTTCATAGCTTGAAAGCATCTTGCAATCTAAATCTATTAGTGATAAATTTTAAATGGATAGTTGAATGAAAATGTCAATTAGGATACTCCCCCTATTGTTTCAAACCTTAACATCTTTCTATCTTCTGTGGAACACAAAAGAGGAAAATGAATATCCTGTCCATTCTTTTCTATATTATAAAAGTGAATAGGTCTAATATTCGAAAACAATATTGAAAAAATGCTAATCCTAAATTTTAACATCAGGATGTCATTGACATGCAACCTGACTTGTTGCATCTAAATGCACATTTGAGAGGTGGAAAACAAGGTTTTCAGTGAATAATGCATGCATGATGACATTCCGTTCTGAATTCCAGAAGATCGCAGGAAGCCATGCACTCTATTTCCCCCATTATTTACGCTTTTCAGTTGTGAGAAAATAATTCCTTTGACGCTATCTTAGAATATTAAATGTAGATTATATTATAAACAGTGTGTATTTCAGCAAAAAACAAACTCTGCTCATACTTGTTCCGGTGAATCCAGGTGTAAACATCCTCGGATCAGGTGAGTTCCGCATAATGTATTGGATTCACTGGCTGGTCTTCAGAATGACCATGGGATACCAGAGATAAGAGCCTGTCGGCTGGCAGGAGGACATGCTTGCACTCCAGTAGCTGATATAAAAGGGTCATTAGGCATTCTTCCGATTTGTAATGAATTATACACACTGTGCCCAACCAGGCTTTAGCTCCCAGGTGTGTGTATTAATGCTAAAGGCCTACAAATTAGAGCACATTTTCAAACACAGCTACTCTCCGAGTTCTCATTGTCGTGTTCTTGCTTTAGGGGGTCTTCTCGAGCTTTCGCTGCAGGGGACACTACTATAAATGAGGTGCTCCATCTACCCGGTTTGTGTGCACAATCTCGTCTCTTTCCGCTAGTTGACTTTCTCTGTTAAAGTTCACTATGCACAGTGGGTCATTATCACAAACTGATTTTGTTACAGTACAGTCATATTTTCTTGCCTGCTGCTTACACGGAAAATGTATCTTATACTTTTCCCTCTCTGTCTGTTTTTCTCTCTCCCAGATGAATATCATTCTAAATATTGCTCTCTTGCCTAGCAATGTCAAAGATATGCTCCATATTTGTTAAAAGATTTTTAGCGGTTGCATGCAGTGTGGGATGGTTTTAAGCAAAGGTGGGCCTGGATGTGTGAGTGTTATGGAAGTGATAATTCGCTGAGAAATTGATAGGGAGGGTAAAATATACGTTTTTGGCATCATTTTTATTAAAACTGTCATATTAAAAAATAAAAAAAGACTCTAATAAATTATCTATATAAGACTAGTGTGCCAAGTTGCTTGGCAACCGCAAACAGTCAGTTAGATTAATGAACTGTTGGGATGATATTGCTTTGGAAGAATTGTGTTTCTCAATGATTATTATTGCACTTAATGAATGTCTTCATATTCTTTATATAAAAGACAATATTATTATTTTTTTATCATATTGCTGCTGCTGCAGTTTTATAAAATCAAATGAGAGGCAATGCATTACAGATAGAGTTTACAGATTTGTGTCATACTAAGGTCATATTTAAAGTGTAGTTCGGAACGGGCCACTTTTTGCATGAAAAGTTGCTAATGTTGAGGAGATTTCCCTGTTCTATGTAAAGGGCTTTGAGTACCCAGAAAAGCTCTATATAAATGTAACAAATTATTATTATTATTAATGTGAAAGCTGTCATGCGGACCTGGGAGCACGCTGAGGTCCCGAACCCGAGGCTACCTGAAGGAGGTGGTCTGAGTTCGGTTGCACTCGAACTGTGCTGCAATTCGCGTGAATGTGAAAGTAACACAGACTTGAGTGCGCACTTGTTTAGGGAGTGAAGTAACCTGCACATGTGTTTTAGCCGATTATGATGTAGATAGTTCAAAAAAACACATGTAAGGGATGATAGTGTTGATGATTTACCTTGGATATGAGCAAGAGTGAGCCTACAGTATATGGTGTTTTCACGACACGTCATCAATCCAGAAGTCAGCCATATTGGCGGCACTGAATGTAAACAATGCCACTGAACGGAACTGAACTCGCAAATTTAGCTGATTACTGCTGCTGAAAAATGGTCAATTATTGACGTGTTTTGGGCTGTCGCACCGGGGAAAACATTTGGAGTACCATAGACTGCCAAAAGTTATAACAAATCAAGGAGAATAGTGCAAAAAACTGAGGAAAGAAGGCGTTTGTGGTTGAGAGAGGCACTGCACCAGCTCATCAGCTACATGTATTGTGAAAGCCAATAGGTGATCCACTGCTCTAGCCTGTTGTACCAGCTACCTCTTCAGTTAGTTTATTAAAGAAATAAATTAATGAGAGGCTAGTTTGTTATTCTCACAATACACATGTCGTTGATGAGCTGATGCTGTGCCTCTCTCACCCTCTCTCATCTGGTTATAGGCCTCCAAACTTCTGTAACATTTAAGGTCTTCAGCTGTGTATGGGCCTGGCGAAAAAAAAGTAGTTCACTATGTCGGGATAAGAAATAGAAGGAAGAATTGTCGGGTCGTCAGTCCACGACAAAGGAGCCAGCTTGTACGGATCTTTACCACCTATATTAACTTTAGTTTTAGTTTAAAATATTGCACCCTTTCCTGCTTACTACTGTAAGTCCTTCTCTATATGATTTAGCAGCTTGCACACGTTTTTTTTTTTTTACTGGGTTTAGACATCATGAATTAGTAGAACAACGCATTCAGTAATACATTAACCGTGCAATCCATGCTGTTGTTTACATCTGAGTATCTCCAATATGGTCGCTCATCCGGGTAACTGACCAAACCGTGACGTAGGTGCAAACGCTCTCTTCGCGCAAAGCGAGTGCAGTCAGGGCAACAAATGAATGGCAATGCACTGTTTCCTCAAAAGAGTCTGTTTGCAAGCAGCAGAAAGCCGCCTTCATGCGACACAGCAAAGTGTTGTTTACTCAGCTGTGCATAATAGCACCAAATTAATAAAAAAACACAATATATTGACCCCCTTTCTGTTTTGTGTCATGCGCTTTGTACGTTTGCGATGACGTAAGATGCACGTAAATGCACCAGGGTTCGATGTGAAACTAGACCAACACTGCGGGGGACACCGGGAACAATCGTGCTCGGCAAATGTGCCCAGTGTAAAAACACCCTAAGAGCACTGCCTAAATAACATGCAGCATCTAATCTTTATTCATGGTATATTGATACCATATACTGGTTATTGGCCAAAATGTATTTCTATAATAATTTAATTAAGTGTGCATACTCCTTTGCACATAAGTGCATTTAAATTACTTCTGGTTAGTCTTAAAATTAATGTTTAAAACCACTAATAGTTTAATGTATCTAAATTATTAGTGTTTTTGTTAATATATTATGAAAACTTAACTTAAAAGAATTAAATAATTTCACTGAATTCACTTGTAGCATTTAAATGGGTTATTGTTTAGTATTTTATTTATAGAATTTTATAGAATTAGATAGATTTTAATGTAACGCTTTATTTTAAGGTGTTACTTACTATATTAATAACAGTAAATTATGCAAAATTACAAGTAACTATCTTTAAACCATTAACCCTAACCGTTAATCTATAGTAAGAACATGTAGTTAATTAATATTACAGTTTATTATTTGTACTTATTTAAGTGTAACTACATCACCTTAAAATGAAGTGTAACCAATTTTATAAATAGAATTTTGACATTTATGTATAGAATGTAGAATTACGTATAGAATTATATAGAATATAAAATTTTATTATTTATAATCATTAGATATACCATTATTAATTAGAATGTACTTGTCCTTTTGAACCATAGCGCCTGTGGTGTACAACAGAAGGCACAAATTCCCCTTTTAAATGATTATCCAAGCAAGAGAATGCCCAGAAGAGACTCCTGGAAAAGTGGCTATGAAGATATAAGGACAGTGAAGAGAAAGGTGCACTGTGAATATGAATATGAACTTCTAACACTGACACTAAGCTGAGCGTGGTGAATCAGCGTGCCCTTTAGCAACGAGTCTTTGAGTTTATTGGCTCAGATGACAGTAAGGCCTTGTGACAGTTCGGTCCTTGACTGTTTGTGATATTTTGAGATCTCTTTAAGGAAAAGCAATAGAGGTTTGCACCTTGATCTTTGTTTCACTCCATAAAAGTCCCATGTAAAAAGTTCTCTTGTGGGACATCAAAGTCAGAAAAGTAGTGTATGATTGATGTGGCTGATGAGTGTGAAATTGTTCTGTTCTGTTGTTAACACCCATGATCAGCACACATGCCAATGCGATTTCCGTCAACATGCCATCTCGCCGTGTTACCATGACAATCTGATCAAATGATTAAATCAGCTTCAAAGGCTCCCTCTATTCGACTAAGACAAATCTCTGGGTCACAGAGGATTCCAAAGGTAACGGAGGGAGAATACTTGTGGGAAGTTATAATGCAGTGTCAGAAATCTTCTATGTTCTGCACCCAAAAATGTCTTTGTTTAGTTGAACTCATTCCTGAATGCAGCACAGTTATGTAACTAATATAAAAAATATTTTTTGTTGTGCAAATGCACCCTAAATAATCACATCAGTTGAATCCAGAGCTTGTCAGATAGTATGTCATATAATTATTTATCTCCGAGAATTCTTTGTGTGGGCAAAGAACTATCAGGCAATATAAACCTGATATTAGAGTTTTTAGAGGTACACTACCATTCAAACTGTAAGATTTTTTAAAAATGTTTTTAAAAATGAGTCTCTTATACTCACCAATGCTCAATTTATTTGATCAAAAATACAGTAAAAGCAGTAATATTGTGAAATGTTATTATAATTTAAAATAACTCTTTTCTATTTTATACGGAGCCTCTAAGGGACATGGTGGTGGGGAAAAAAATTAGATGGGAATAAAAATGTCAATGCGAAAAATATTTGTGTTCCCCCGAGTTCGCTTGCAAACCTTTTAAGTTCTTTACAAGCGAACATAAACGTTTTTGCCTGCATGGGAATGCAAAGGTTTTGCGAGAGAATGCAAAAGCATTGAAATATTTTTTTTTCCCCCCTTCTCATATTTCACCATCACATCACCATGTCCCTTTAGAGGCTTTAGATACTTGTTGATCCTTCAGAAATCACTCTAATTTGCTGATTTGGTTCTTAAGAAGTATTTATTATTATCATTGTTGAAAACAGTCATGCTGCTTAATATTTTTGTGAAAAAATTAACATTTATTTCAGTATTTTATGATAAATAGATAGCATTTATTTGAATTATATTTTTTGTGACAATCAATCAACAATAAATTATCAGTTTAATTCACCCTTGTTGAATAGAAGTATTAACTTCTTTAAGAAAAAGAAAATCTTACTGACCCCAAACTTTTAGTGTACACTGAGTGATAATTTAGGGTATTCACTGCAGCATTTGCAGTAACATTGTTGTAAATGTAAATGGCCACTGAGCTTTAACCACTTCACCACAAACCCCTGATGGACATCTCTCCACCAGGAACAAACCCCGGTCCCCTGCATGACAGGCCGAGATACTTTCATCGATCATTGCTGCGATTTATGAGTACTCGTACTAGTCCAGATGAAATAATGCAACCATTCCACCGTTTTAGCAGTGGTTGCAGTGTTATGTAATGTAGCATACCCAAAAACAACTTAGCCATAATGTTTACTTTGTAATTTGTCAGTAATGAATTTGTCAGTTCAGCTAATGATTTCATCAATTGTAATTTAAGTACTCATGCACTCACATACACTTATCATACATTTACTGACTGGTCCTGCGTGCACAGATGTTTTCTCTGTTCACCTTATCTGCTCTCCCACCCTCCATATGTCCATAACCTGCACTCATAAAACCATGCCCTCATTTGCACTGCTCAGACAGGTGCTGTCCGCAATGCTGCCTAATTAGACAGGGGACAAGATGGAAGGATGAAGAAAGGAAAACACAGCGGCTGGAGGCTTTCCCCTCGCCTGGTTCATTCATTTCAGATAGCTACTTAGTAAGAGGAAAAGGTACATGAGCAAACAGGATTAATAATGTAGGGTAGCATGGGTTCTTTCCCTCTGTCTGTCTGCCACAGCAGGCCTGCTAACACCCTTTGCTAATCTGATTTAGAGGGAGAGACCATTTCTTCGGTGCAAGTTAGGAGCAGACGTGACACAAAGTGAGCTGGCAGCTTAAACCATTGCAGAAGTGTGGAGAGAATGATTCACAGATTCATGGAGTCATTTAATACTTCACCTTGAAATGAGCATTTTGTCATCATTTACTCTGCCTCATGTCACTCCAGTGTTGTATTATTTTATTATAACTCTTCGGCAATACAAGGAAAAAAGATGGTGATTTATACCACTAATCTCCTTAAACTATTTTTTTTTCCAAGCTTGTTGTATTGGTCATGAAGTCTTAGAACCAAGGCCATGCACCCTTTTTTTTTTTTTTTTTTTTTTTTTTTTTTTTTTGCAGTTTTTATTGTATTTTATTTTAGTTGTATTTATTATTGTTTAAGATATAGTGACTGTTTTGTTTCTAAAAAAAAAAAGCAAAGTTAAAAAAAAAAAAAGATTTATTCAGCAAGTGACAGTGAAGACATTTATAATTTATAATTTTTATTTGAAATAAATGCTGTTCTTTCATCAAAGAACGAATTAATAAATGAAAGAATGAATCCTAAAAAAAAAAGAATCACAGTTTTCACAAAAGCTTTAAGCAGCACAACTGATTTCAACAAAAACAATTCTTGAGCAGCAAATCAGCATTTTAAAATGATTTCGGAAAGATCGTGTGACTGAAGATTGGAGTAATGATGCTAAAAATTCAGCTTTTTCACAGGAATAAATTACATTTTAAAATATATTAAAATAGAAAACAGTTATTTTAAGTTGTAATATTATTTCACAAAATTACTGTTTTTAATGTGTTTTTGATCAAATAAATGCAGCTTTGGTAGCATAAGAGACTTCTTTTAAAAGCAACTTTCTGACCCCAAACCCTTTGAAGTTTCTTTTCTTTTCTTTTTTTTTTAATAGACCAAATTACAACTAAAGACAACAAATAATTAATAATTTATCCCATATGGAGGAAAGAAAATAATTCGAGGCCATGAGGTTAGTACATGATGGTGGTGAGGGGAGTAAATGATGACAATTCACGTTTTTGAACGAAATTTCCTTTTTAAAATGGAAACTGTGATGTAGTGGTACTGCATGTGATGTGTCTTATCTCTCTCTGCAAGGATACTTCTACAGGGAATCAGGACACATATTTAAGTCTGGAATACGTATAAAGTGCATTTCGTGATGTTTGAAAATTGCTGATATTTCTGAGGATAAAATATGATATTAAAGCTGTTTAGTCAGTTTTAGTGTTGGTTTCGGCTGTATTAGCCTTGCTAGTACTTTGTATACGTTGTCCAAAACATGACAGGAGTCTGGAGAGATTCACTGTGCTGAGATTCGGCTAAAATTCCAGTTATTGCTGTTGCTGAACACAAATTCATTGTCTTGAGAATTGTTTATTGATATGAAGCACTTCCCAGCACAATAATATGTATAGTATTGGGTTTGAGATTGCCGTGATGTCAAGGCCTCCAAAGCATCTCCAATCCTGCCATTCTCATTAAGACAGAGGGATGCAGCGGTCTGTTTAATTACTGGGCTCAGTGATTCTTAGAACCAGCCTGTGCTAATTTAAAGCCCTGCTCCTCCAAACCACACTGCATCCAGCAAAAGATGAGTTTTACTGCCATTGGGGAATTATAAAGCGCAATAAATGCCACCCAGCACTCCAATTCGTATTTTAAACCTAACAGACCCAACCTCTTCTTTTTTCCATCTCTAAGGCAGCATGCAGTAAAACCATAATGCTTCTTTGACTCAGTTAATAGGAGCCAGGTTCCTATTTCACTACGGAGGAATTAAATGCCGCTGTGTTTTCCGGGACTGGTGAAAATGAAGGATGAAAGGCTATGATCATACCTCCCAGCATGAAAGAATGTTTCTGTGAATGTTGTCAGGAGGCATATGCTTGGATGTCACTCCAGAGGAAGGTATAGCCTGAATGTTTAATGTTGCACTAAAGCAAAGTGCACTATACAAACATGTCATTGCTTACATTAACCAATTTTTGTCCCTTACCAAAACTGCTTTTTATGGATGGCTGCGTTGTGATATTAGTCAAGATCTGTTGAATAAATATTTTCATATCATGATAATTGTATGTACTATGAAAACATACTCTCTTAAAAATAAAATTTCCAAATAGAGGTTTTCGATGCCATAGATGAACCATTTTTGATTCATTTTTGCTTATTTGAGAAACAACAGAAGGTTTGCTATCATTTTAAATTGTATTTTGTATATATTTTTGTATAATTAACTATTTGTTAACTTTCCAAAGGATGGATGGATTTTATTTATTGAGTTATTTCAGGTTTTTTTTTCAGGCCTATATTTTTTATCAAGTCCCTGTTCATTTCAGTGTGACCTTCACAGTTTTTGCAGCATATTTCATTGTTGATTGTTTTCTAAACCTGCCTCAATGTAATGCAGGCCTTGCAGAAAGGCTGTTAAGAATGGAGCAGTGCCTTGAAGCTGACAGCATTCATATAACCCACGCCACAAATAATTATTTTTACTCATTTCATGTGCAAAGAGGCTGAAAAGCCCATAATTCTAAGGGTTAGGCAGTTTTTGGTGGGGAAAAAAACTTGAGTAACATTATCAGGGAAAAAATAAAATGATTAATTTATGATATGACCCTTTTAAATAATAAGCAAACTAGTGAATAAAGAAATTCCTATTTTGTTGAGGATGTGAGATTTCCATTAGAGGGACGAGCAGCAGATTAGTTGGACTTCATTTAGCACTAATGAGAATCCTGACCTCGCCTACAGAGCCAGATGTGAGCACTTGTGTGTTGTTCTGTTGGTGATGAGTATTGGAAACGCAATTCTTATAACCCCCAGTTCGGTGAAGTCCTGCATGAAGAGTTAATTGTTTCCTGCCCTTTACCTGTTTATCTGGTTAGAGTGAGATTACATGCTGTTATAAAACTATGGATGTGGGAAATTAAGGGCTCAACACACACAAAAAAGCCTAAACAGATGAGTAATCAAAACACTTAAAAGAATGGAAACAAACATGGCAGGGATGATTGGACATTGTTTGTGTGTTTTAGCACAGTAGAAGGGTCAAATTGAGGATAGCAGAGTGAAGGAAAACATAATTCCAACTGGAGTGCTGTTTTGTAATGTGTCTAGTTACAAATTTAGAGTCTTTCCATTTGGCATCCGATCACAAGTGGTTAGGGTAGACTGATTAGAAATGCTTGTTATACCAGGTGTAAACAGCATTGTGTCTCGGCTCACCACTTGCAATCGGATCACCTGAGATGGATCTTAATAGTTGTACAGAGGGCCAGTGATGTTTTACTGTCTGGGTCAGTTCATCATGTGGTGCTGGGAGTCTCAAGAGCAGCCTGTGGTTAACCAGTGGCTGTGTGTGGTTCAGCATGCTCTGTCTTAGGAGTCATCAGCAGTGGATTTCTCTCAGGCTCTTGCCATCGCACAACAATGTCCGATTACAAAGTGCTTTATGTAGGGATTTTAGTGTTTCTTTTTCTGAATTCATTTTTTGTTTGTTTTTACACTCTGTCTACAGGAATTCAATGACTAAATGGGCACATTACAATGTATACTCATTTAATGTTTATACATCCAAAAATGCGGTTGGGCAATAGATGAGGCGAGGGTGGTGAATCGTATTGTTTTTATTTGTTTGTGTGTTTTTACAATAACTGTTAAGTTACAAGAGTTTTTTTGTTAGTTCAGGGCTTGAGCTGGATAAAATACTCAGTATTCGAAAACAAGAATGTGTTGGGTTGAATCATTTGATGTAAAACAAAGGAACGCTGCTATATTGTAGCTTCACTCATTGTTTTTTTCCTTTTCTGCTCATCGCTGTCTCCTCGCACTTGCCTCAATTCGGTGTGTGTTTAGTTTACCAAACTTTGCACTATTACTGGAGCTACTGGAGTTTTTTTTTTTTTTTTGATCAAAAATAGTCACATTGGGAATTTTTTTTTAAAATTGAGATGTATACATCATCTGAAAGCTGAATAAATAAGCTTTCCATTGACGTATGGTTTGTTAGGATAGGACAATATTTGACTAAGATGCAACTATTTGAACATCTGGAATCTTAGGGTGCAAAAAAATCGAAACATTGAGAAAATCGCCTTTAAAGTTGTCCATGTTCGTAATTGTGCTGCATTCACTCACAAAAATAAATGTTTTATATATTTACGGTAGGAAAATTACAAAATATCTTCATGGAACATGATCTTTACTTAATATCCTAATGATTTTTGGCATAAAAGAAAAATCGACAATTTTGACCCAAACAATTTATTGTTGGCTATTGTCACAAATATACCCATGCTACTTGTGACTGGTTTTGTTTTTGTGATCCAGAGTCACATAATATTGTCAAATATAATTACAGTTTTAAATAACTGTTTTCAATTGAATATATTTTAAAATGTAATTTATTCCGGCATTTTCAGCAGTCATTCTCCAGTCTTCAGTGTCACATGATCCTTCAGAAATCATTCTAATATGCTGATTTGGTGCTCAAGAAACATTTCTTATTATTTTCAATGTTGAAAACATTGTTCTAAGTAATGTTTTTTGAGGAAACATTTAGGAAATCTTTATTCAAAAGAACAGCATTTATTTGAAATCATGTGTAACAATTTAAAAGAAAAAATCTTACTGGCCCCAAACTTTCGAACGATAGAGTATTATCACCATATGTCAGTAGTGCCTTCTTTTCTTGTCTTTTTAAGTGCCATGATGAATCTTTGGCAATCCCAAATAATTTATTTAATTCTGTCTGCAAAAAAAGTCTATTTGATGAGAATTTAAATGAGTAGTTCACTTCAAAATGAAAATTCTGTCATCATTTACTCACCCTCAAGTTGTTTCAAACCTGTATGAATTTCTGATGATGGCAGAATTTTCATTTTGAAGTGAACTAAATTCCTGCTGAATTCTGGGATGTTAACATGTCATGCTCATGGCGAAGCAATATCGGAGCGATCTTAAAGTGAGAATAATAGGGCTGGGTATCGATTCAGATGTTCTAATTTGATTTGATTTCGATTCGCAAGCTCTCAGTTCGATTCTCGATTCGATTTTCGATCCGATTTACGATTTCGATTCTAAATTCGGATTTCGATTCCCGAATTGACTAAATGAATGTAGATTTAATACAAATCCTATTTTTATAAACAACAGTGAACATAAGTTTACATGTGGTTAATTAATAAAAAGAAATTAAGAGCCACAAACCTGTATATTAAACTCTTTTTATTTTAGGCATTTTAGGATTTTGATGCAAGATGAAAAATTGATGGTGAAAATTGGACAAGTCAGAACAGTCGCATGCCTTGATCAAACATGATCAGGTTATTTTATGTTTAATATAAAACAAACATAAAATCTCACAGCATGAGCTGTAACATGGAGGCTGCAAGCCTATGAACAGTGCAGGAAAACAGTGATAGATAAATAAATATGGGAAAAAATCGATTCATGCCTTTGGAGAATCGATTTTGAATCGACCACATTTTAAAAAACGATTTATCGAAAAATCTATTTTTTTCCCCAGCCCTAGAGAATAAACACAACAATCCAACTTCCACGAAACCAGGCCAAATCACACAACTCCTCTTCACTTTGCACCGCTCGCATACTCTGAGGAATAATGGTGGCCAAAGATGCAAAGGGATCTATCTGTATTCAGCTCACTCCCTCAAAGTGTTCAGACAAAATCAGACAATCCCAGAATATTTTACTATACTCGCCCACAGATCTCAATACGTCGGGCTCATTAAAATACAACAGCAAAGTCTTTATTGTGAGGCTTCAAATTAATATATTTCTCCTTCCAATTGCCTTATTTTTCCTGCACTGACTGATGTGTTTTCGACTGAAGTCCAGTGCTGCCTTTGATAGAGCAGTACATGGGGCTATTGAGGAGCCATCTCTTGGCTGGTAATGGCCGTGAATGGCTTTCATTGTTTTTTAACTTCTGCCATCATTTGTCTGGCGGTTGACAGCCTTTACAGTGGAAGCTCAGTCTGCCAGCCATAATTATGCCCAATCACTGGTAGAGTGATGAGCAATGTCAAAAGCCACTTTTTTCTCTCTGTCTGCTTTGTCTCGATAACTTCCTCCTTGGCATTTGAAGTGCCTTCTCGCTTTTGTTCTGTGCCTCTGCCTCCAAATTCATCTGTCTTTGCGGTTTCATTTTTTCATTCCTCTCTTTATGTTCCTTTTGTGTTGGAGCAATGGGATTATGACCCTGTCTTGATCGCTTGTAACCTGACATAAAGAAAAGTGTGTTACATATGTCCGTAGGGCTTGAAAGATACTTCTAAGTTTAACCGATGACGTGGGCCAGGGGGCAGTTGACTCGCACAGCTTTGAGGCCGGCACACTTTAATAATGGCTTTGCCCTTGAGGTTTTACTCGTATACTGATGGAGACTACCTAAACGAACCTCATGGCTGACTAGGCCCTGTTCAAAAGGAGCTGTGTGACATTGACACTGAAATTGATGGCATTGATTTATGATGTACATGAAGGACAAAAAACAGTTCAAACATTTTCTATAGCATAGATTTTTTTTAAAGCGGACCTAGTGTGGTGCAATAGAGATGGAGAGATTTATTTATAAATAGAGATTTATTTTTTTCATGTTTTTGAAAGAGGTAGGCTTGCTGTGATAGTCGGTGTTACCGGTGTTACACAGTGTTCATCCGCACACCGAATATATCACTTGCCCACCGCCCCCCACCACCGTTTTGAATTTTTTTATAGTTATAAATATCATTTAGTTCAGTTAGAGATCAGACACTACAATTATATACAGAACTCGTCTACTCAGTTGAGCGCAAGCTGAACGAGAGTCTCAGCACAGATCAGCAGCAGGTGTCAGATTTCATTTCATCATATTACGAGAGTGAGGCGAGCTGACTTACAAGGCGATGGTAGAAGATATGGTTTCAAATCAAAATGTAAAAGCGCCTATTTGGCAATATTTTGTCATTGTACTGTTTTGTTGTTGTGTTTTTCATTGAGAATAATAATGAACCCACCATTCAAGCCGCCCCCGAATTGCTGCTAATTTGAAAGTGAAAGTAAAATGCGCACAGCCATTCTTAAGCGATTTTTAAAAGCAAGGTGGAAAAGAGGGAAAAACTGATACCGGTATTACCGGTGTTGTCATGTGTCGATTAACTGGTTGGTAAATTTCCTCAACATCACATCCCTAGAAAGAAGTCTCTTATGCTTACCATATGGCTGCATTTATTCCATAAAAAACACAACAAAATGAATAATAGAAATATTTGTACAAATTTTAAATTCTTTTAATATGTAACCTATTCCTTTGGCGAAGCTTAATTTGTAGCAGTCATTACTCCAGTGCCAGTGCCTTATAAATGCCTTTACTGTCAATAATGATTAATTTAATCCATCCTTGCTGACTTGGGAAATGTCAGCCCCCCCCCATATAAAATATACCCCTGAAATCTTCTGAAACAAAACAAAGGTTTGCCAGCATAATTATACTGTGCTTTATTTATTTATTTATTTTTATGAATATCTTTTACCTTTAAAATACTATTGAAGTTGATTTCCTTTTAGAAACATGTTATTTTAATAGCACTTTTTAGCCTGTCTGACTGTCTGTCCACCATTTCTTAGTCTTTATATTAGTGGCTAATATATTTATTTGTTTGAATTCACTAGTTTGTATGTATCTGGGTGAGCTGAAGAGTGGAAGCCAGGCTGAAAGAAATAAAAAAAAATAAAACCCACGTGCCCTGTGGGGAATATAAATGCGTTACACTTGAAAAATGTGAAAGCTAACATAGTAACTAGTGTTGTTGTTTTTTTCCCTCCTTTGCTCTCTATTACATGGTGTCGGAAAATGGGGGGAAAAAAATGCCCCAGGAGGGTTGCAGACACCTTTGTGCATGCTATATGTTGGCCTCTGAAGTGATGTGCTTCTAGTGCAGGCTTTGTGTTAGACTTTAGCATTTGGAAGAATACAGATGTGGATTACAGAAAATACCTGCGATTATCTTGATTATTGACAACATAGGCTGCCCTTACCTCTCACATACCTATGCCTGCAAAATATGTCACATTACACAATGTTACGATTCACACGAATTACACGACTCATGTTTTAATGCCATTTCAAATGTTCGAGACATTCAACTCAATCATCAGATCGATTCTGCATCCGAATCCAGAGAACTTAACCTCTTGTAAAATGCAGCCAACACTGTGAGACTGTTCCTCACATTGTCCCTTTATTTACAGCAGTGCACTGTTGTCCACAGCCTGTGAGAGGCTGGAATTTACTGCAGCAAACAGAGCAGGTATCATGTCCTACGTAGGGCGAGCGTGAAACCCACAGATCTATCCTCTGATGGATTAACTGATTTTAAACTTGCCAGGCTACTCTTAATTTGATTACTCTTAATTCAGTTTTTAAAAGGAGTTAGCTTTGCAACAAGCTGCTAACAAAAAGCTTCTAATTGACATTATTTAGGGGTTTAAGTGTATAATTATCTGATCAATAATCGCACTGTTTAGTTTTACAATTAAAGCTTTTGCCTGGCACAAAACCCCCTAAATTAGAGTGAAAGCAATACATTTAACTTCGATTCATAATAATTAAAACACTAACTTGTATAATTGAGTTGAAAACATAATGATGAACAGCTGCATATACAGTAACTGACTAAATATTTCACTTCAGAAAAGAAACACTGAGTTAAAATGAATCGGTGAAATATTTATGCGATCAACGAGTACATTTATTGCTACAAATATTTTTTCAGTCTTTACTGTCACTAATATTTCAAATAAATTCTGGAAAAAAAGTGTCTTGGTTCCACAAAAATATTAAGCAGAACAGCTGTTTTCAATATTGATTATAATAACTATTTTTTCTTGAGCATCAAATCAGCATATTAGAATGATTTCTGAAGAATCTTGTGACACTGAAGACTAATGGCTGCTGAAAATTTTGCCATCACACAGGGATAAATTACTTTTTTTTTTAAATAAATTAAAATAGAAAACAGTTATTTTAAATTGTATATTATTTCACAATATTACTGGTTTTACTGTATTTTTAATCAGAAACATAAAAAAATCTTACCAAAAAAAAGTAGTCTTACTCTAGTAAAGAATTCACGTAAAGGGATAGTTCACTCAAAAATGAAAATTCTGTCATTTATTCACCCTTATGTTGTTCCAAATCTGTATGAGTTTCTTTCTTCTGTTGAACATAAAAGAAGATATTTAGAAGAATGCTGGTAACCAGACAGTTAACGGTAGCCATTGACTTCCATAGTATTTTTTTTCCTGGAAGTCAATGGCTAACGTCAACTGTCTGGTTACCAACATCCTTCAAAATATCTTATTTTGGGTTCAACAGAAGAAAGAAACAGGTTTGGAACAACAAAAGTCGAGTTTTTGGGTGAACTACCCCTTTAACTTTATAGTGTGATTACTTTTACTTTTAGTTAGTTATTTTCTAGCACTGGTGTGAAGAAGTATTGTCACTCATATAATTGTCCATGCTCCCTTGAGCCCTTGAGGAGCATTATGGGCATATGAACTCTGTTCAAGCCCCCTATTCCCATCTGCAGCAGATTTACAGCACTCCAGCCATTCTGCGCTGTACTCGACCGCTGCCAGACCCTCTATGTGTGGAGAATTGAGGGTGTGACGGATGGTCAGGCTGACCCTGATGAAAGACCAAATAGACAATTCCCGCTGAAGCCCTTCGTCATAATCGCCAGCAGAAGAGGATAAGAGGCCAGGACGAGTTATAGGTAAAAAAGACAAGGCTGTGAATCATCAGCGCTTGTGCCGTCGAGAAGGTGTCAGTGAACTTGACAGGCTTGTGAAATGGCACTTCAATGACCAGGCGCAATGGTTCAAGGGCTTGTGTGGAACTGGGGCTGGAACAAAAATCGCAACCTTGTATCTTAGTGAAATTAAGCTTATTAAAAAGAGCACAAG
The DNA here is from genome assembly GCF_949319135.1 of Squalius cephalus. NCBI lineage: Eukaryota > Metazoa > Chordata > Actinopteri > Cypriniformes > Leuciscidae > Squalius > Squalius cephalus. The sequence goes on from NC_137130.1 coordinate 12,323,160, forward strand.
CATAAAATTGATTTGCAGTTAACATGAAGCTTGTACACCAAATCCCTAGTGGGGTGCTTAAGTGCATTTTTCAAGTATCTGAACTTTATCCGAGTATTTTTTAAACATTTCACCCAAAAATGAAAATTCGGTCATCATTTACTAACCCTTAATTCAATCCAAACCTGTATGACCTTTATGTGGAACACAAAAAAATATATTTTGTTGAATGTTTCAGCTGTTTTTGTTCACATAATGAAAGTCAAGTTTGGAACGACATGAGGGTGAGAAAATGATGACATAATTTTCATTTGTTGGGCGAACTATCCCTTTCAAAAGTATGTCATTTTACTCAAGTAACGTTTAAATTGAGTGTGTATCATTTTACTGCAGCAATATTGTATAAGAGTGTATGTACTTATATCAAATACATGATTTGTTTATGCCACCACTGCAAATCCCAAAGTATACCGCTCAGTTCTGCCAATCACTTTCATGCCATATTTTCGTCTAGAGGTTTTTAAGATTTGTGAAATCTCAACGTTGACTGTTTGCCCTTTCTGTGATGGTTTCCCATTCTGCTGTGCTGATGTTACATGACAGGTGTGAGGGCTTTTAAGATACTGTTGCTAAATAATATCTGCTTTATGGGATCCCATCCACGTTATTTGGAGAGGCGAGGTTTGACAGGTCAAGTGCGGTGTGAAGTTTAGTTGCTTCACCTATGGGGATGAACTTCCTCTGAACCGCACCGGCTTTTTGTGAAGTAAGAAAACAAAAACCAAATACTGACAGGACTCATATTTGATCACAAAGCTCAAGATATGGAATCCAATCTGGCTGGAACTTATCTGGGCTCCTAAGGATGCCGTTGAGGATCTAGCTGAGCTTAGCGGGACACTTATCATCCTCCCTTTAATCCTGGCACAAGAGACTGGATCAGAGGAGCATGAGCAGTAATAAAGATGAATGAATCATTCAATATAATAAATCAATAATGCGGTGCAGGTACAAAGCAGGACATTCGAAGAAGTGTTTCTTTCACTGCTCAGCCAAAGAGAAGTGAACAAATTTGAGTGGGTAAAGCACCCATTAGGATTGACAATGCTCAAACGAATATTTAAATGAACGTGCTTTATTTAAAATGCTAGTGAGTAAGTTATCCATATTTAGTGGATAAAGCTTGTTCAAGGTCATTGGAGAGCACAGGGAATCTGCATTACAGCTATGTAATTAGAGATGCGCCAGAGTTTAAATTGTTGCTCTTTCCTTGGCGTTCAAAGAGCTCATTACTGTAATTAGCTGTTTTACCGGCATGGTTCTGCTCTCTGCCATGTGACCATACGTTTGTAGCTGAAAGAATCAGTGTGTTGCTTCACATACTGCAGCTGTTCAGAGCAGGTTTGTTTGAGCCTTAAGGAGTATGGATGTTGCATGTCCCTAGTGTTTAGGTTTAAAAATATATTTTTAATGAATCACTTTGAGAATTTAGTTAAGGGACTGTAGCAGTAGATTCTTCTTTGATATATTTATTTTTCAGTGTTCAATATTAATGTATTCATTTATCCTGGATTTTATTTATTGTTGTTATTAATATTGATATTTATTATTATTTCTAAATGCACTTCATATACTGTGTATATATATTCCATTCAAAAGTTTGGGGTCAGTTGGAATTTTCTTTTTAGAAAGAAGCTTATAGATTTATTCTGCAAGGATGCATTAAATTGATCAAAAGCGACAATAGAGACATTAAAAATCTAGTATCTCACGAAAGCGAGTACACCCGTCACATTTCAGCAAACATTTTAGTATATCTTCTCAAGGGACAATACTATAGAAATGAAACTTGGATATAGTTTAGAGTAGTCAATGTGCTGCTTGTATAGCAGTATATATTTACTGTCCTCTGAAAATAACTCAACATACAGCCATTATTGTCAAAACAGCTGGCAACAAAAGTGAGTACACCCTAAGTGATAATAGTTGTATGTCGTTTAACCATGCAAAGCCACATGTCCTATTCATCATTTTCATGTTTTTGTCTGATTGACAGGACCATACAAATTTGTGTATCTTGTATTAGAGCAGTTAAAATTTGTGCTTTGAGTCAACATGGCTCTCTAAGGATTTGAGAATTAGAATTGTTGGTCTCCACAAAGTTGACCTAGACTATAATAAGATTGTAACACCGTGAAACTGAGTTACAGTATAGGCCAGGGTCTTACGGAGGTTTTCCAAGAGGGGTTCCACTTGGAACAGGCCTCGCAAGGGTCGATCAAATAAGTTGAGTCCTCATGCTGTGCGTTAGGTGCAGAAGCTGGCTTCAAAAAACAGACTCATGAGTGCTGCCAGCATTGCTTTAGAGGTTGCAGAAGCGGAAGGTCAGCTTGTCAGTGCTCAGACCATACACCGCACACTGCAACAAGTCGGTTTGCATGGCCGTCGTCCCAGTAGGAAGCCTCTTCTGAAGCTGGCTCACAAGAAAGCCCGCAGTTTGCTGAAAGCAACCTGTCCAAGAGCATGAATTACTGGAACCATGTCCTGTGGTCTGATGAGACTAAGAGACACTTGTTTGGCTCAGATGGTGTCCAGCATGTGTGGCGACTCCCTGGTGAGGAGTACCAAGGAAATTGTGTCTTGCCTACTGTCAAGCATGGTGGTGGTAGCATCATGGTCTGGGGCTGCATGAGTGCTGCTGGTACTGGGGAGCTGAGCTTCATTGAGGGAAACATGGATTCCAACATGTACTGTGACATTCTGAAGCAGAACATGATGCCTTCCTTTCAGAAACTGGGCCGAATGGAATGATAACAACACCAAACACACCGCCAAGATGACAACTGCCTTGCTGAGGAAGGTGAAGATGATGGAGTGGCCAAGTATGTCTCCAGACCTGAACCCTTTTGAGCACCTGTGCTGATCCTCAAGCGGAAGGTGGAGAAGCGTCAAGTGTCTAACATCCAGCAGCTCCGTGATGTCATTATGGAGGAGTGGAAGAGGATCCCAGCAACAACCTGTGCAGCACTGGTGAACTCCATGGCCAGGAAATGTGAGGGGTGTACTCACTTTTGTGAGATACTGTACATCACGGTTTCCACAAAAATATTAAGCAGCTCTACTGTTTCCAACATTGATAATAAGACATGTTTCATGAGCACCAAATCAGCATACTAGAATGATTTTCGAAGGATCACATGACACTGAAGTGCTGACAATTCAGCGTTGCCATCACCGGAATGAATTACATTTTAAAATATATTAAAATAGAAAACCGGTATTTCAGATCGTAATAATAATATATAATATTACTGTTTTTACTATATTTTTGCTCAAATAAATGCAGTCTTGGTAAGCATATGAGAGTTCATTGAAAACCATTATAAAAAAATCTTACTGACCCCAAACTTTTGAACAAAATTTGTCAGATTGAAGACTTCGGTTTAGGGCTTGTTTGATGGGAAATCCTTTGCTAATTCGTCCTAGAATATTGCATATTGGACTGTTAACTGTCAAGTATCAGTCAAGATTTTAATGAACAATGAAAAGCGATATTTTTTGACACTTTAGAGCCATGGGATGACTATCACGACTGTTGCGGTACGGTGGGACTGAGCCACTGTTGCAAATATTCATGGAATGGTAGTGTTGATGCCTAATAAGTCTAATAAATGTACCTCTAAAGTGTTGTGGACGTTAATTGTTAATTGAACTTGTGATTTAACATGAACTAGCATGAGTAGAATCATTATATTCCCTTTTGTCTCACATCATCTTTCCAGTGAAGCAAATTTGATTAAACGTTTCTTGTCTGTCCACAAACCGACTAAGATAGTTTGTACAAAGTGTGTATGTTCTCCTCATCTGTGACTTCCAAAGCATAGAAATCCTGTGCATGTATCCTGATTTAAATAACACAAACTCTCACCATTGATCACAGAGGAAATCGTCATAGCTGTTTTATGGCTCCTTTAATTCAGTAATTGAAAGACCGTTTTAGTTGAATAAGTGCCACTCAGAAAGCCTCCCACTCAGGTGAAACACTGATAATGGCCCCTAAATGCTTCTTGGACTCTGGCCCAAGTGGGCAAAGAAAACTCAATTTTCATTTTCCCATTTTTATTTTAGGACTTCTTCGCAGAGGTTCTCTCTTGATTAGCTCAGAACTAATCAAGTGTGCAACCGCATGCTGCTAATTCATGAGCCAACTCACAATGCAAGACTAAAGAGCTTGGCTGGAGTGCTTAACTAGGAAACTTAAAGAGAAAATCATTATATGAAGCCATAGTGAATTAAGGTATATGATGAGAATATTTAGTGGGATAAAAATGTATCTAAGGAAGGATTCATGCTTAATTCTTCAGCACTCCAGAAGTCTTCCACAGTTTCTTTCTACACATAGGTATTGAAATGTCATTTGGAAAATGTTATTCTCAGAGTTTTAACAGTCAAATTGTCAGGCAAGTGTTTGCAGTATAACCTTTAAAGATTATTTGACGCATCAAAGTATTAAAGGGGTAGTTCATTTAAATCAGAAAATTCTGTCATCATTTACTCAACCTCATGCAGTTCCCAACCTGTATGACCTCCTTTTATTCTAAAGCAGATATTTTGAAGAACTATTTTTGTTTCAGCTCAAAATACCCCACAGATCATCTATTATAGCAAGTCCAATTTCCCCCTAATTTGGGTGTGAGCAAAAATACGTTGTTTTCGTGCATATGCCTTTAAATGCAAATGAGCTGCTGTTCCCCACACCCTTTCCAGAAGAGGGCGGAGCCTTTACAGTTAGCGCTTCGGATACTCCGGTGTCATGACAAATCAGGACCTCCCTCAAAATCGGGTCTTTATCAGCTGATAATACTAAGTACATACAAACACTATTCATTTAAAATATGTGTAGCTTACTATTTCTTAAATCTGGAACAGCGTATTTTCAGACACTGCTTCTGATTTATCGGGATTATTAAAAAAAAGGAGTGGGTGAATTTTTACCATTATAGGCTGTTTTTTACACACACTGTGGACACACATCAGTGTTCAAGAACAATGTAAAAGGTAATTTTGCATTTAGGTCCCCTTCAGCACCTTTTCTTAAAGAAAAGGCAAATTAAAACTTTTTTAAATATGATCACAGAAAGCAAGGTCTGAGTTACTAAGGTATCATAGTTGCCAGCAGTAATCATTTTCACTGGAGAAGATCTCACTAGTGTTATGGATGTGGTTAATTATACTAGTCCAGGTTGATAAACTGTTCTAATTTTGCACAATCTGAGATAAAAGTCTTCCTTCTGTGCTTCCTTAATTATTCCTATGAGTTTTTTTTTCTTCTTTTTTTTCTGGTGTATGTTTATTCTTATTCAATGAGATAAGCTTGAATGGACTGCAAGCTGTTACCAGCCCCTCGAGCCACTGTTGGTGTTCAGTGATTATCAATTGCAGTTTTTCTCCAGACCTCCTGGGGGAGTTTTGACATCTAATTAGCAGTAGCAATAATAGTAGAAGATATTAATCAAGAAGATTAATCAAGATTACCTGGAGAAAGCTATCCGTTCGCATTCCCGTTCATCTCAATTGCAGTGCTCTGTTGGTGCAGGACCCCCTGGTAGTATGTGACCTGCATGCTAACATCTTTGCTCAGTTCTGCCCCCAGGTTTTTTTTATTTGTTTTTTTAAGTGAATCACCTGAACCGTAAATGCCATGTTACTAATCACTCTGAAGCCGCAATAAAATGACATGGGGACAATGCTAACAGGCTGAAGGCACCTTCACAAGTGACTATCCTGAGATGTGATGTGAAAAGCAGCAGACAAGGAAAATCAAAGTACATTTAATGTTTTTAAGGGCACTCCAAAAATAATCTGTCACTGGCAAACATCCATTATACTACAATGAAATATTTATGATTTATATTGTGCTTTTTTTTTTTTCCTCACCAGAACATTTTATTTCACCAGAATTCACGGCTACGTTTTGAATGGTCTTTAATGGCGAACCTTTACCAAAACTTGACCCCTTTAATATTAATAATGAGACATTGTATTTTTAATGTGGGCCTGTCATCAGAATCTATAGAAAATCATGCAGAATGCACATTGTAGTTTTCATTTTAGCAACTCACAGCTTTTCACAGGGTGATTATTATTAGTTTTCTTTCTATTTTTTTAGGGTTTTTTTGTTTTTTGATTGCTATCATTCTAGCAGCAATTCGTCAGTTGCATACAATTTTAAGGGTCTTGAAAACCCCTATTTTAACACTGGTTCATTCTCACGGCGGTTTTGAAAAATGCTGCTTACATGCACTACACAACAATGGCTTCTGATCCAGTCGTTTTTTATTTCACTGTCATTGGAAAGCATCAAATGTTCCCCCAAATGCATGGTGCAATTCACCATTGCAGGCATCAAATTAAACAAATATATTATACATGGTTTTGGAAGCTCAACAACAACACATTACACAAATACACACATATCCTGTGATAACTATAATTTAATGCAGAAATAAATTTGCTACCATTTGCACTCTGCATCAAATACTGTGTATGTGTGTATATACAGTATTTATTTATATGTATGTGTGTATGAACACAATGTTGCATTTTTATAACATTTGAGACTGTTGTTCTGTGGAGGTTGAAGACGAAAATAGTGCAAAAAAGGCTAAATTGATTACAAAAAAATTCTACAATTAAAATTAAGGGATGCTACATTGTCTTCTATGATGTGCAACACAGAAACCTCTGTTAAAACCAGAAAATGTAGTTTAGTGTTTCATGAGGCTTCAAGGCTTAATTCACATCCTTTATAATTCATGTTCTTTTCATTTACAGTCACATGGTTTGGGCTTGGATGTGACGTTCCGAATAACCAACAAATGCAACAGATTTCCATTTGACGGCCTATAGCCTCCGTCCTGATGCATCCAGAGATCTAGAAGCCACTGCGGTGACCTTATGTTGGGATTGTGGACACCTAACTCAGCCAACATAGATTAGCGGAAAACAGGGACATCCTCAGACATAAAGGACAACGACTAATCACCCTATAAAACAAAACATCCTCATTCAACTCGACACTTTAATACTTTATTTGAACGGCTGGCGCCCATAATTGAATTGGCCGTGGTGTATTGGTGGGGCAGAATTTACTGGCTCTGAGCAGTAGTCTGCATGATGGGAGTCAGAGAGGTTACCTTTTATCCCCAAAGATTGCCCATTACAGAGGCTAAGTGGCTTTTTTATGGCCCCCTCTTCACTGTTGCCCACGTCTGAACTGAATGGAGGACTTAAAGGACTTCTTATGGTCTGGGGGGTGTTGTTTAAAGAGGATCAGGGGAATGATGGCTCTCTTGCTGCACTCCGTCAACGATATCAGTCCCCCATATCTGATGAGTCGCTCACCTTTTAGCGTCTCTTTATCCTGGCTTTGTGCAGAGATAAAACACCTGTGCTACCGTAAGAGGAGGCTCGATTGGATCTATGATGTCCACATTAAGGGGTGAACGAAGGCATTAAAGTCTTCCTGGCAAGCTTGCACTCTTTGTCAGAGCAGAGATGGGATGGACTCAATTTTTTACGTTTTTATCCTCAGGTTGTTTGGATGATATGGAGTCAGCTATAACCTTTATTAAGGACTTTTCTGAATAAAGAAAGTCCATATGAGTTAAAGTGTCCCTATTATGCTATTATAAAGGTTCCAAATTTGATTTTGTAGATCACCTATAAGTTTACGTGCATCCAATGTCAAAAACACACTTTAATTTTCTCATAATATACATTGCACATCACCTCATTTCTCAAAGAGTCTTTAATGATGTAAAATATCCAAACAACAAAATGAAAGTAAAGACAGCCCCTCACAGACGACTGCTGTCACATATAATAAAACAAAACACAACATAAGTACAGGCCTGTACCTCTCTCGATCTTCACTGTCGTCGCTCTTTCTTTTATGCTTAATAATAGTGAAATGGTATTTGCAGTGCAAATGTCCACAAGTGGTTGTAGTTACGGCTGCTTGCTTTCAGAATGGCAATGCTTTGGACATTTCTTCTGGCAGTATTGATTGATTGATTGATTGATATTTTTTATAATTTTTTTCAGCACCACAGAAACAGGAACACAAAAAGCACTGGTCCTTTAATACATACTATTCAAGATTTTATCTTGGCTGTGAGTGGCAGTTGTGAAACTAATAAATTAAGTATTGTTAAACTGAATTGAAAGATTTAATCTTTTTTCACATTATTTCATTGAAGTATCTAGTTAAAGGTTTGATTAATTAGCTGATTAAAATATCTTGAGGAATAGTGAAGATCTTGTTTATGATAATTCACATATTGTGCTCACCTAGACTTTTTCTGTTAGACATTATTCTTGACAGATAAAAGAATTAGTATAATATAAAGGTGAAGGCTATTTGGATTTATTAACACATAATAAATTTTAGTGCTCAATGATAGTGCTCTTTTTTGAGATACAGCAATATAATTTAAGTTTTACAATCGCCCCCAGCCTCCCACATGGTCTCCAAAACTTTGTGTCTTAAATTCTTATTAGGATCTAATCTTTCTCATTATAAATCTATTAATGATAAAGTTACATTTGGTGCATTTAATTTTTTTCTTACACTAAAAGATGCCAGTTAGTAGTGTGTGATTAATTAAGGACAATTTAAGAAATGTTACAATTGCCCTTGGTCTCCCTTACTTCAATCCCAAAAAAGCAACGTATTTTGAGAAACCCAAAGTTTAGAAGGTAAAGACTTGCTTGGTCTTTCTCCTGACTGCCAGAAATATTTTCATACCAGTCCTCTCTTGCTGCCAGTAAGAGCTTTCTTATGCTTCTCATGGTGAAGCATAATGCCATTGCCAGCCACTGCAGCAGCCAGACGAACAGACAAGTTACTGTAAAAATGTCTTTGTTGGCAGACATTTCAGCCAGGCACTCAACTGAATTTCATAGAGAACCTCTGCCAGTCGGCAGTGAGTCTTACATTGGCAAGACAAATAGCTTTTTCCTCTAGCCTCTGCTAAATTAGCCTCTGCAGGATGATCTCCTCATAAACATGTGCCTTCTGGAAGACTACACACTCAGTTAAAAATTGATTGGTCCTGTCTGATATTAGTCTGAGAGAGAATAACTTTTGACCTTTATGTCATAATGTATAATTTAAGGATAAGCTATATTATTTTATAAGGGATCATAGCATTTTTTTATAGATACAAATTAAAATTTTATGTAAATGTTTTTAAATAATTATATATGGTCCACTTATAATATTTGTCAAAAAATTTTACCACAATGTTTTTTTTTTCATGACCGTTTTCCACCCCCTCTGTTACTTGAAGGGATAGTTTACCCAAAAAAATAAAATGCTGTCATAATTTACTCACCTCAAGTTGTTCCCAACTTGTTCCTATATGACTTACTTTCTTGTGCTCAATGGGGCCCATCAACTGTTTTGGTTACTGGCATTCTTCAGAATATCTTACTTTGTGTTCAGCAGAAGAAAGACATTCATACAGGTTTGGAACAACTTGAGGGTGAGTAAATGATGACAGATTTTTTTGAATTTTTGGGTGAACCACCCCTTTAAGATTCCTATGTAGATGTCCTCTTCGCATGTGAAATGAGAAACAACACTGACACATTACAGTAGTTTATATAGTATAGTTTGTGGATAATTTTTTAAGCTGTCTTTGCACCTTGGTTTAAAAAGAAATGTCTATTAAAAAAGCATTCCGGAATACTTGATTTTGCTTGGTATTTTACTACACTGAGCATATCTATCTGTTCTTTTTTTCTTACATATTAAAATAATTTCAATTCAGATCAATATTGCATATCAGTTTATTACCTTATTGGTACGTTTTTGTCCATATTTGTCCTCAACGGCTTTTGTTGTAGTTGTTTGTTAGTTGTTGATGAACGTATATGTAAATTATAGATTAAAGTGTCATTTAAAATTTTATGAGCTGTGACTTGTCTTTTTTAGAAGAGCCGTGTGTTTTTCAGTGCTTTTTAGCTAAGCTGGAATCTCTGACTTTACATCAAGACAGAGACCTTGTACCTCTCTAACTCCTAAAACCAGCTACAATCTGGTTGTGAATTAACAGGCGATGTGTAAACGCCTGCTGCCAGTATGTTAATGCTGCAGAGGTATGCACAGTCACAGACCAGCTTTTGTGTGTGTATGCATAATCTCTCCTTTCCATCTGTTTTACCTTAACACGACTCAACATCTTGGTGTGTGTCTGTGAGTCGGACTCAAGTGTGCATCCATCTACATGAGTTTGTTGTGATTGGATTACAGTCTAAACATTAATTAATCTCAACCAAGTGCATTGGGGAGAAATTTTATTCCAAAATGTGAGTTAACATATGGGATATGTTTTCATGCGTGTATTTTATGCTTGTGAAAGTATGGGTAATTATTATAGCAGGGCATGAGTGGTTCTCAGTGTATGTTTGGCTGGTGAATATCAGGCCTGTTTATTTGCCTCAAAGCATATTTTACACATGTTTGAAAGGTTTAATCTTTACAATACTAGTCTTCTGGCTCATGTTGGTTATTTAGAAATAAGGTATTTAGATATTTTTTAATAAATGCACTACCATTCAAATGTTTGAGGTCGATAAGATTTTTTAAAATGTTTTTGAAAGAAATTTCTTATACTCACCAATTAAGGTAGCATTTATTTTATAAAAAAAATAAACTAAAACATTAATATTGTGAAATATTACAGTTTAAAATAACTGTTTTCTATTTGAACATATTTTATATAAAGCACCCATTACTCCTGTCTTCAGTGTCACAATCCTTCAGAAATCATTCTAATATGCTGATTTGGTCCTCAAGAAACATTTATTCTATCAATGTTGAAGACATTTGTGCTGCTTAATGTTTTGTTGTGAAGTGTATGTTCAAGATTGTTTGATGAATAGAAAGTTCAAAATAATATATTTTTAACATAGAAATCTTTAGTAACAATATAAATGTCTTTTTGATCAATTTAATGTTACCGTGCTGAATAAAAAGTATCATTAGGATACTAAGTAAAGATCATGTTCCATGAAGATATTTAGTCAATTTCCTACCGTAAATATATAAAACATTTATTTGTGTGAGTGAATGCAGCACAATCGCAAACATAAATGGACAACTTTAAAGGCGATTTTCTCAATGTTCTGATTTTTTTGCACCCTCAGATTCCAGATTTTCCAGATTTCCATATCTCGGCCAAATATTGTCCTATCCTAACAAACCATACATCAATAAAGCACTTATTTATTCAGCTTTCAGATGATGTATAAATCTCAGTTTAAAAAAAAATACCCTTGTGACTGGTTTTGTGGTCCAGCGTCACAAATACAGTTAAAAAAAATGCTGAACTTTGATGCTTTCCACAGAATTTAAACATTTTACATAAAAGTATAAGCCAAAATTGAAATGTTAATTGCTCCCAGCTCACAAAGGCATAGCCTAAATAAATACTCACGGCTGTAATTAATGTAAAAAAAAGATCTTATTTCTTTGGCAAAGTATGCACCCTTTTTCTCATTGACAGTTTTGGTGCTCCATTTCCACCAGCTGCCATTCATACCTCCCTGAATCCTCTTAGTCTGGTCTTACTGCGCACTGCAGACAGGAAGCAATCCAGGCAATCTCTCTCACCGCTTGAGAACAAAGTTTGTGTCTCTACTCTTTGTTGGATGGTAATCATATCACAGTGTGGGTAATTGCTATTTCCAGTTAGCTCAAGGGCAGGAAAGACAAGCTTGTCATTTCCTTCTCTTTGTTGGCTGCCTGTCACAAGTTTAGTAGTTGATCACCTCCCCCAGATTCCCTTTTCTGGTCTCGCTATAGTCTCATATTAGGTTGCTCTCTTCTGCCTGTCTGCTAATGGCCTTCTTAGGTCTCCTAAGGGAGTGCTTAACTCTCTGTAGCCAGCCACACACTTCTGTGAGTAGGGTCACTATTAATAAAAAGATGTGCTGGGGGAGCAGAAAAGACTTTGTGGTGATAGTCAGTGTTGAAGCCAACTGAGCAGATGGTTTTAAATGTGCGTGGCCACCTCACTAACGCCAACCTTTTTGACAAGGAAACGTATCCTCATTGGCTAAACTCCCTGAATAAGGCCCTCGATGGCAGCATGGGCCTATAAAGCATCTGTCAGGGCAGAAGATTCCAGCATTGTCAGTCATGCAACACACCAGTGTTGTGCACCATTCAGAATTTAATTAAGTATGCCTTTTAAATTCAGGGATTGAATTTGGTAACACTTTACAACATTGTTTACATTACGTAACTACATTAGTTAACATGAGATAACAATACAAATATTTCTAAAACACTTTTCAAATTTTCAAATTTCATAATTTACCAATACAACATTAAAATCAAAAGGTGTATCTGTTAATATTATTTGAATCACCACAGTGGACAGTTGTATTTTTATTAACTAATATTAACAAATATTATTAAATACCATACTATTGCAATATTAAATACTATTACCAATACGGCAGTGGCTCAGTGGTTCATGTAGGTTGTCTACAAAACGGAAAGTTGGTGGTTCCATCCCTGGGTCCACCTGACCAAGTGTCGAGGTGTCCATGAGCAAGACACCTAACCCCAGCTGCTCCTGACGAGCTGGATGGCGCCTTGCATGGCTGACACCGCCGTCGGTGTATGAATGGGTGAATGTGAGGCAATATGTAAAGCGCTTTGGTGGCCATGCATCTGTTGAAAGCGCTATATAAATGCAGTCCATTTACCATTGCCAATTGTTAGTTAACTAACGTTACCGAATGGGATCTTATTGTAAAGTGTAAATTTGAACCCTTCACAAAGGGTCCATTTTTGAAATTCAAACAATAAATAACATTTCATGGCTCTTTAATGTGTCGTGACCGATTGCTGTAGCGGCACGTGAAACGATCATCTCTTCCTACTAGTTAGGCTATAGCACGAAATAAACAAATGATCATCAGAAGGTATGTTTTTTTTTCAACTGCGGAAAGATGTCAATACACATGTCAATTTTTCAAGTTCAAGTCCACAGACGTTAATCTACAATTTCTTATGTCTGGTTTGTTTGTCGAACAAAATGCCAGTTTCAGCATAATGACTGTTCAGGTGGCCTGTCAGTCAAACTCTTGGCAAAGGGTGAATTGCTATTTGAATTTGAATACAAGTAAGGATAATTAAAATGAAATGAAATTCAAAGAAATGCATTTAACTAGAAAAGCAATATTTGTCAAGACAAAGTTTAAAAAAAGTTTAAAAACTCTAGACATTTATCCTTTGTTTAAACATTTCATCATACATTAACATTTGTGGATCATGGTGAAAGATCACTTCCTTTCCAGAATTTGAATTGCAATTGAGTAAATTCCTCTTCCTGTCATTCCAATTCAGATTCCACCTGCCTATAGGTGTGGACATTTCAATTAAAATTCACACACATGAATTGGCAGGAATCCAGTTCTTCAATTTTGAATTTTGCACAACCCTGCTATACACCATCTGTTCCTCAGTGCGTCATGAAAATGGCTCTTGAACTAGGCCAAGTCCACCCTTAGAGATGAGGTACAAGGGTATGTGTGTGGGGAGATGCTCTTCGACGTGCTGAAATAGCATGCGTCGTGTCGACATCCATCCTCTTCTGGGTCGCCCTCCCACCTGCCTTACTCTGCGCACCAGGGCCTTGTTGACATTTTCATCTGTGTTGCCTGCAATTTATGTATGGTTAGTCTTGTGCCTGAGCACACTCCAGAACCGTGTAAATGCAAGCAGGGAGAAAAAGAACAAATTGCTTTTTTAAATTGCCCGGACAAGTATCCCGCTCTTAGCCAATAAAGACAAAGTACATAGCTCAGCCCGAGGTGTGTTGCAGCGGGAGTCTGTGTTTTCCCAGTCACGTAATGTACGTGAGGTAACAAATTATTTTCCGACAACAGACTGATATGATAATGACATGAGAGGCTTTAAACGCCTCTCATATTTCTTCATAAGGAAACTAGGGCGGCAGCATAAATCAAGATCTGTTGTTATGAGGAACTGAGGCAGGCAACAGTGTGACTTCATTTACAATAAGCTGTGTGTTGATGGGCGGATGATGTGGGGAATAAACTTGTGGACCCAGATGGAGCTCTGACTGGGTAGTAGCAGTGTCTCGGTCTGTATGGTGAGGTTGGCCACCGCTGTCTCGTTCATCACTGTTAACAAAGCGCAATGTCCTCTAGTATCAGTCTGCTTCGGACACTGATTTCTTGTGTTACTAAATCAATGGAAGCCTGTTTTCACCTTGGAAAATTCATACAAAAAAAGTAAAAACATAATTCCAATTTTATCTCACAACTGAGAGTTCTTTTCTTTTTTTTTTTCTTTTTTTTTTGTGATTTCAACTTTATATCTTGCTATTTGACTTGCTATCACACTATACCACTTTATTTCTCTTAATTAGGACTGAATATCTTATAATTACAAGAGGAAAAAAAGTGGTAATTGCAACTTTACATCTCACAATGGAACTTTAGACAGGAAGGGGTTGTCTGAGTGACATGTAAAATGAAGGCCACACTTTGCTTGATCTTTAGAGACAGTTAAATCAGAAATTGTGTGAATACAGTGCAAAGCAAAGTATAGAGGATTTCCTGTTCTCTTGCTACTAAAGGTTTATGCATATAAAAATGTGTGAATAGTATGCATAACAAATGCTTTAGCTAGCTTAGCATCCCAGTCTACGATTATAATCCTGTCTTTCTGATCCACTTGTTAGTTTTTACTTTCCTTTATTGAATAAAACACAATATCAATACAAATAGAAATGCAAATAAAAAATAAAACACCTGCAAAATGATTTATTTAAAAAATAAAACTAAAATAATTTTGGAAATGAACGGCATGTGTAAAATTTTGCACATTTATTACCTGTACACTCAGAAATTCTGTAAAGCTAGCCAATCAGATTAGAGTTTGCCATTGTAAGAAAGCTGACGTTTCGTGTACAATAGTAAGCATCATCAGATGGTTCACCTCGGTCCATGGGTGTTCCACCTAAAACTAAGACTACACAATTCCTTTGTTTTAGTTAGCTCTCTTTACCGACTTCTCATTGTGTACTTGGATAAGTGCGTCTTGCCCAGAAAGGGTTAGAAATGAGAAAGGGGTCAAAAAATTTGCTGTTGTGCATAATTGCCGATAATATGCATTATGCAAGTGCAATTATGTTAGTGACACATCAAAACCTTCTTTTATAATTCCAAAGTACAGTCTGTTCCATTTATAATTGTGCTTGACCTTGAAACCAAGCAGTTAAGTATGTTCACTAACTGTAGACAGCCGGCTTCATATCTACAGCGAGGAACCGTCATTAAACATTCCTTAATATCCCAGGTTTGGGAGACTTAATGAATGTATCATGTTTAATTGAAATTGTTTTACATTTTTATTTTTTATAAAAAAAAAAAAATAAAAAAAAAAGCTTAGCAATGGCAGCTAAGCAAAAAAAAAAAAAAAAAGCATAATTTAACCTGTTATCCTTTTTTGCAAAGACCAAATTAAATTCATTAGCCTGGTTGTAAGTCCTTCCCATGTGTTAACAAAGATCATGAATTAATGGCCTCCGTGTTTTGCTCTCCAGTTCTGTCTGATTATAGTGAGGCAAATACAAGATAATCCTCATATCAATTAATCAATCTGAAATCCCCTGCACGGTAACAGAATTCACTTCCATATATGCGTTTGTTGTGTCTTGGTGTTTTGCATGCATTGTAGCAGGCGGTGAGCTGTACTTATCTCTTGTGTTAGTCTGCTGTCAATCCATATTCGCTGGAGAACCAGTCCGCTTTTCAAGTGTGTGCTGATGAATTCTAACATCTATTTGTTTCCTGTGGTGTGAGGTCTCCCCAGAGCCACTGTTACACACCTGGCTTGATCATCACACAATTTTTGATAAACACACTTCGCCCCTAGTTGAGAAAGCGAGCGTCTGTCAAGTCATCAGAAATGCTAAATGAATGTGACACTTCTGTCAGGAATGCAGTTTGCCTTTATGCTTGATGAAATTGGCTGGGATATTTTGACAGATTTATGCTTCAAACAAACTCCTACCTTCCCTAATTGAGGACTTGATCTTTATTGTTTTGGTGCTGGAATTTCAGCCTCCTTCACACACACAGTGAGAATGCATGCCAAATATTGTTAATATACAGTCAAATTTACAGAATGTAGACCATTTTTAGATGCACATTTAAAATAGATTAAATGCATTGTGATTTAAACCATTCTGCCTGATCCACATTCAAATGGCAAATTATTATTATATTATTATTATATTACTGTATATTTATATAGTATTATGCATGTGCAGAGTATAAATAATTATGACTATTTCTCAAAATTGCAACTTTATATCCCACAATTGCAACTTTATAGCTAACAATTGCAATATTGTTTCTCATAATTGTGACTTTATTTCTCACAAATACTTCATTTGACTTATTTGCTATTTTATACACCACAATTGCGACTTCGTCTTGTATTTGCGGCTTTATTTCTCACGATTGTAACTTCATATCCCGCGAGTGCAACTTTATAGATCACAATTGCAATTTACGTTTTCAGAATTGTGGCTTTATATCACAATTGCTTCTTTATTTGAATTAACTGCAAATGTATATCTTTAATTATCTGCTTTAATTCTCATAACTCTAACTTTAACTTGCAAGTGCAGTCTCACAACTGTAACTTTGTATCTCCACAATCTTATTTAAACTTTTTTTAATCTCAAAATTATCTTTTTTTTTCTCGTACTGCTATGGTGGCCCATGTCAATGCCAATCCATCACAGCTAAGCCTCATCATTTTTCTACAGTCAGTTCAGAACAGCACAATGTCCTTCATATTTCTAGAAGATTCCTTGCATAACTGTGGTGGCAGGTGTTGTCCGTGCGCTTGTCATTACGGCACATTATCTTCCATCAGCCGCACACATCAGTCTTTTTTATTGTTCAGCCATGCCTGGCATTGAGATGAACGTGCTCTGTCATCTGCTCTAACTGGCTTATACAAAGAGACTGTAATGTGTGTGCGGTTCAGCGGTGGGTCTGTATGCAGTGCCTGCTGTTGTCGGAGGTGAACGGGAGGTCGTTGTCTGGATGCTTAAGGTCCACTGCTTAAGGGACCTGTCAAGTCTTTTCAGTGTCAAATAGCGCTTTCACTCGGGTTGTCTCTTTTTGGGCTTAAAGGTGAAGTGTGTAATTTTTGCCCCTCTAGCAATGCAATTGCAAAATTAATGGAAAGTTTCCCAAACTTTGCCACTATTGGGATGAACATTTAGTCCTGCCACAAACCCATTGGTTGAGCTAATGTTTTCCAAGTGCCACTTTTTGGGGCCATTTTCTATAATTAAAATGTTTAGAAGTGTCATTTAAGCTTAAAAGAAAAGCAGTTTTTCAATAAAAAATGTAATATAACTTCACTTGCTTATATTGTGACAATATTATGCTACATTTGTAGTGTTTTTGCTCATTTTTAATTCTCTTTTGAAAAAAGTATCTGCTAAATGATTAAATGTATGCCAACATTTGCCCATAATACCAATTGACTGTTAGTATTAGTAGTATATAGCATTATTATATTAATTACTATTATAGTTTAAGATTATGCTGGTATAGTGATAGGGTATAAATGTTTGGGGGGAAAATTAGTATTTTAACACTGAAATAATTACTCACTTGACCTTTAAAGGAGAACTCCGGTCAATTTTAACATTGAGCTCATTTTTTTGTACATTTGGAGTGCTGTCAATACAGAGAACAACGACAAAAATCGGTGTTGCCTACACCGTTTTTGTCAGGTAGAGTAAGGGAGCGAGGGCTCAATTGCGAGAAAAAGGTCTTTTATTCAATATATCACAAAATAAAACAAAACACAAACAAAAACTACCCCAAGGGGGAAAACAAGACAGACTTAGACTTGGACTTGAACTTCGACTTGGACTTGACTTGACTGAAGCACACAGCAGGGAAACACACAGTGTACGACGACGAACCAGCACAGGACAGCAAACACAAGGAGAATAAATAGGGAGAGCAAACAAAGCAGGTAACGAGGGAGGACAGGTGGGGAAAATGAATCAATAATCAGGTAATAAGGTGGGCGGGGTTAGACAATTGACAGGAGAGCACATGGCACAAGGAAACACATGACAAGCCATGTGCTCACAACAAACAGGACTAGAACACAAAACGAGACATGAACACGCAGCTAGTGAAAACTCATAAGCCACGTGTTCACACAAAACATAACATGAAAGCACACAGCCAGTGAAAAACTAGCTGTGTGCTACACAGCACAAGACAAGAAAAAACACGCAGACAGAAGAGCGCGCGGCTCGAGCGAACTCGAAACCGCGCGCGCTCACGTGACAAGACAGAGCGCACGAGAACGAGCGAAAGCTCATTCCGTGCGCTCACAAAAGAAAACAAACACGCGGAGCATTGATGTCCGAATCCCGACACAGAACCGAAATCTAACTAGACAGACATGTCGGGATCCAAACACCATGCCCCGCACATATAACAAGGCACATAGACAAGTGAGTGCACGGCCCGAGCGCGCTCGGAACCGCGCACTCACACAGAGACGAGACAAAACAGGGAGTGTCAGAGCTCTGTCACAAAACCAAGAAATTAACTAGACCGAAGTGACAGAACCCTGACAGTTTTATCCTCTTTTTAAAATTTGCACCCTGTTGACTTCAATGGGGCAAGTTTTAAACCTGCTTTTAGCCTCTTAACATCCTTAATGTGTCATTACAAGTGCACAGGTCATGTGAGTGATTCCTTCAGAGTGAACGCGGGTCAATCTGACTGCAGTAGATGTGAAAGATATGAATAAAAATGATGTTTATTCAGCCAGCGCACATACCTGTATTTACATCCTGTTTTCGGTCGAAGTCCATAGTAATCGATTGTCGAGTTCACGCGCATGATCATAGGTACTAAACCAATGTGCGTCAACTCGACAATCGATTACTGTGGACTTCGACCGAAAACAGGATGTAAATACAGGTATGTGCGCTGGCTGAATAAACATCATTTTTATTCATATCTTTCACATCTACTGCAGTCAGATTGACCCGCGTTCACTCTGAAGGAATCACTCACATTGGCTGTGCACTTGTAATGACACATCAAGGATGTTAAGAGGCTAAAAGCAGGTTTAAAACTTGCCCCATTGAAGTCAACAGGGTGCAAATTTTAAAAAGAGGATAACACGTGTAGGCAACACCGGTTTTTGTCGTTGTTCTCTGTATTGACAGCACTCCAAATGTACAAAAAAATGAGCTCAATGTTAAAATTGACCGGAGTTCTCCTTTAACTATTAACTTTTTCTGTTTATTCTTTTTAATACTCTTTCTTTAACAGTAACACTGTACCACTTGTGATGTCTAGATAGACAATCTATCCCTTTTTCAGTGCTGTGTGTGCGTCTCTCTGTGTGTGTGCACGTGTCCTTCACCAGTCAGGCAGAAATATGACAGCCACAACCAGGCTGATAGTTCTTCCAAATCATGCCGTTCGACCCTGACAGCTCCAATCCCCTCTCGCTTTCCCTCGTTCTCCCCCTGCCCACAGAACAAGAGAGAATGATCTGGCTGCTCTGTTTCTTATTTAAATGAAAATATTATTACATTATGCCATGTTTCATTTATCTGGAGATGGAGTCTCATAGAAATCCCTCTCTCCACCACCGTGCTCTCTTTCTCTTTCTCTTTCTCTTTCTGCGGCCAAAAATATATTGCATTTTAGTTGGTTCACTTACATTAGAAGAATGAGGTCTCATTAATCCACTTGTTTTAGTTTTTCATCCATCAATCTGTTTATGGGTATTTTTCAACAGCAGACACTTTCATGTCTTAGGGATTGATTTTTACTGACAGAACAGATTTGATATATCTGCAACATTTACAAATATCTTTTTACATAATTATTTTATTTTATTTTTTATTGTCCCAGACTCAGACTTTCAGTCTGAAAAAGTGAAAAACATATAATAGAAATATATATTATTTTATTTTTGGCTATAATAAAAAAAAAAAATTACAAAAAAAAAAAAAAAAGATTGTATTGTGTGAAATTATTTATCTTTTATAATATAAACCTATGTAATATTTATATTAATAATTATTAAAATGTTTTTTTCCATCGCATAGTGCTGTTTAACTCTAATTTTTTTAAAGATATTCTGTAAAATGACATTTATTCATAAAAAATAATGTTCAGATAAATATTCAGGAAATATAGTACAGTGTATAGTACATAATACGTTTTTATTGTCAAAATATCAAGGCCAAAAGTGCCCATAGTTGAAGAAACACCCTTCTATATTTGAAAGAAAATCAAAATTGTCTTTACACATGCAGAATCACATAGGCTTACTATATGAAACTGTTTCTTATGATATATCTATAGTATAATGATAGTTCGTTTTCATATTAAGCAATATGATTGTGATAAAGACGAGGATGAATTCTCGACCTTGTAGTTTTAACTACTTCTGTCTAATGACAGAGGGAAAGAAAGAGAGGTGTGGGGTCTGAGTGGTAGAAAATGAGCGAGAGAGAGAATAAGAGATTCTACCATAATTACAAAAACACTCATTAGAGTTTTTAATTAGCTTTCTGATTTAAACTCAGGAATAATTTCTATTTTATGCTCTCTTCAATCACACGCTCTTAAACTAATGAGCTCTTCCTTGCTTTATTTCATTCCATTTAATGCCTTTGTAATTGTGCACATTTAATAAGAATTCAGAGCAAAGCATTGTGTGTGCATTACAGAACGTGATCACAGGAACGCACACACACACAGTTAATCATTAATCAGCTCTCTGTGTTAAAAACAGCTCTGTACAAATGATGACCGCTGCTCTGTTAGCATGCGAACATTGCAGCACGTTAATACTAACTGGATGTTTACTAACCATACTAAAGCTGTGGAGTCCAAAAGTCTGAGGTCAATTGTGAAAATGTCCACCTTAATGTCCCTATAAGGTGGCATCCATTTATAATTTTAATAAATATAATAATATACACTAGGGGTGTAACGGTACGTGTATTCGTACCGGACCGTTTCGGTACAGGGCTTTCGGTTCGGTGCACGTGTGTACCGAATGACTGAATGCAATATTTTGTGTGCGGAACATAGGTAGGGGAGACCGGGGACAGTTGTAACACGGGGCTAGTTGTAACACTACCAATTCCACCAATCAGGGATAAGATATGAGTTATGTGACAGTTTCAGTTTCCTCAGGCTTCCTTTACGATCGCACATGGAGGTTTTCAAGTCTGCGTTGCAATCTCTCCTGAAGCTACAGCAGAAAATCAAATTCTTAGGTAAAAAAGTAAAAAAAGTAAAAAAACATAACAAGATAATATTTTGTTTAGTACTTCTACCGTTGTAGATAATGTTGTATGAGTTATATCAGGTCAAACTGTAGTTTCTATAGTAAAGAATGGTGTATCAACCTCCTACTAATTTCAAAGCACCATGCTAATACAGCTAGTTAAACAATAGTGACAGTGGCGGGGTAGGTTGTAACACGTGTTTTGAAAGTGACCTTAATTTGTATTGGACCTTTTATGCAATCTCAATTTAATTTGTGAATGATAAATAACATATTTAAAATCAGGTCAAAGTTAAATAAATACCAACACATACACTGCAAAAAATGTTTTTCTTACTTAGTATTTTTGTCTTGTTTCCAGTCCAAATATCAAAAAAAAATCTTAAAAATCAAGATGCAGTTTGCCTATCAACTCACGGTGGAATTCAACATACAGCATCCACAAACCTGGGATGAGAAGAACACACAAAATATGCACATACACTCCCCATATTCACACAGCCATTCATTTAAAATAAAAATGTTGTTAATAAAAACCCTTAGTTTTTGTGCATTTTGTCTACCTGTTACAACTTACCCCAGTATGTGTTACAACCTACCCCAGTAGTGGGGTAGGTTGTAACAAAGGACCACCTTGTATTCATGATCATCTCACAAAGTCTGTGATATATTTGAAGAAATTTAAATTGTTGCCATTTGTAGTAGACAAATATGGGTACTTTGCCTAAAAGTTTCAGAAGTGTAGCTAAAAAAAAAGGGTCGTTTTAGGTGCTGAAGAAAAAAGTGTTACAACCGTCCCCGGTCTCCCCTACATGTTCGTGTTTCCACACGAACATATTAAGTGGCGGAAGTCTCCGCGTTCAGCGCAAATCCCGCCCTGCAGCTGATTCTAAAGTTTTATCCGTCGTCACTGTAACCTAAACCAATGAAATCAACTGCAGGGCGAAAAAAAAGCTTTTCCGCTCCGTGTGCGCCGCCGCACTCTCCGTTCCGCGCGCGCGCGCGTGTGCGTGTGCGTGTGTGTGTCTGCTCAATGTTCGAGTCCGTGTTTGCGCTGCGCGTTCTGCTCTGTCGTTAACGGCCCAAACACTCCAATCATGTACCGATCACGCACTGGAAAAGCAAAGTCCGCTTAAATAAGGTGAAATTTCTCAGTAGTAGACTTCTGTTTGCTGAGCTGGTATAGTTATGCTGGCAACAATGGTAAAATGACCTGCTCTGATCACATGCTCTGGTAATAATAGCTTTATAGCTTTGGACTATATTTTATTTTGATAATTATTAAAAAAGTGGAAAAAAAATCTTAAATTGATTATGTTGATTGATTATTGAAAAATAATAATACATTGATATATTTATGCTTAATATTATTTTAATATAGGGCTATTTTCTGTTCCTTTTTTCCCCCGTGTTTCATTTAATTAGGTGATTATAAGTTTAATTATTGATGATTACAAGCTTGGAGGAATTGCAATTAATTACAGCAAATTGTGCAATTAATTAGTTCTTTTTTTTTTTTTATCGATTCCCAGCCTTAATTTTTTAATATGAGCAGGCCTACAAGCTGGGATTGGTAATGCTGCACTGTAATCATAGTTATTTATTTCTATTTTTCATTATATTTTATTATGTGATATTGGTTTGAGACTGAGAGTATTTTATTTAGTGGAGAACTTTGCAGCAGTATTTTATTTCTTATTCTTTTATTTTATTTTATATCTATTTTATTATATTTTATTAAAAAGTGTTTAAAAAAAGTGTAAACAAATTGTTAAAAAAAGTTTATAGTAATAAACAACCTGCAGTTTAATGTTTGCATTTCTTTTCCTTACTATACCGAAAATAAACCGAACCGTGACTTTAAAACCGAGGTACGTACCGAACCGTGATTTTTGTGTACCGTTACACCCCTAATATACACTGAATATGTTGTTATTGTTGTTTTATAATGTACTACAATACAGTATCCACCACTATTTGCACTTACTATAAATAGCATCTCCAACTATATTTACACTTACTATAAATAGCATCTACTTAGCAACTATTTATACTTAACTATTAATTATTATAATCTATTTTCATTTAGTGTAAATAGCATCTATCTCTATCTGCACATACATAGTAATTGAAATAACATCTATCACTATTTGCACTCTACCACTTTAAGGTTTTGTTTTTTGTTTTTTTGCTTTAATAACAGCAGTACTCATGCTGCTTGAACTCCACAAGTCTGGAAATATGGTCAAATGTTCTCGAACTTCTCGCTTTCATTGAACACAAGAACATCAGGTTTTACACAGTCACATGATCAGTGCTACAAATTTGCATATTCGAGTGGGTCAATGACGTAACAGCCACTTTTTTGTTTAATTTATTCACTTATTTAAAAAAAAACATTAAATATTAAACATGTTTTTAATTTATGAATTAAAATACATTTGGATATGTTTTCGTTGTAAAATGTCATTTGGCATGACAAATCTAAAGCAATTCTATTTTTAGCTTGAAAAATGTATTTAAAATCTTTTTTTTAGGAAATAATGATTAAGATTTGGACACTCACATGTTTGTCAGGGTGTTAGAAAAATATACTTTTTACCTGATGAATCATTTTACCACACGAGTAAAAAAAAAAAAAAAAAAAAAAAAACACGTTTAAACCAGATTTCCCTTCCTTTATCATGTACATTTTTTTAATGTTTCAAAATTCTCAAACTTTTGTATTCACATGTTTAAATGAAGAAAGAAAAAATGTTGGATCTCAGACTTTTTGACACCACTGTAGGTGAATGCTGGTCCCACTTTATTAAGTGTCTTTAACTACTATGTAACATTTAAATTAATCTATCAATTAACTTAATTAAACCTAACCGTACCACTAAACCTGTCCCTATCCTTACCTGTATCCCACCCTAATAGCAGAAAAAGTATTTTGCAATATAACACAAACACATAATTTTACCTAACATTTTATTTTGATGTAAGTACATAGTAGTTGAAGGCACTTAATATAAAGTGTTACCTGAATGCTTGTTTGTTTGTCTTTCTGCGTGAGTACATGCATGTGTAAGTGCATGTAGCTTTCATGAAAGCTAAAGCTAAACAGTAAATATAGCGGCTATCACGGTTAGCACATCTTCACACATATGGTTGTTGCTGGTGGTGTGGCGTGACAGCGTGGTGCAGGCTCAGGTCACAGGGGGTGTCATGTCCTGCAGTGAACTTGTCGTTGGAGCTCTGTTTATTGCAGCGAATCTAGCAAAACAGGCTGTTAGCTTTGCCCTTCGCCATCTCTGAGAAATACGCTCACAATATCTGTACCCTTCCCACAACACAGGCAGGGAAGTGTGCAGCATTCAAAACGAAATCCATCTCTGATCGGAAGGGAATGAATATCACAGCATGGCACCTGTGCGCGGCTGTTTACTGTAACAGGATGTGATGTCGAAGTCACTTTTCATGCACTTCTAGGTTCCTGCAACACAGATCATAAGGAGACAAGGAGCTTTGGTAGATTCAGGTTTTATGTAGACAAACATGACCGTGTTCTGAAGGGCACTTCCTGTAGTTAGTCTGGTCTTGCTTGTTGTACTGAATACCAGATACCCAGTATGACAGCACAAATGTAGCACTGCTTGTGCAGAGCAGTTCTAGAAAAATAAGGCCAATAATCAAGAAACAAATTTACAATTCAGGGTCCCAGCATACCGGTAAAGTTTTAAATATGGATATGTTTCTTACACAAACACATCGATTCGCTTCAGAAGGCCTTTATTTTATGGAGCACTTTTATCATGGATGGATGCACTTTGATGGACTTCAAAAAATATACAGCCATTCACTGACATTATAAAGCTTGGAAGAGCCAGGACAGTTTTTAACATAACTCTGATTGTATTTGTCTGAAAGAAGAATGTCATATACGCCTAGGATGACTTGAGGGTGAGTAAATCATGGGCTAATTTTCATTTTTGGGTGGACTATCCCTTTAAGTCTCTTGATTTCAGTTTCCAACTTTAGTGTGCTTTATTGTCATGAGCAATATTTTACTATCGTATTGCCGAATCATTTGCAAATGGACTTCAAGTTAAAAACGGGCTATGTATGTTTGGTTCACTAAAAAGTTGCTGCTCATTATTAGTCATTAGTTGTGAAATTACTTCAGGTTTTCCACCTCCCGCTCTCTACTTTCTCTAGGTTCACTGGTGTGAGAAATCCAGCTTCAAGAAATTCCTTTGTGATGAAAGTAACAAAAAAAAAATACTTTCTTAGTATCTTCTTTGAATGACACAGAAAGTCTAAAAATGTAATTACTGTCCCATTGCCCTGTCCCACACGGAGGCACAAAGCTGTGTGATTTTCTCAGTTGGAAGCTTTTAGTAAACAAACACACAAACAGGGGAACGGTGTGGTCTGGAGGAGCAGCAGATAATTAGCACTTCCATTCCCAATTGGTTTTTCTTTAATAAAGTTTCACCCCATGTCAGAAAATAATTGGTTCACTCACTGTTAGGCTGCATTTTTCCTCTGCCTCCATTGTGACATTAATCTCCTTCGCATAAGCAGGTCTGCACTGATGTGTTGCAGGGAAGAGGGGTTAGAGCTGTCCCCGGACATACTGACAGACATGCAGACAGACAGACGGACAGACAGAAAGAAAGGAGACATGCAGGCTGGATGCACTCATACCTGCCATGCTCCCTTCAAGCGGCTCTCTAATGGGAATACATTGAGACAGGCAAGACAGGAGGGCACAGATAAGTTTGGCTGGATGACAGCCATGCCGACAGAAAGACAGCTCTGGAGCTGTAATGAAAGTGAGAGGGAGAATCGAACAGAAAGAAGGAGAGGTGGAAGTACATAAAGGGATGTTTCAGGACCTTAGCTGTCTTTTAAAATTCACCTTTTAAGCTTTAGCTTTAGGATCACATTTATGTGTTCAAAACAGTGCTATCTTTAGAATGAAAATGAGTCTGTGATAGATGGAAGTACGGTCAGTCGACGTACATTTGTGGCGATTGCTAAAAGGATAGTTCACCCAAAAATGAAAATTTACTTTCAAAAATGTATTTGCAAACCTGTATGATTTGCTTTCTTCTAAGGATGACAAAAGAAGATACTTTCAAAAATGTTTAAGTGTTTAAAGGGATAGTTCACCCAAAAATGAAAATTCTGTCAGTAATTACTCACCCTCATGTTGTTCCAAACCCGTAAGACGTTCGTTCATCTTCGGAACACAAATTAAGATATTTTTGATTAAATCTGAGAGTTGTCTCACTCCTCCATAGGCTTCTAAGGGACTGAAACTTGCTGGCCCAGAAAATGTATTAAAGACATCGTTAATATAGTCCAAGTGACTCCAGTGGCTCAATCTTAAGTTTATAAAGCGACGAGAATACTTTTTGTGCGCAAAAACAAACAAAAACAACGACTTTATTCCACTTTTCATTTCCTTCTCTCTGGGCCTCGGGTCTTTGCACGTAGTGTTTAAGCGTAGCGCGTCTGTGTTGCACGTCACCACGTAGGCTCACTATTGGCCGACGCTGGTCATGTGTGATACGTGGTGACGTACAACACAGACGCGCTACGCTTAAACACTACGTGATTGAGCCACTGGAGTCACTTGGACTATATTAACGATGTCTTTAATACATTTTCTGGGCCAGCAAGTTTCGGTCCCTTAGAAGCCTATGGAGGAGTTAGACAACTCTCAGATTTAATCAAAAATATCTTAATTTGTGTTCCGAAGATGAACGAATGTCTTACGGGGTTGGAACAACATGGGGGTGAGTAATTACTGACAGAATTTTCATTTTTGGGTGAACTATCCCTTTAAATGTTATTTTGAACCCCACTGACTTTCATATTGACAAAATGTCATTTATTTCAGTCAATGAATCGTTGAAAATGTATCATTGGCACTAATCAGACAAGATGATTAGTCTGTGATTTCATGTACTGATTTGAATGGGATTATGTTGTCAGTAGTTTTTATGAAAGCAGTAGCTTTTGTTGTCTGAATCTGGGCGTTATTTAGGATTACGTGCTCTGGATGTGTGTAGCTCAAAATAAATCTAAATAATTAATTCCTCAAATAAATATTACATAAATCCTGATTAAAATCGTATTTAAAGCTACCAAAGTATTCTGAGCTGCATTTTCCATCAGATGGTATACCAGCTGTTATTTTACCCAGAAAATTAAAACAAAAACGTCTAAATCCATAATCAAGGTGCACTCTGCAAATTTAACTTTAGTTTTGGTATTTAACAAAGGTCAAAATCAATGAAGTGTTGTGAAAAATTTATACCATAATTACACATATTCCTATCCGGACAGGATTAGATTTCTCAAAGGATGAGGTAGTTGAAAAACTATTGGTAATTTGCTTTGTAATTTTTTAAATAAAGGTTGTGTGGCAGAAACAAAGGCGTTAAAACATTGTTCAAAAGTTTTATCTGATTAAAAATACATTAAAACGTTAATATTGGGAAATATTATTACAACTTAAAATAACTTTTCTATTTGAATATAATCTAAAATGTATATTTTTCATTCCTCTGATGGCACAGCTGCATTTTCAGCATCATTATTCCAGTCTTCAGTGCCACGTGAAGTCATTCTAATATGCTAATTTAACGCCCAAGAAACATTTCTTACATTGAAAACAGTTGTGCTGCTTAATATTTTTGTGTAAACCATGATACATTTTTCTTCCAGGATTCTTTGATGAATAGAGAGCTCAAAATAACAGCATTTATTTGAAAAATAATTTTATTGTAACATTATAAATGTCCTCACTGTCACTTTCGATCAATTTAATGCATCCTCGCTGAGTAAAAGTATTAGTTTCTTTCTTATTCATCTTATTTATCTTTTTGAAAACAAAACTTTAGTATAGAGTAACAGTAGAGTATGACATAAAACTTGCCTGCCTGGTTCATTGGATAAAAAAATATGTTAAGAAAATGTGTTAAAATTACATTTTACAGAGGACATTTAGACAGTAAAAGTCAATGAATGTATTGTATTTCTATGCCTGCAATTGTTTTCCATTTGCATCACAATACATATGGCGTATAGCTATCAATCTGACTCAAAAACAGTAAATAAAACCCCCATACAATCAGACATTTAAGGGTTGTTGTGTGAATGGAGCATTATTAAAATAAAAAAGCTGCCCTGATAAAGAGCACTCAAGGCCTATATAGAAGACCGTTCTTTCAACACCATTGTTGAACAATCATTTCCCACTTATGGTGTAACGCAATGAGAATTGCTTCTATAAACGGATCCCTGCTGCTTTTTCGTCTCATTTTAACTATATCCTGATGTGTGTGAAAGCTGAACGAATGACAAAAGCCCATAGAGTAATTGTCTTTGATGGGCACGGTAGACGCCGCTTAAAAGACCTTCAAATAACTGCCATTTACAGAAACCTCTTTCTGTTTCTCTTTCTCCTCTTTCAAAAAGAAAATTTTGCCAGGAGGAAAAAAACATCAATGTTCTGTGGGTTTTCTTTACATCTTTACTAATTCAACATGCATTTGAAGAACAGATGGTAGTCCGATTGTGTCATCAGCATATTTCACGATGACATTTAATGCAATGTAAATTATGTATTTACATTGATGCCTGTCACGAATTCCAGGCTGTTAATCCTATATGTGTATGTGTGCTTTGCAGTGTTGTGTGACTTGATATTTCTCAGTTCATGTTGTCTCAGAAGTACTCACAGGTGTTTTGAAAATGATAAAAAACAGTTAATCGCCTCGTTTCGGTGTGTGGTACACCCATACTGAATGTGTTTTCCTCTAAAAAAAAAAATGTTCAAAGAATGCTTTTAAGAGTATATTGTACCGAGGCGAGAGATAACTTTTCCTAGTTTTTTTTTTTAATCATCCGCTACATTTTCACAATCCAGAGAAAATTTGCAGTGCCGTTATCTGCGTGACTCTCGGCCAGGTTTATGAGGAAGCTTTGCTGGGTTTGATAAGGGTCCTCAAGCCGTTTTCCCTGGTGTGAGTTTGTTCATCTAACTCAGTTGAGAAGTCAGGCATCATCACCACCTGCTATGGCCGGTAAACCAAGGAACCAGAAAAACATCTTTCTCATTATCTCTCTTACTGCGAGGACTTCAGACCTGCTAATCAAGCTGTTTTGGCTAATGCAGGAAATTAAGTTTGATAAATGTGACCCTGGACCACAAAACCAGTCTTATGGGTATTTTTTTTTTTAATTGAGATTTATATATCATCTGAAAGCTGAATACATAATATTTCCATTGATGTATGGTTTGTTAGGATAGGACAATATTTGGCCGAGATACAACTATTTGAAAATCTGGAATCTGAGGGTACAGAAAAATCGAAATATTGAGAAAACCGCCTTTAAAGTTGTCCATTTCTATTGGCAAAAGTGCTGCATCCATTCACAAAAATAAATGTTTTATATATTTAAGGTGGGAAATGTACAAAATATCTTCATGGAACATGATCTTTACTTAATATCCTAATGATTTTTGGCATAAAAGAAAAATCTATAATTTTGACCCATACAATGTTTTGTTGGCTTTTACCACAGATATACCTGTGCAACATAAGACTGGTTTTGTGATCCAGGGTCACAAATGTCCCCATAGGAAAGAGAAATGACAAATGAGATTTCTTTAAAATCTCAGGTGATTCTCACAGGCAGCAATTGGTTTAATGTTTGCTTAACAATGTCTCCATTTCTCTTAAGTAATCTCCTCTTGAGTTTCAGAAGAGATCTCAAAGTTTTCACACCAATGTGGTTTAATGAGTTTCAAGCACATTAATGATATATCGAAGTTGTTTACAAGTGGGGAGACTCAGAATTCTAGATGATACATAAGTTTCAGAGTTTTGACATTGGAAGGCGCATGTTGATTTGAAACATTGTGTAAACCACTGATTTGTAACAAAGGCGCAATTTACGGATGAGACAGGTGGGATATGTCCCTACCAATTTTTGCCATAGTTGATATTATCATCACACCTTTTTGAATACAAATGAAACATCTCCAGTTGACTATAGAAGAATATTGGTTTAGTTCATTTGTTAGATATGAGGCTATCTGGCGGTGGAATGTCTTGTTTTTGAAATCATGCTAAGTGTTCGTTGCTGCTGTTATCAGGCTCGTGCACAGTCTTCACAAAGACCAGCTATTTGATCTATTGCTTAACGCCGTTGCGAAAACTCTATTCGTTCCGGGGCAAATCACAAAACATATAGTGCAAACAGACGTGTGTCTGCTCTTGATATACCCTACAATCACTGATGAACATCTTTGGTTATAGTGAGGGAAAAAGAAAAACTATACGAGGGCGGATTAGAACCCAGAACTTCTGACACGCTTAACAAAAGCTCTACCACCAGACCATAAGGACCATATAGACCATATATTTATTCACTGGTGTGAAGAATCTCGGGGCTAAAAATAGATTGTATTATAGTAGATTTCAATCTATTGCGTTAGATTACCCCCCACAGGAGTGTAGTGTACATGAGTGTGTGTGTGTATGTGTGTGTGTGAGTGTGTGTGACTACCCCACACTCCTGTCCCACCCACTTTTTAAATAAAAGTAATGCCACTGATTTATAATAAACAATAATATTTATAATCTAGGCTATACTGTATTTAGAGATCAGTGTGCGGAAAGCAAGTCTGTAGTGAATTATAATGAATTATTATGCAAGTTATTTTAGTTTATGCTGTATTTTATTTACATTAGGTCTGATGAACAGATAACAACTGATGATAACACGTGTAAAGTTAATCACTCATCTTTCATGCTTTGCTTTACTGTATGTAACATTTTCATTTTGATATATAATACATAAGTGATAGAAATGAATAATTGTCAACATTTTCAATTCAGGTGTAGTTGTTTTAGATTTATTGTTCACAACATAAGTCTTAAATTTTGTTTAGGCTATTTTCGTGCTATGTATCCAACTTAAATGCATGACATGATAACGAATGCCCAAGTCGGAGGTATGAGTCAGAGAGCATCTCTCTCTCTCTCTCTCTCTCTCTCTCTCTCTCTCTCTCTCTCTCTCTCTCTCTCTCTCTCTCTCTCTCTCTCTCTCTCTCCCTCTCCCTCTCCCTCTCCCTCTCCCTCTCTATGAACCATGATTTGTTATTTGCTAGTTGGTGGCAGATGGTATTGCAGGGAGGGACTCGTTTTAGAGAGCAATTGATTGGACAAGAATCTGCAGTAGTCATCAATATTTTTGTTTTGTTTCCCCTGAGAACATTTTAAATGAGTTTATCACTGAAAGTGAACTTTTGTAAGCTTCCAGAAGTTCACTATAGCATGTAGATGACATCAGAGCTATCAGACATGGACCACTATAAATTTACATTTTGATTAGCTTTTCATTCCTCCTGATATATGAAAGCTCTACTTCTGAGCAATAACATTTCCCCCTGGGATACTATTTGGATTCTAATATTGTGTTAGAAATATAGCCTATAGATATTTTAGATATGTTAGAGCTTCAAAAGAACCCAATGCTTCACGCTTAAGTCTAATCATTACACTAGCAACAGCTACTGCATGTTATATGTGTGAAAGCATTGTAATAGTGTGATGTTACCCTTGAGTGTGCTTTCTTCCAGGTGTAATCTAATGGTCAGGCTGGCACTGATGTGTCGTTTACTGGGCTCAGTTCACTTTAATGAAACATGAGAGCCTGCACTGCTCTGGCTCAGGCGGCTAATTAAACCAGGCTTTTATTTTAGCCCGTCATTTGATCTGATCCAATTAAACCTGTGCTTAGTGTAGCCAACATCAGCAGCACCTGGTCACACTCACTCTCCTCTTCATTAAAAAACTGCCACTCTGATTAAAACTGGTATAATGTATCCAGTAAATGCTGTTCGAAGAAAGAAATGCCCATCAATGACCTCAATGAAATCATCCCTGATCTCTTTGGATGAAATAATACAATTAAATGAAACAATATAATATAAAATAAAATAAAATAAGTATATATATATATAGGTGCTGTCTTACTGACACTTGTAATGTTGATGATGTGTTTGATGCTGGTCTTTGATGCTCTTAGGTTTTGGCTTCTTTACAGGTCAGTGAATTCTGAAAAAGAGAATTGTGGAGGATGAGTTTTTCCCCTCAGCGACACAATATTGTTCCATGGATTTTCTGGAATATAATCACAGTTTGATCATCTCCCTGGACTAAAGTTGAATCTGAATAAAAACAAGTCTGTTCTTGGAATTATTTAATTCTCCAAAGCAAATTCATGCTGTTCACACTATTGATACAAGCAATCTCCTCTGTGCGGATGAACTGCCCTAATCAAAATTGCAAGCAGATATGACTATTAATCAGGTTAAGATCTTCACTCTGAAGTTTTGAGAATCAATATATTGTTGTGGATTTGAGTACTTTTGTTTAAAAAAAAAAAAAAATCCTTTTCTTTTTATTGATAAAAATCCTCTATCATACAAAGAAATCACTCAGTTGAAAGTAATAAAAATGTATCTTTCCCCATGCTGCCCGACTGAAATTGAACTATGGAGTGAGAGTGATGTGTACGGTCTTTCCCCACTAGGCAAACTCATTTGGAAATTTCTATTTCACTGACAGCACAGCTTCCTGACATTTCTCTTCTCAAAACAAATCAATGTTGACATTTTCCGCACGCCCCCTGACCGTTAGCCTTAAGATTGGGATGCCTTTGAGTGAAAGAAGATATTTGTATTTCCATACTTCACTCGCACTTTCTTAATCCATACTTTAAAATTCTCCCTTGACTTGTGATGGCTGCTGTTCGCAAAGCTGGCGAAGGAAACCCCCTGCTGCGCTGGTCTGAATCTGTTGCTTATTAAACTTTATGTATCGAAAGTCTAATGCATGTCTATGCAGCTGATACAAAATTAAATCAAATTAAAAAAGACTGATAACAAGGAGAGAGAAAGCAGGTGTGAGGAACAGATACTGGTAGAAATCAGAGATTAGGTCAATTTTGTGTATCAGCAGAAAGAAATAAGAGTTCATGGTAGAATAGCTGAATGCTAAATAAAATGTTTCCGGCTGATATATATGCCCTGTCCCAAATGGCACCCTAAACACTCGCGGTCTTCCTATGAGTCCGCACTTTTGTGACGTAACGCTGCTTTGACTGTCGGGAAGAAGTCTGCAAAGGGGTGTTTGCGAGCACCCTTCTAAAACCTAAAATGACAAATGGGACACCCGGCCTACGGTCTCACGAACACGCCCAGTGGCAGCCATTGTAAGTCCACAAGACCGAAAGTGCACATGAAGTGTGCCATTTGGACAGGGCCATAGTGTCACCCTCATGTTGTTCCAAACCCGTAAGAGCTTTGTTCATCTTAGGAACACGAATTAAGATTTTTTTGATGAAATCCGAGAGCTGTCTGAACCATCCACAGACTGCAACGTAATTACCACGGTCAAGCCCCAGAAAGGCAGTAAAGACATCGTTAAAATAGTCCATGTGACTCCAGTGGTTCAACCTTAATGTCATGAAGCAATGAGAATACTTTTTGTGCGCAAAAACTAACAAAAATAACGACTTAATTCAACAATCTATTCTTCTCCATGCCAGTCTGCTACGTGATTCACGTAAGCACCATAACATATGCATGTGATCATGTGATCGTGCTCAGCCAATAGTGAACCAGCATTCTGCCATAAAACACGGAAGAGATGTACTTTGTGAATAACCCAACAAAGTGAATAGCATAAGAGAGTGGCAGGGAAGAGAGGAGAGTTTGTTAAATAAAGTCATTATTTTTGTTTGTTTTTGCGCACAAAAAAGTATTCTCGATAAACTTAAGGTTGAGCCACTGTAGTCACTTGGACAATTTTAACGATGTCTTTACTAACTTTTCTGGGCTGGCAGATGCAATTACCTAGCAGCCTATGAAGGAGTGAGCCAGCTCTCAGATTTCATCAAAAATATCTTAATTTGTGTTCCGAAGATGAACGAAAGTCTTACGGGGTTGGAACAACATGAGGGTGAGTAATTTCTGACAGAATTTTCATTTTTGGGTGAACTAACCCTTTAAACGTTTGGCTTTCTGTGATGATGTCTGTTTTTCTTGTCAATTCTGCAGATTTTTCAAGATAACGTCTTCTAGCTGGCTAACGAAGATAAGGTTTTGTCAAATTAGCAAAAAATAATTTTTAGAGAAATATTTACTGTTGAGATTATTACTTTTGAACTTTTTATACATCAAAGAATCCTAGCACAACTGTTTTCAACGTGTATAAGAAATGTTTCTTGAGCACCAAATCTATAGTTTGGAGTAATGGCTGCTGAATATTCAGCTCTGCCATCACAGGAATTATTATTATTAATTATTAAAATAATAATTATTTAAATACAAAGCGATTATTTTACTTTATTTTTATTTAAATAAATGCAGCCATGATGAGCATATACTTCTTTCAAAAACATTAAGGACCCAAACTATTGAGCGGAACTTTACTGTATATTCCTACAACAGTAAAACAGTGATACTTGACTTTGCAAGAAGAGGTCATACAACAACAGAAAGTAAATTTGAAAGTGATTCAAATGAAGCTCATGGGTAGGATTGTCATGTCTATGCACGTTCTTCGTTGAGACCTGATTAGGGATGTACAATTTTGCCAGGGACACAATTGAGATTTGCCTTAATCTGACAGACCATTTATCTTAAACTGTCTCTCAGCATGATAGCAATCTTGCACCATTGTTCATCCTCTGCTCTACCTGCCTGAACGTTGAACTTTTGCTTTTTGAACGTTGGATTTCTCTCTCTCTCTCTCTCTCTCTCTCTCTCTCTCTCTCTCTCTCTCTCTCTCTCTCTCTCTCTCTCTCTCTCTCTCTCTCTCTCTCTCTCTCTCTCTCTCTCTCTCTCTCTCTCTCTCTCTCTCTCTCTCTCTCTCTCTCTCTCTCTCTCTCTCTCTCTCTGATTATTTTCATGATATTAATCACAGATGTTATACAGAATGGAAATAATATCTTATGGTTTCTGATGATCTTGCTCCTTGTTGGAGGCTCTTGTATAAAGGTCCCCTTCCAAAACGTTTTGGAGATTTGCAGTGGAGAATATTGCACTGTAGCCTGGAAATCCAGACCTAAATCTAAAAGATTAATGGTCTGGCGTCGACTAATGAAAATCAGCCAGCTCGAGGGGCGGCACCAAGCATGCATTTGAAAATCTCACTGCACGCAATTGGATAACACTACGACCAATCACAACAATAAACCTCATACGCTTAGCTACCAGCGGAGCTAACTAGTAGATTAGACTCTTACTGTATCCGGTCGGCAAAACAGCAAAAACGTCCTTCTTGCAAAGGAACGATTCGAGCGGCGTCTTCTGTTCCTGTTTTTTTTTTTTTTTAATAAAAAGCCAAGTCTAACTCGTTCATTGTAGCGGCCAAAACCGTTTCAAACAAATGGTGTTCATCCATAGCCATCTTGCAATGTTTACTAATGACTTCGACGTCGCAGCGCTGTCGTCATCTCGCCTCTGGCCCGCCTATATCAGATAACCCAATGTGATTGGTGCAGCTCAGATCGAGGGGCATATTTAATGAGCATCATTACTAGACACCAGAGTAACTCGCTGAGCAAATTCAACTTGTGTTCTCGCGAGAACTCTGGATTACCAGGGTAATTGCACTGTGTGTTGCCTACAAATATGTTTGTTTCTAAGTTCAATATGGCTGTTTTATCATCCTGTAATTTTGTACCAAACCAAAGACTGTTTCTCATGTTTTTGCTGAATGTTCCAGGCTAGTACCACTGTTAACTTTATTGGAAAGAATACTTGGAAGTTTAGGTTTCTGTTTTAACAAAACACTTTTTGTTTATGGCTGTAAGCAGGATTTGAAATTAACACCCGCCAATGCGGGTAAAAATCAACTGTGGCGGGGAACGCTGTCAAATCACTAGCCAATTTGGCGTCTTACTTATTATGTTTACTCACTTTGCTGGGGAAGTTTGTGTAAGCCAAATCTGCTCAGATTTAGCGTAAATACTCAACTTGTGAGTCTTCATGATATATTAAATACAGCGTATTGTGCGGAATCTGTGCATGGCTTACTTGAACAGACACGTGACTACGTAACAAATAACGGTGCACTTGTTCATTTGCATTGAAGCAATAGTGAAGATTAAAAACCATTTGGTTGACAGAAAAGACATCTTTATTTTCCAACATATTTTTTTGATGTTCTTTGTACTATATTGATCTGTCCACCTAAAATAAATTGTTGTTGTAAAGAATGAGGATGAAAGAGGAAGGGAGGAGATGGCTGGATGACAGGATTTTGTTTGAATAAGAAATGGATGTATGAAATCCAAATTTATGTATGTATGTATGTATGTATGTACGTATGTATAAAACGTGTGTGTGTGTGTGTGTGTACATATATATATACCTTGGCGAATTTTATTATAAAGCTAAATTAGCCATTTGGAAGACCTGAGGGTGAGGGTGCTGAGAGGAAAAACATAAGTGCACTGCAAATTTTTACTGCTCTGGTTGAATCGAGAATCAGAGTGGAACACAAATTTGATCAAATCACAAAGAATTTACTTGAATTTGAGTTTAAATGGTGTGTGAATGTTTTTTCATTGTCAATATATGGGACTATAGTGTTTAATTAATGATGTCTGATGGTCATTTTTTTATGATTTTGAGATTTGGTTTGTTGCATTGCATGGATAGAATATGTTGTATTTTAGTGGTTTCTCTCTCTCTCCCCTCTCCTCCCTCCATCAATGGTTGAGTTGATGATCAGGCACAGAGCAGATGCTCCCTGCCCAAGTGGCTATCTCCTTTGACTACCCATCAGGCTGCTGAAATGGGAAACGCAGCCTCCATGTGTGAAGAGCTCTGAGAATAATGCAGTCATTACCATTCCTGCCTGACCTGCCACAGTCACACACCCTTATGTGCTCCCGTATCAGGCACAAAGAGCACCAACCGCACTAGACGCCGCACGTCCAAGGACCTCGGCCGCCAATGAACAGTTTCAGAGGGCAGCCTGTAAATTCACTGAAGAGAGGGAGCAGAAAATAGAGATGCAGTGGAACAAGTACATGGAGCTTTTGTAGCGTGTGAAGCATTCTTTGCGTTTGATTAGAGAGGGTAGGAGGAGAAGACTGAAATAAATGGAAGATTTACGAGCAGATTTTAGAATTCATTCTGCAGTTGTTTTGTGGAAATGTGGTCTATTTTGTTGGAACGTTTTTTTCTGTGGAAGTCGTGGAGGCCCTTGGCTGAGCATCGACATGATCTGGCTGTCTGGCCTGTTAGCTGATCTAACAGAGATGGAAATATCTCCCTGCTTTCTGCGTTTGTGAATGAATTCTCATTAATACAAGGTAGGGATATCAAAAGTGTTGGGACTCTGGCACCAGGCTGAAATAAAGTAACTAAAAAAAGAAAATAATTCAAGTTGACTCACATTAACACATATGCTCTTAAAGGAATAGTTCACCCCAGAAAAAAGGCAGAAAAGTTTGACAATTTTATTTATCTTATTATGCTCACCCAGGCTGATTTTATTGGATCAAAAATACAGTAAAACAGTAATATTGAGATAAATTATCACAATTTTAAATAACTTTTAAAATATGATGTATAAAGTCATTTTGATCTTTCCAATCCTCCTCCTTCTTATTGTTTGTTGATAACAGTTGTACAGCTTAATATTTTGTGGAAATGCATTTTGTCAGTATTCTTTAATGAATAGAAAGTTCAAAAGAACAAAAGAATTTGAAAAAAAAAATGTTGTACTTAAAATTGAAGCAGTATTTACTTAATTGAAAAAAAAATAAAAACTACATATAATTATTTTAATTGAATTAGGTCATTTTTATTCTACTGTATTTTATTAATATATTTATATTAAAGTTTTTAAATAAAAGAGAGTGCACATTAGCATATTACTTTGATAGTATAAAGAATCAAGCCCCACTACTAGCCGTTTGTGCATATAATATTTATTTTGCCTAAAGATCCCAGGCTCATCCTTTCCAGTTATTTCACAGTTTATGGTCAAATGAAACATGTCACATGCCTGGCAACAGAAAGGCAGAATCAGTCAGATGGAAAATCAGAGGACTGCATTCCAGTGATAGGCATTATGGTGATTCTTTTCACTTTTTAAACATGCTGATGGATGTCTTGTCAATACAGGACAAGCACACTCGCTTTCCGGATGAAAAATTGTAATGAAACTCCATGACAAATGTGAGCATTTTGCTTTCATTACGGCACTTTCTGTTCTAATAACAAGAACAGAACATCTTATCTTCCCTTAAAATCATCTCGTATCTAACCTAAAGCTGCTCTCAGCCCAGTGGGAAACTGTATTGCTCAGAACATAGCACAAGTATAAAACGTCTGTTACAATCTCTGAAGACAACCACTAGTAGTGTACTTCATCACTTAGGGTACGTTTACTTGACAACTTTTTATGTGTTTTGGCTGTTCATTTACAAGAAAACTGCATTTTGGGGACCTGAAAACGAAGCTTTTTAAAACGGGTTTCAAAATACAAGTTTTTGAAAGCGATATCATTATCGTCTCTGTGTAAACAACAAAAACGTGAATTAGACGTTATGGTGTGAGTTTGGAGTCAGTACATAATCTCTTTTGTTGGACTACAGGTTTGTAAACACTTAGTTTGGAAAGATGTTTGGCGCGTGTTGCTTTTCAAATGCATGTTATAAGTGACTCAATCTCACAGGGCTTTCAGAGATAGAGCAGCATTTACTGTAAGACACAATACACTTATTTAATTAAAACTTGTCAATTTCATAATCGCACCGTTAAATCGCGATTTCGCTTTATCTCGTTTAATTGTGCAGCCCTAGATTAACCGCACACACAAATAAGCACACAACAAACGCTCACTTCACACAAACACAAAACTGTATCGCATGCGTGCTACTGTGGTAACTTTATTCATCGCACAGACCGATTTTTCCCTAGCATATGTCGCACTGTACAGCCTTGTACTTGTATTTTTCCTAGGAGAAACATCTGAGAAGCAGGAGATTTAAAGACCCCCTCTGGTGAAAATCTAGTTTTTATGGTTGTTTAAGACAAACCATGTGCAAATTCATCAGTTAACACCAATGCAGTGTACCAAAGACAGTCTCAAAAACACGATTTGAAACTGGCTGTTTCCCACCATCACAGACATGTTACCAATCTCATCTCTTTTCTCCACTGACTTTCTATGAGGATCAATGCATTTCTAAGGATGCTGATTTTTCTAAGGACTTTTGATAACGTAGTCAAGCCAAAGGCCAATCAAATCAATTACCGTTATGTGTCCGACGTTGTAGAGAGCGATATATATAATGCATTACCATTCTGATACATCCACTTGTAGATGACTCTGTATAATTCAATCTTCCTTTTCTTCTTCTGAATCAGTTTCTGGTTCATACATACAGTATATGGCTGAATTTAAACCATTATTTCCATTTGTGTAGCACTTACCACAGTTGACAGAGTGGATCAGGTAGTCCGAGCTGGTGTGATTGAGTGGAGGCGGGGACTAATTTGCATATTCATTTCACATATACAAGATAAAACAAGGGTGTGGTTACATTCAAGCTATTTTAAACCATGAAGACATTTTCACTGAAAAAACAAAACAAAAATGGTAACACTTTAGTATAGGGTCAAAATCTCACTATTGACTAGTTGCTCATTAGCATGCATATTACTAGGATATTGGCTGTTTATTAGTAGTTATAAAGCACATATTAATGCCTTATTCTGCATGACCATATTCTACATCCCTAATCCTACCCAATTCCTACCCAATATCTAAACTTAACAACTACCTTAATAACAATTAGTAAGCAGTAATTAGAAGTTTATTGAGGCAAAAGTTGTAGGTTAATAGTTAGTTAATGGTGAGAACTGGACCCTAATCTAAAGTGTAACCAAAACTTTAAATATACATTTTTGATTATCAAAGGTGAGATTTAAGGGATAAAATTTTTGTCTGCAGGGGGACTTTAAATGAAAGTCTTCATTTGATTTCCATTTGATCTCATCGCTGTCTAGAAACAAGTGAGATATTGAAAAGACATCATTTGTAGTTTCTCTTGTTATAATAATAATCCTTTTTGTCCTTTAGATGAAAGACTTTGGTTTGGTTGGTGTGAGAGCAGTTTTCTGAAGTTGTCTGGGATACAGTTCATGTTAAAGCTGGTAGAGTTGGTATGAAAGCAATTTGTCCTAGCTTTTGGAAGTAAACCACAATTGATGACATATAATTTGCTTTCCAGTATAATTTTCTCAAAGCTGCTTGTCTCTGAATAAATTGCCTTCGGAGAGCATCTCGGGGTATAGACAGAGGGTTATAAATACTTATATAACAGTGAAACTTGCATCTTCTCCTCCTGAGTCGAATAGCTAGCTACAGTGGCAAGCAGTTGGTGCTAGTATGGTACTCACTTTTATGACGCAAATTACTGCGGTTCAGACACCGAATCAAATTTAGATTCAGACTAAGCATTCTAACCAAGTGTGAAACAGCCTGAAATTATGCATAAGACATTGCAACATTGAATGTATTTTCGTCTGCATTACAGAGGCTTTGAAAGAAAGATGTTTCACTTATTTGATACATATCGCTCTGTCTCTCATTATGCCCTCGTTTCAATCCCCACTTCACTGAAGTCTTTCCCTAGTTTGTCTTCATTGTCTTTTGGAAATGAGTGAGCCATTCATGGTAAATTAATGAAGACATTTGAGGAGGAGGAAAAGGCTTACTTGAGTATTCATTTGAGCTTGATTTGATTGTTCCCTAATTTCACAGAGACAGAGGAGGGATTCTTCTACAACGCGAGCGAATTTGATTTCCTACGATAAAATGGCAGTTAAAGTGATTAAAGTCATATTACAGACTCCGGAGGGAAAAACTGGAGTGTTGGATGAATTACTTGGGTGACTTGAGCAAAGCTCTGACTACATTAGAAATCCATTTGCGTATTTCGGTATACAAATTTCCATGTGGGTCCGTGTAAAGGCAGACTAAAACAGTGGTGAATGGTGGTTATTATGGGGTTGGTGAAACACTATGAAAGATGTTACACTATAAATTCATTAAATTACATCACAGACTGAATGAGCAGTGGATGCTGTTTAAATTGAGAATGCATAAAGAAACGCTGCATATTACCATGTTCTGCCCAAGAGGTTGATTAGCATGATTAGCATGGTCCAGTTCACCCCTTCTGGTTGATGTTGTAACTACACCATCTGGTTGCAAAAAAAGGGGGAAAAAAGAAGAAATTCCAATGAAGGCAATACAAAAGTGGTTGCATATGCTGACAAAATGATTTTTTTCTGCAAGCAACAAATCACTATTATATTATATTTCAACAAATCACTATTATATTATATTATATTATATTATATTATATTATATTATATTATATTATATTATATTATATTATATTATATTATATTCTTTTTACTGCTATTAGCTTAATATAATATTTCTGGCCCTGCTTTTCTTTTACCAGGTTGAAGATCTTTGTACAGTTCATTGGATTTCGCTGGCAGGTTTGAATGCAGCTGATAAGGATGGGTTATGTTGGGGGGGTGATGATGATGATTTTCCTCAGATTACTATATTTTCATCAGTGTCTTTCTCACTTTCAGATCACACTCTCAGAGGTGAATGCATTAGATCAAGCCGTAAGAGCAATTCTAAGCAGCCACACATTAAATTTAAATGTGTAAGCTGTAAAACTCAGTTTAACCAGAAACCAGATTCAGGTTTAACTTGTAATTCTCCGGTCGTGTATCTAGGTCTTTTATATTGCAAAGCAAGGTCACAGTTTGCCACATTAATGTGGTATTCAACTGATGTGCAGTCACATGTGTGCTTAAAACAACTTTAAATGTGTTTTATCCAGTCGTATTTAGAATTAATATTTTGGTTTTTAAAAACCCTAAACCTAACCCTAACAATAAATTATCCCTAAAATAAAATAATAAGTGAATAACACTGATGTTTAGAAGCACCTTACCCTGGTTTTAAGACTAAAGCTATAAAGACAGAAATATTGTCCCTCAAATCTGATTGAAATTTACATGAGATGTACTATTTCCAGAATATAAAATTACTCGTTTATATAAGATTTTGGTCATATACTACAAAGTTTTAAAGGGATAGATCACCCAAAAATAACCTTTCTGTCATCATTTACTTGCCCTCATGACCTTCTGCTCTGTTCCACAGATGAAAGAAAGTTATACAATGAATGATAACACATTTTTTATTTTTACATGAACTTTCCTTGAATATAAAAGAATTACTGTGTAAATTGGCAGTGCAGCCCTTTAGCTATAGTGGTCCTCCTTTGTGACTCCAGAGCTTTGAGAAGTTGAGTTGCCCTGCTCTTCGCCATCCTTTGGCCTGCTTTATCTCAATTTCATTTCCGCTAAGGACTTTCACGCCAGACCGGTTCAACTTTAGCATAATTGCCCTGTGGGAGAACTTGATCCTCTGGGGAGGCCAAGTAGAATGGAAGACCTCACGCGAAGATTGGAAACGATTAAGCCAGGTGTCTGGCTGTGAGGAACGACCCCTATGAGAGGTTACTGTGTAGGTGAGTGATGGGGGCAGGCCTGTTCCACTCTGACTCTGCCAGCTTCTGAATGCCTGCTTGAGGGCTGGTAACAGGGTCAGCATGTTGGTGTGAAGTGGGCCGACTGCTTTTGGATCTTGTTCAAGTTTGTAGTGCCTGCCTAGGAGAGGTAGGCCTTCAGCCATTGTTTCGAGGACATATCGGCAGAGGTTTTTTTTTTTTTAAATCAAAATCAGCGGTTTTTGTATTGTAAAGTGCTGCCTTTCGAGTGGTGCTCTAAGGGGAGCAAAAATGCTTAGGAATAACCTTGCTTTTACCGTGCTGCCTGTGCAGGTGTTTAGTCTATAGCTTAGTGTAGGTGGTTAAGTTGTTATGAAAGGCCAAAGTCATCCAAAAATCGTTCAGTCAACCCGCTGCCCCCAAAGTGGGTGGTTGAGCCAATACAAAGAGACAGGCTTATTTTGGAAAACAGACAATATATTTGCAGATCTGAACTGTTTATAGCCGAGCGATGTGTTGGTGCAGCTGGTGTCGAGAGTGGTCCCGGGAGCATCTAACTGTGTTAGAGAGCAGATGATGATTTTTAAGTGCATCTGTGGCACTGCTGACCTGGAGGAGAGAGGTTGAGAGAGATGAGCGCTGGCTTTTGACACTCTCAGGTGGGGGTGAGCTTGGCGTGGGCAATGGTGATGTGGGGTCCATGTGTGGGTGAGTGAAGGGCTGCCAAGCCCCAGCTGCTAAGTGTGCCCTCTACGGTTAGAGGGAAGCATGATGAAATGAGAAACAAAGTGCGATGGTGAAATATATTTGGTATACTGAACATTTAGAAGTCTTTTAGAAGCAAATTAATGAATCCATTAATTTCAACCACAAAATATTTATTCTGTTTAATAGGATTTTGGGATGGCAATGACAGAGTGAAAATAAAATGGCTGATGGCTTTAGCTAATATTGCAATTAGCATTTTATGTATTATGTATTATGTATCCTAAATGCACACAATTAAATAATATTTTCTAGTTTTTATGCATAATTTGATCAAATCTTGATTGGAAATTGTTCAAGAAAAATATTCAATAATTATATATTTTTTTAAAAACTAAATACATTTTCACACATTTTGCAGATTACAATGTTTTTTGTTTATTTCACTTTTTTTTATAATGTTTTAATAATTCATATTTGTATTCATTTTTATAAAGATTGTAAGTCTGGATCTAGGGGCAGATTTACAAACAGCTTGCACCAGCGCAAACCCTCTTTTGGCGTTAAAAAAAAATACTGTCATGAAAAGGCGTGGACACAGTTATTTTTCCGGCTGAACTTATTGCATATGCATTTGTAGGAGTTTCCCTTTCAGACACACAATTTGTGGCAGGAGTGTATTTAAATGATTCATGAAAGGTGAATTACTAAGGTTTGCACTAGTCAGCTTACTGGTATTTGCACCATTATTTACCACCCAAAAAAAGTATATCTTAAACCAGACATTAATTTGTGCTGCTCTTCGTAGATTGCGTTGGTCATTATGAAAATTATCCGGTTGTATCTGTGTTCTTTAATTTGTGCATCGTCAGAAGATCACACGCTGAACTTCCCACTTCTATCGGCGCTTTTTGGGAATTTGGCTCTCACTCTAATTTGCCCTGTTCAATCTGGCCCTTAATGTAATCTCCATATCACAAACAAGTTGAAATCTATTAGTTTTAATAATAAA
Organism: Squalius cephalus; assembly: GCF_949319135.1. Lineage (NCBI taxonomy): Eukaryota > Metazoa > Chordata > Actinopteri > Cypriniformes > Leuciscidae > Squalius > Squalius cephalus. The sequence goes on from NC_137130.1 coordinate 12,367,925, forward strand.
AAAAGTTTGGGACATAAAAGGGCCCAGAGTTGAAGAAACATTCACATATCTTCTCACATATGAGAGAATAAGCCATGTCCAATTTGTAACCAGATCGTTATTTTGAGTAAGATGTTTTCAATGAATCATTTGATCCAGTTCACAAAACCTGTCTGAGTGACTTGCTCATGAAAAGGGCTTTTTGGCATCTTTTAGTTATAAACTGAAACTCAACCTGTTTGAATTGGAATTGTAACTGACTTTCTCCAGCTTTTTATTCCTGAATCTCTGACCTCTGTTTCTGTTCTTCTTGGATACCTGCTCTTTTTCACAACCCATTGAACTGTTTCACTCTGTTAACTCCATCATTCATACATTTTATAGCGAGCTCATTGTATCTCCCCTCCACCCTTTTCCCATTTATCACTAGCCGTCTACCTCTCCTCTTTTTTACACATGGCCTCAATGCGCTCCCTCATTTGTATTTGAGACCTGATCTCTTTGATTTATGACTTTATGCATTCAGTTTTTCAGTATACTCTTCTTTTTCCCCCGCAAGACTGCATTACTGCAGATTAGAAAATAGAAGAACGCACATCACTTTCCTCTGCTCTAATGTATCAATTCCCCGAAGCCATTACGTCAAGGTCATGTTCGCCGCTACACCGCCACCGATGATAACTCCCTAGGACTCTGCAGAGTACTTGACAGGTGTGCGTGTTGGTGTGTGTATTCCTGTCCTCTCCGAGCAGATGGACCACCGTGGGCCACAGACCGTCGCACACAGCCCAGTGCAAAGCCGTTCATCCATCAGGCTCTGTACATCTAATCCTCTACGCTCTTGTGCTGTTAAGATGCTTTAAGCTGGAGGGAGGCATGAGCTCTGTGTGCAAGTCTTTCAATCCGCAGATATTCCGGAAGGGAAGAACTGCTGGCGCTGCATGATGCTTGTGAAGGGGAATGCATCATTGACTTCATCTCTATCTGCACCTTTTGAAGACCGGTGTGACCTGTCGATCCAGGAGCTCATTTGTGACTCTCTTTGGAATATCAGAATAAACAGGCATGCAGGACAGAGCAGGGGATGAGAGCGGGATTTAATAAAAAGGTGTCTGGCTTAGGGGACTGGAGGGGGGCCAGGAAGCGGCTGAAAGATTGACAGTGGGGGAGTGACTCGGAGCGTTAAGAAACAGAGCGTGAACAGTAATTATATAGTAAATCAACAGCTGGAATTATACTAGGGCGCTTGTTAAGTATATGAAGCTGTTGGAAGTAGAGGTGCTGCAGCAAAATTTTATTTTAAATAATGCATAAGAATTATGGGGGTATAGTGAAGCACAGCTGCAAATCCTTCAACAATATATAGAGGGTTTTTCCTGGGTCTGAAATGGTCTTCAGTGGTGGCAAAGTTACCCATGTGAACTGCAAGCCCCTACTGACAATAAATCCCCCCCCCCCAAAAAAATGCAGAGAAACAGTTTGTAATAATTAAAGAAACAACAAAGTAACACATTACATAGAAAAAGTGGCAGGTCTATTATTTTGCATTTACAATCCAATTTAGCAGATTGTTTTGTTCCGTCGGATCCGTTCGGATTCAATCATTCATTTAAATATGGTTGTCAATCCAGAAACTTTGCAGTGGCATGAAAATATATATTACTGTATATACAGAAAGTGAACAAAGATCGCTGCCATTATTAATCAGTGAAGCTGTCAATTACAACGCAAAGTACACACAGCTGCACTCTTGCAAAGACTCCCATTATAATCAATGATGCTGTCTATGCTGTGCATTCAATTTCTTATTGACATCCAGTTTATGCTGTGTTGATTATAATGAAAGGATTCGCCAGTGTTCAGAACTCGCTCTGAACAAAAACTCAGCTGTTTTGAGCATTGTTGAGCAGATTCTGACTAACTTAAACGCATCTGACTGGCCATTGCGTTCACATGCTCAAACGAAATGTCTGTGATTGGCTTCAAAGCTCAACGCTAAATAGAAACCTTCACAGAGCTCTTACACAAACACTCACACAAACACTCACAGAAGCATTGTAAAGCAGCCTGCTACTGCAGGATGGCAGCTATTGTCATAATTAAATGATCAAATAAATCTTTGGCGGGACAAAGATTAATTTTCGTGGGCACCAAAATATTTTCAATGCAGGAAAAACCCTATCTGTATATTTAGCAAACAGCACGGATGCATTAAATTGATCAAAAGTGAAAGTAAAAACATTTATCATGTTACAAAATATGTCAAATAAATGCTGTTCTTTTGAACTTCCTATTCATCATAGAATCTTGGAAAAATGTATCACAGAAAACAGTTATTTAAAATTGTAATAATGTTTATAAAAAGGTGATATTAAGTATATTAATATATTAAACTACCTGTATAGACATATTTGTATTTGTGCAGATTTAGAAGTTTTGTATTTTTGCTGCTTATTATTATTAATATTAATATTGACAAGCCAAGAACAAAATTGTATTAAAATCAATCAAGGTAAGACTTGTTTTATGAGCTGCCACCATTAGCATAAATGATGTGCTATTTGATGGTGATATGTGCTGTTTGTATTTTACTGTACGTTGTAACTTATAGTAGTTGTGGCTACTGTAAGTATAGTACATAAAACACGCCTTTGTTGTAATATAATAACTCATTTTGGTTATGTGATGCCATTGGCGTCAAATGTTTCTAACATTGTACAGCACAAGTTCAACATTGGTCTTACTTTCAAAAGTAGGCTACCGGTAATTTTTTATAGGCAACATTTAACAGCTGATGTCACTACAAAAACATGTATTGTCACAACTTTTTTTTTTTTTTTTTTTACCAAGCAAGATAATTGTATTACAAAAGTGTCCATTTAGTAAGAACACCGCATCCAGGTCACATACCTCCGGGGCTACAGTGGGAATAATGAAATACTATATATTAGTGTGATATATGTGGTTTATCCTATGCTTGTATTGAATAGAAACAGTCTCAGCCTTTACTCTTAAGGTGTGCCAGTGTGAATGAATGAATGCATGCGTCTCTCTGCATTCCCTGCCTGCCTCTGCACATGTCAGAATATTACTTGTGTTATTTATTCTCTTCTTTGAGAATGTATTCTCAGCCAAGCAATGCCTGACTGAGTTGTACCCTTTATCTAAATGACCCTTTAAACACTCCATAAAGCATTTCAAGCTTTTCATGAGAAACAGATTAAAACTCACTCATGCCCTAAATCAATTTATCAGCAATCGGCTGAGACGGCTAATTAACCCACACTGTTTCTACCGAGAACCTCTTCATTTGTTAACAAGTGCATACACCCACCCATCCATCCGCCCGCACACGGATGCGAACGTGGCCAGCATTGACGCACCTCTGCATCTTGTTTTATTCTGCCTGTTGCTCGCTCCACCTCACCAGAATGCCCCACGGCGCTCCTGCTGTGCTGTACGTGTATGTGTGTTGTTCTGCGCTTTGCGCCGGTGTCTCTGTCTGTAATCTCAGCGGGTTTCCATGGCTCACTGGGTGATAAATAGAAGTGGTAAATGGATATACTTTTTTGTCCTTGTCACCAGATCCATCTCTGGTTCTGTTATCCTCCCTTCCCTCAACTAAGCGGGCACACGTGCGTCAAATGCCATGTGCAGGCTGCGTGTGTGTGTGCGACGGTTGTCTTGTTCAGTCTAACACTTCAATGCACAATTGCTGGTTAGACTTGGCTCACGAAAGCTGATGTTGTGAGCACAGTTTAATCCTAAAGAGCAAAGGAAGCAGATATACTCATATAAATCAATAGATCCAAGGCTCTGTGCAACCGAAATGCCAACACTGTGTTGTTAGGAGTGTGTGTGTGTGTATTTGGGTGTGTTCATATATCCATCCACTTCATCATTTGCCAATCTACCGCACAGAATGCATTGTGAACACGTAAGCACTAAGACAAGGCAACAGTCATTGAATTTCCTCACCGTTCAAGGCTGCAAATCACACGGGTTTATGAGAAGCAGCAGATGTCAAATAAAGCACAACATTGAAGCATTTAAAAGTATTTAATGTGTCAAGCAATCAATGTCCAATTCAAATGTATATTTGCAATATTTTGCACTTGGTATTTCACATTATTTGGAGGGTCGTCTTCACCTGCTTTGAGCTGTGATCTTGATGTGTCGTACTGATGTGCAATTCTCCAGACAACTTTTATTGACATGCTGCAACAATTTGACAAATTGATCTGTTAAACTATACCTTGTGTGACAGCTATAATATCAGTGTTACTGTCCGCAGACGTGTCCTTCTGCTGGGCAGTTGTGATATCTTTATAATAACATGCTTTTGACTTTTGTGACACTTGATTCAATTGGCCCGCTGTCTTCGGATGATCAAAAATATGCTTTTGTTGTTGGATGTTGATTTACGAAATCTAATTTTAATCTAGTTTGGCATTGTATTGAATTTTTATCATAGTTATTCAGTGATCTTCTGTTTGGTTTGTGTACTGAGAGAGTGTTTGGATCCCTCTGAATTGTGATGATTGAATTCACATATTGATTCTGACCTAAATTTGTTTTTGTTTGGTATTTTCTGTCAGAAATGAGAGGAGTACAAGGAGGATGCACAATTGACAATTTACATTAGGGTTTTATTTTATTTCCATGTTGCATATTTGTGTCAAACAGTGCAGGCCATTGAATTGCTCGCTGCATCATGAACAAGATCCAGTCTTTGTTTCTGAAACGTGATTTGTGAAATCTTTCACAAATTCTAATGTGAAACTTAACAACTTAGTGACAACTAAGTTCTATAATCAGAGTGACTCACTAAAATGGATGGTTCACCAAGAAAAGAATATTGTTAAGAGAAAGATATAAAGAAGATAAATGAAATAAAAAGTTTTTCTCTCCATACAATGAAAGTCATTGTGTTTCAGTGTTGTTTTGGTCTCCAATGGCTTTTATTGAATGGAAAAAAACAGTTTTTTTCTTCTGTGTTCCATAAAGGGGAAAAAATCATACAGGTCTGAACGACATGAGACTGAGTACATAATGAAAGACTTTAAGGTGAACAATCTCTTTAAATTTAAAACGAGAATCATATGATTCTTTTTACCATAATGACTCATTCACTGATTCATACTGTGACATCTTTTGATGAATTCGTTCACGTCACTTACCATTCAAAAGTTTGGGGTCTGAAATAAGTCTTAATTTACCAAGGATATATTTATTAGATCAGAATGGAAAATTCCATTCTCCATTCCATTCCAAAATAAAAAAAAAATATATATTTTTTATGGTAAAAAAAGTAAATAAATAATAATAATTAAATAGAAAGTTATTTTTTTTTTAAATATTTCTTGGATGGCAAAGCTGAATTTTCTGCATCAGTATTCCAGTCTGCAGTCACATATTCCTTCAGAAATCAATCTAATATGCAGATTTTTGGTGCTCGTGAAACATTTGAAAACATTTGTGCTGCTTATTTTGTGGAAACCATACATTTATTAGGATTTTCTGATGAATAGAACGTTCAAAATAACAATATTTATAAAAAAATTTTGCTGTCACTTTTGACTAATTTAATCCTTGCTCAATAACAGTGTTTCTTACTGACCAACCAATATTTTAACTCTCAGTTGGCGCTGGCAGGTGTTCATTTTTGACCCTGAATAGAACAGAGAAAAAAAGAGGACAGCAAGGTAAACCCCTTCACAAAGCATATATCCCTTTATTGATTAGATGTCATTCTCCAGTGTCCAGAGGTCCAAACTTCAAACAACTCTTTTTTTGAAGCAGATGATAACCCAGCTAAGTACACCACAAAGGACAATTGAAAGCATATTTTAAACATTCCCAAATGCATCGTTGGCCCGAACAGTTTAAATAGACCTTGGATATTTGCTGGGAACACACTAAAAATGCTATCGGTTATGCCTGCTTCATGCTTCTCGCTGGATTTTCTGCAATGCTCTTTAAACATTAATAGCGCCAAATGTCAGGCCTCCCACCCTTCCATCTTCCTGTGTGTTTGGATTCTCCGCAGTCCCTAATCCTGTTACTGGATTACAAGTTTTATTCCTCTCCATTTCTTCTGTTCCATTTCCCATGAACCCAAACACTGCAGTGCTTTAGGAGGCCAGTTGGAGGATTAGCATAGCATTACTGAGGTGTGAAACCACACAGCTACTGTATGGTACCACTGGATGAAGAAACCACAGAGGATCCTTAGAGCAGCAGTAATGTATATTCAGTCCATGTGTTAGCTTGCTTGTTCTTAAAGGCATATTGTGGGGTTTTCATTCGATTCATCGAGCTAGCACACCTAGATATTATGGTTTTTAAAATGGTGTGATATTTGCTTCTTTTTAATTTAGTTTAATCACTGTGCAAGTGAATATTCTATTTATTCTTTACCATTGCACATACACTCTTAAAAATAAAGGTGCTTATTGGCATCTATAATTCTAAACTTAAACATCCACAGAACCTTCCAGTTGCATAGAAGGTTCTTTATTGTTTAAAAGGTTCTTCAGATTATTAAAAAGTGCTTCACACTAAGAAAAAAAGGTTATTTTAAGAACTGTTCCATGAACGGTTACATGGGTATTCAAAAAATGGTTATTTAATGGCATCACTATGAAAATCCCATTTAGGAACCTTTATTTTTAAGTTTGTATGTGTACTGTAAACACATTTTCTGTTTGTTTTTACAAAAGTAACCGGTCATACATTTTCATCTGTATTTGAATATAGCAATACATAGGCTTTAGTGTTTTTAAAGTGTTATTCATCACTTAAAGTTCCCCTGTAATCAATAATTTGATCCCTTAAAACTCATCTTTGAACACCAAAATTACATATTTAAAAAAAAAAAATCCTGTGAAAAAAATGTCTTAAAATAGCTGAAATGTTACTCTACAGACACCCTTGCTTCATTTAGTATACGTGGAACCATGAATATGCAAATTAGCCCCGCCTCCACTCACTCACATCAGCTCCAGCTCAGAGATCCACTTGCTCAACTGTAGTAAACACTGCACAATAGTATCGCTCTTTACAACGTCGGACACATAACGGCAATTATTAGCCTTTGACTTGACTACGTTATCAAACAGCTAATAATGTGTTGCTATGTTACACAAACCATGTTCCAGTTCATAATCTCAGAGTCAGACAGCTGCCTTCTAAAAATCAGTATCCTTAGAAACACTTTGGACAACTTAGAACGTCAGTGGAGAAAGGCATATGGTTCATCATAACATAGTAAAATATATCATATACATAATTCACCCGCTACATTGTTAAATATACACAATTTTCTTTTGAAGTTTTTCTTTTCTTTTGAATTTTTCTTTTTTCAATTGTCTTTTTTCACTGCAGTTTTAAGGAGAAAATACTCAGCAATGGTGTTGACTTATGAATTTACACATGGTATGTGCAAATAAAGAATATTAAAAACACCACATAGACATATAAACAACAGTAAAAACTTGATTTTCACCACAGTGGGACTTTAAATGGGCTCAGATTGAA